>NW_011888975.1:1578746-1584262 GCF_000151845.1 Pteropus vampyrus | reverse complement strand
AGGATAGTTCCAACTCTTCATTATGGTGGGAAGAGTAGGTCGCCATCTAATTAGCTCAGCATTTATTGGATTCTCAGGCTGTTCTGGAAGGTTTTCCCATGCATTCTGTCAAACTTTGAATGTTCCGCACCCCTGCCTGAGCTCTGGTAATTATTTAGCTCACAGCTTCTTCGTAATTGCTCTGCCCCCCATAGTTGTTCTTTGCCTGACCTAGTAGAATCTTGTGCTGAGCATGTGCAGCTTAGGAGTTGGCCAAAATTTCAATACAGATTTCTGGCGCTGACAAAGAAAGATATCCACTCCACCACTCCTAATCAACATTTTACTGAAGATCCCAGCCAATTGAATAAGGCAAGGAAAATAAATGAAAAATATGCCCATTAGAAAGGAAAATATAAAATAGTCATGTTTATAGATTAAAAGATTCAATATGGGTATGGTGTCAATCCTCTTGAAATGAATCTATGAATTCAAAGCAATATCAACCAAAATCACCAGGCTTCTTAAAAAAAATGGGCAAGCTATTTATAAAATCATTTCAGAACCTCAAATTGGCAGCTTTCACTTGGACAGTCAGTGAACTTACACAGTTCAGTGTGTAAGACCAGTGTTGTTCAATTGCTTCTCATTTCCTTGCATAAAATGCTTAAAAGACCTATCAATCCCTGTGATTTAATTACCTTTGCAGTTTTCACTGTTACCTATAATACTTCAATCAACATCGAGTGACTCTTCAGTGAAGCAAACCTACTGAAAGGCAACCTAAGGAATGGGAGAAGCTATTCATCAGTGATACATTTGATACAGGGTTAACATCCAAAATATGTAAGGAACTCATATAACTTAACAGCAAAAAAACAAACAAACAAACAATCCAATTAAAAAATGGGCAGAGGACCTGAGTAGACATTTCCCCAAAGAAGACATACAGATGGCCAACAGATATATGAAAAGATGCTCAACATCACTAATTATCACAGAAGTGCAAATTAAAACCACAATGAGATCTAACCTCACACCTGTCAGAATGGCCATTATCAATAAATCAACAAACTAGTGTTGGTGAGGACATGGAGGAAAGAGAATGCTCGTGGGCTCTTGGTGGCATTGTCCAGCTGGAGCGGCCACTATGGAACACAGCATGGAGGTTCCTCAAAAACATTAAAAATAGAACTATCATATAACCCAACAATTCCACTTCTGGATATTTATACCAAAAAATCCAGTGAACCTCTATGTTCATTGCAGCATTGTTTACAATGACCAAGATATGGAAGCAACCCAAATGTCCATCAATAAATGAATAGATAAAGAAAAAGGGATATATGTATATCCCTGGAATATTATACGGCCATAAAAAAGAGTGAAGTCTTGTCATTTGTAACAACATGCGTAGATCTAGAGGGTATTTTGCTAAGTGAAATAAGTCAGAGAGAGAAAGACAAATACCTTATGATTTCACTTATATGTGGAATCTAAAAAACAAAACAAAATAACTGGACAAATAAAGAAAAGAGAAAAACAGAAACAAACTCACAGCGAAAAAATTGATGGTTGCCAGAGAGGAAGGGGTTGGAAGATGAGTAAAACAGTTAAAGGCATTAAGAAGTACAAACTGCCAGTAATAAAAACAGTCATAGAAATGTAAAGTACAGTGCAGGGAATATAATCAATAATATTGTGATAACTTATTAACTATTATCACCAAATGTGAGCACAGCAAAAGATAACTGGGCTTAGGTCTGCAAAGGTGTGAAAGTAGGTATATGTGGAGATAATTATAAACTTTCTTCTGTGGAGCCCAAGAACCAATGATAGGGCAGTTTTTGTAAAACTACAGAACTTTGGAACTGAAATCATCTACTTTACCCCTTTCTTTTACTGAGAAAACTGGGTCAAGTAATTTGCTCAGAATCACATAGCAATTGAACAGTCCCTAGAAGACAGATCTCAGGATTTCAGTAATGTGATTTATGTGTTTCTTACATCTCAGCATTGTATCTGCGGGGAAAGTCCATTCACCCATCAAACCAATTCTGACTAGAGTTGTAAGGTATCTTGAGATTTCCCTGAAAATGAGGAAATGGGGCAAGGAATTGAGGAAGGCTGAGCGGACGACTAGAGCGTCACTCACTCCTTGGTTAGCAGGAAACTCCATCTTTCCCCAACATTCATCTCTTTGTTTCGCAGGGTCACGTTTCCAAAAGATTTTACAGGGGAAACCTTAGGTGGTGGTGCCTGTAGACGTTCACATCTTTGGTTTCCTTCCTTATTTGAAACCTCATGGCTAACGATCCTCTGAATAGTCACTCCAAGAACTCAATGACAGCGGCATGGGGTCTGTTTGGAAGCATCTGAAAATATCATTTATTTGCTTTTAAGTAAAGAAAACGTTTTATTTGAGAGCGTCCTAACTGTTCACAGGGAACATCCAAAGTAAGCATTTTCTTTCCCAAAAACAGTTTCCAAAAAGGGTTTATGGGCACTGCCAAGAACAAAGCTTTAACCTGTGAGGCAATTGAGAGCCGAAGTGGATTTCAAAAGCATATTAAACGTATCTTTTAATAGGTCAGTTGTTCTTGGGAAACTTCGTGGCTGCAGTGAAAAAATGTCCACAAGGAAATTAAGGATTGACGGCATTATTCAAAACATTTTCTCTAAAATGTACTGTTAATCGAAATGGGCCTTTACAAAAGTGAATCAACCCTTTTATGTGTCCTCAGCACGTAAATTGTTGACTGGAAAGAAAACTCGGAAGCGGTTACTATTCAGAGAGAAGCAATTCGTAAACCAAGCAGTAATTTCAACAGAGTAGTTGAGTGTCTTAAAAACATTTCTTAATAACAAACACGCCTGCAAAAGAACCGTTGTTCTAGTAGTTACTGAACTACTTGTAGACCCCTCGTCATCATGCCTTTCCACGGACCTTTTCACATTCTGGTGGCCATGCTTTGCTACCATGCTGAAATTTGATAAGCAGCGATTAAAGATGGGTTGCATGTGGAACCTGAACCCATATCAACAAACTGTTCAGACTCCATGGCGTTGAAATCCACTTGTCGGTCTTGCCCAGAGAGGAGCTCTTTCATCGTGCCTGATTTTGTGACATCATACATTGGTCATTTGGAACATATCGGTTTACTGACTTGTGCGGGTCTTCCGAATGTTGACACAAAAGCACATTTATTAGTATCACTGCCGATTTCGTCAGAAAAGTCTTTTAAGTATTGGGAAGCTGTCTAAGTCATGGTGGTGGATAAAACTTTCCAAGATTCTAATTTTCTCTTTGAAACTGATTTTATCGTTAGCAACAGAGAAGTGACAAACTTGCTTCATTCATTTTTGAGAAAATGTCCACCAGTAACCCAAGGCTGAATAACCATAGTGTGTCATTCCCTCTTGCAAGTAAAAAAATATGTTTCATGAATAAAGTGCTGAGTTTCTAACTAATAGAAATGCACAACTAAATGAATGGATAAAGAGGATGTTATATATATATCTATATGTAATACCACACCATATATATTACACGCAATGGAATATTATGCAGCAATAAAAATGAAAGAAATCTTGCCATTTGCAAAAACATGGACGGACCTAGAGACTATTATGTTAAGTGAAATCAGTCAGACAGAGAAAGACAAATACCATGTGTCATTTCCTCTGTGTGTGTGTGCTATGGGATAGGCAATATTCAGGCAAAACTCATTCTCCCAGTAAATGAAATCATGTTTTAAAGTCCCACTGGGAATTGTTCTTGAAAAATAACATGATGAGTTAAGTATAAATGAATCAGAAGTGGAAGGATTGGGTTTCACTGGAAATCTACGTGGGCTAAAAAATGAAGGGAGGGAAAATTTTCCACCCAATGTCCTTAAGAAAGAATTGGAATGCGTTGCCAAGAAATGACAACCTGTTTTCCACCGCTCAGTTGAGTTCCCTGCTTTTCCTTTTCAGGCACCTGACAAAAAGTATTTGATACTCAGATGCTTTCCTCCACCCTGAAGTATGACTTTATTAGTTCAGCTAAGCAAGCTCCAGGCTTTCGTCCCATCACACTAACTAAGGGGTATCTACACTCTAGCAAGAACGGCTCACGAAGCAGTGGGAGGCAGACAGCACTCAGGAGGCACTGAGGCTCTATGAGCTTTGATGACCGGCTTCTCACCGGGGCCATATGAGGTTACACTACCACTCAAAATTAACGAGAAGTTTCCATCCACGATAAAGTCTGCCTTTCTGGAGATCAACGTGTGGGTGACGAGTGGTGGGAGTGGGGACACAAGATGTGCCCTTTGCCTGCTGGTTCACTTGTACCATTTCTCTTATGGAAAGTCTGACTCTTCCTTTCCCAAATATTATAATAATGGAGAGAAGAACAGTTGCTCCCTGGGTTTCGGTAACTGTTATCAATTAGCTTCTGTGATGCAACAAATCACAACGACATTTAGTAGCTTAAAACACAGTCGCTTATTATTTCTCAATATCTTTGGGTTCTTTGGTTCTTGGCCGACTTAGCTGGGGCTTGATGGTCTAGGGTGGCCTCATATCTCTGAGGTTGTGGGTTATATCTGTTGTCTTACGCTTCCATTCCTATATGTTCCAAAATGTATATTAAGTATCCATTAATATTTTTGTATATAGGGAGCTATTTTTTCTTTAATGTTTATGCAATGAGATTCACGATGTACGTAGTTTCACACTCTGATTTTATTTAGTAAAAATCACGTTGTTCGAGTTTCTCCATCTTTGAAGATTCTCTAACACAGTTTTAATAGCTGCATAATATTATTTAATTTGGGGTATGCCTCACAAACGAAGTAATTATTCTTCTTTTGCTGATCCTTGCATTATTTCTGTGATTCACAGTATAAGTAATTCTGTGATGAATGTCTTCGCAAACGGAATTTTGAATGAACCTCTTTTACAAGGCCTCTTGCAGTGCGTTGCTGAGCCATAGGACGTGAACTCTTTCAAAGCTCTTGACGGTCCGGAATTAGGTGGCAGACAGGCAGGGCCCAAATGCGTGTTCCCAGGGGCACTGAAGACGCAGGGAGGACTGCCCCACGTGTTTGCTCCCGCAATGCACATTTTGATCAGCAAAAGAGGACAGAAGGGTGCTGCCTCGGAAGACAGAGAAGCAGCGGCACGCAATGTCGGAGAAGAAATCAGCCCCGGGGTGCACAGGGAGGAGGAGAAGGGGGCGAGAGTGACCTCTTGTGTGCATCCCCTCCCTGATGTCACCTTGTACCCTCCACTCCCTCCCAAAGCTCATACAGTGTCATAGATGCAAGGTGATAAAAATCACTTTGCAAGAATAAAGGCTCTTTTTCCAATCTTGGCTTTGTTTATTAGCAAAAGCTTTCCTAAAATGAAAGCTTATTTAGTTCTGTATTTTTATCCGGTTAGGATTTGGTTTGTCTGCAAATGATAAAACCTGAAAACAGTACGTTACAAAGTTTTTGATCATTGTTTCTGAACAAAGCCTGGGAGTAGCTGCGCAAGGCTGTCCAGTC
>NW_011888975.1:1563122-1578696 GCF_000151845.1 Pteropus vampyrus | reverse complement strand
GACAGAAGGGTGCTGCCTCGGAAGACAGAGAAGCAGCGGCACGCAATGTCGGAGAAGAAATCAGCCCCGGGGTGCACAGGGAGGAGGAGAAGGGGGCGAGAGTGACCTCTTGTGTGCATCCCCTCCCTGATGTCACCTTGTACCCTCCACTCCCTCCCAAAGCTCATACAGTGTCATAGATGCAAGGTGATAAAAATTACTTTGCAAGAATAAAGGCTCTTTTTCCAATCTTGGCTTTGTTTATTAGCAAAAGCTTTCCTAAAATGAAAGCTTATTTAGTTCTGTATTTTTATCCGGTTAGGATTTGGTTTGTCTGCAAATGATAAAACCTGAAAACAGTACGTTACAAAGTTTTTGATCATTGTTTCTGAACAAAGCCTGGGAGTAGCTGCGCAAGGCTGTCCAGTCAGTCCCACCGTCATCGACACCCTCGGACAGGGCTTCCGCCTCATCGCCTGGTCTGCAATGATCATGTTCTTGTTGCAGTCAATAGAAAAGAGAAAAGGGAAAACAAATCAAGCCTCTCTCTCCATTTAAGGATACTTCCAAGAATCTACGCATGGACCGTGATGAGGAATTCTGGGAAATGTAGTCTTTTTTTCCAAGCAGCTACGTAAATTGGGAGTTCTATTCTTATAGAAGGAGAACACTCCACGGTATTTAATAAATTAAAGTATATGAAAGAAAAATGATAAACTACATTAAAGAAAATAAAAGCATATAAAAATTTTGAGGGAGCATGGGCAGCCAGAAGAAAATGCTTAGCTTCCATCTTGGGAAGTACGATCAAATACTTCTAATAGAGACTCCTAGATATCTCAAAGGCACTATTCAAAGAAAGAAACCCGACTGCTCACCTCATCTGTGCTTCTTTTCTACCTTCTCTAACCCACATTAGAGAGTAAGCGATGGGTTGAGTAATAAAAAGGAAAGAAACAACATACTTTACCCTTTTCCGGAGGCTGCCGAATTGCTAACAGCCCTGGCTTGGGGGAGAAGAAATTGTGATTTTGAGTGACAGGGATTGTGTTATTGCATGAAATTTTAGTAACTTTTCATGACTTAATTGTGATAGTTCTACTTAAAGTGATGATAGGACTATTTAGCAGTGACAACAGCTCAGAAATGTTATAGGTGTGTCTGAGAGATTTACCCAGGAGCAGCTTTCCTACTGAACAAAGTTAAAAGAGATAATGAGAAATGAAAGCAAAGATCACTTGTGATGATATCCCATGAGTACTGCTTGTGCCAAACCATGGGTACAATAACCACTTCGCAGGGTTTTTTTTTTTTTTGCTGAAGATTATGTTTTAAAAAAGGAATGTAAGAGAGCAGTGGAGATCAAGGCGTAAAGGTAAATATTGGTGTCCTCCCCTTGAGCCATACAATTCATCTAACAAATATGTATTGAACTCATACTATTTTCCGGGTATGGTTTTCAGAATGGAGATAGAGAAGGGAAAAGAAATCACAGCAAACAGTAGAAATGGATTGGAAACCAAAAATCTCATCGACTCTCCTTGTCTAAAGAGAATTCACTTTATCTGACTCACTCCCACCTGGGGACAGCTGTTGAAATTTGAGACGCAATTCTTGGGACTTCAGTGCTTGAGGCTTAGAATCTGAACCCCATTTTACTAACAGAATGATCCTGTAGCATATGTCTTGAGTTTTGTGAGCTCGTTTAATTATTTTTCTGCTAAAAGATGATGCCGACCCAATGGGTCCACACACAGATATGACGGACAGGGTATGAAACCACTTCCTGGAGAGGAGCCACTTTCCACTGCATCATCTAGAGGTGGAAATTTCTGTTTTCTCCATTAATATGGTGAATTTCACTTGCCTTTTCCGCTTTCCCAGTTATAACCGTTTAATGGCTACAAGTTTTATCTTTAGTGACACCTAGCGGCTCCATGTTGCAATGAGAACACTGTGTGGCTTTGAAGCTTTCTCTGGCTGAGTACCAGGCCAAGAGGGGCTAGGCGTGGGTTTCTTTTTCATTTCTACCCTTGTCGCTTTGTATCGTGGCAATCCAGAGTCTCCCGCTTCCTCCTTGTAAAACAGAATTGATATTTGTGCTCCCTCGTCACTATGATGGGATGCCATAAATCTCTGGAAGAGAGACGCTATGTCCTTCCAAGTGGTTATGACCGTAACGCAGCCCCCTTCCCCTCCTCTGAAAGCTATGGAGGTGTTACCAACCAACGCTGTGCAGACAAGAAGAGAAACAATGTCAAAGGTTTCCTTTCTCTGGCTGGAACAGAGACATACGATGGAGATTTTTAGAGAGGAAGAAACCAATGGTTCACCTTTCTCTGTCTGGTTTGAACTTGTGATTGTTTAAAAGCAAAATTAAAGCCAGAATTTGACATTCCAGATTTGAAAGCCATATCGAGATCATATTATAACAGATCCAATTGTGGTTCAGCAGTTAGTTATCATATTCTTGTCTTTTGTTTTCTCTCCAGCCATAGATTATAAAAAATTGGATAGAGTTAAGTAGATTCACAGAGAATAGAAGAATTCAATCCAATATGACCTTCTTCTCTCTCCTAGGTTTTAAGTAGAGAAAAGCACAGAAATAATATAGCACTCATGTATCTATATTTTCTTTAATAAAATAAAGAAAATATTATAGAAAAAGTTGGTCTTTTTTCCCCCTTTGTTCCAATCCTGTTCTTCTATCACTATGATGCATGTGATATTTATCCACCCAGGCCATGTTTTATGAAAATAATTTGCTATATATATGCACTAATCAAAAATATTATTCAGTGCGTGTTTTAATAATATAAATATTATTGTACTATAGATATCATTCTATAATTTGTTTTATTGCTATTAATGTGAAGATATATAATCTTAGTCAATTATTTTAACTGCTGAGTTCTATTATATGAAAAGATCACAATTTATTTGTCCATTCTCTTAATGTCAGAATTTTTTTCTAACATTTTTCTTATTAAAACAATGCTGTGCAAGTACTTTTGTAATGGTGGGGTAAGAACTTCTAAAAACTTATTCCTCCATAAACGTAATTAGAACACAGGCAACATTGTCAAGATCAGCTTTGTCAGAACTTGGGGAATTAATCAAAGACTTGTAATCATCCATGGAGTGTTTGTTTTTCAAAAAAAAAAAAGAAGAAGAAGAAGAAAGACTGAAAATCAATGGTAGCTGTGAAAATCAGCAGCCTAGCCACTACTAGAGAGAACAGAATAGATTTAGAGCTCCCCTCAAATCTTCCAGGAAACTGTCACTATTTGACTTATTATCTCTCTGAAAAAAAGTGCCCATTCACAGGATTCATTTTTATTTTACCCGACTCGAACCTCTTCCAGTGCAAACAGCCCTATTCACAGAGCATTTGTCAAAACCGACCAGTGGCAACTGTTTAACACTGCAGCTGCCTGAGGTGGCAATACCAGTTGGGGCAAACAGGAAGCCAACCAAAAAACTCAAAAGGAAAATGGGGAATGAGATGCCCATAGCAGGCTTTGAAAACTCTGACAAATTTCTGGATGTCTAGAAGTCATGTCCATGTGCAAGGATCTGCACACGCCAAGAGAAGACCTGAGAAGGTTGGAATCTCTCACCTCTGGGCGACTTCGAGATACTTTGCAATTATGAAGGAAAGGCCCAAGGCAGTACTGTAAATTGCCGGATGTGTGGGAAGCATTCCACAACCCACGTACAGATCCCTTAGCAAAGGCTGGAAGGTTTTCTGGTTCAAAGCCTTTAAGGAAATCCCTGCCCTATCAATAGCTAACTGAACAAAGAATTCAGTGGCCACTTGTGACAAAGTATACAGACTTTACAGAATTAGTCCAGTAAAATCACTATGTTCACAAAAGAAAGCCATCAACAACAATTACAAGCATAGCAATGAACTCTGAAGAGGGGGACAATATGATTCCAGAGCTGCCATATTATATTATTTTACATAACTAGATTTTAATGACAATTATGACACATGCAAAGAAAAACCAGAGTATAGTCCGTATACAAGAAGAAAAAGCAATAACAGAAACTGTCCATGAGGAAACCAGATGTTCTACTTACCAGAAAAGACTTTTAGTAAACTATTATAAATATGGCGAAAGAAATTAAGGAAACCATGTCTCTAAAAAAGCTAAAGAAAAGTATAAAAACAATGTCTCTCTTACCAAATAGAGGATATCAAAAAGATATAGAAATTCTATAACACAACCAAATAGAAATTCCAGAGTGAAAAGTACAACAGAAATAAAAAATTCACTGGAAGGGCTCACAGAAGATTTAAGTAGCAGAAGGAAAAATCAAAAAACTTGACAATAGGTCAGTTGATGTCATCCAATCTAAAGAACAGGAGTAAAAAAGAATGAGTAAAAAATGAATGAGTAAAAAATAAACAGAGCCTCAGGGATTCATGGGATATCATCAAGTATACCAAAATATGCCTAGTGAGTCATAGAAGGAGAGAAGAGAAAAAAATAGAAAAAAGCTTTGTAAAAATAATGGCCAAAATCTTTTTGATTTAAAAGATATATATACAAAAGTATACAAAAATAAATTCAAAGTGGATTAAAGACTTAAATTTAAGACCTGAAACCACAAAACTCCTAGAATAAAACACAGGCTGCAAACTCTTTCGCATTAGTCTTTGCAACATCTTTCTGGATATGTCTCTGCGGGCAAAGGCAACACAAGAAACAAAAGAAACAAATGGGACTCCATCGAACTAAAAAGCTCTACACGGTGAAGAAACCATCAACAAAATGAAAGACAACCTGCCAACTGGGAGAAGATAATCACAAATGACACATCTAATAAGGGGTTAATACCCAAAATACATAAAGAACACATACCATTTAACAGCAGAGAAACAAACAAGTTTAAAAAGGGGCAGAGGACCTGAACAGACATTTCTCCAAAGAGGACATACAGACGGCCAACAGACATATGAAAAGATGCTCAACGTCACCAATGAGACAAATGCAAATTAAAACCACAATGTAATATCATCTCACACCTGTCAGAATGGCTATCATCTACAAATTTTCACTTATTTTTAGTTATTACTTTATTTTTATGTATTTGTTGTGAAATGGTACTTCATTGGTCTGCATTTCCATGACTCCAAGGGAGATTAAGCCTCTTTTTATCTTTATTGACCATTCGGTTTCCCTCTTTGGTGAATTTTCTATTCATATCTCATGCCCACCTTCTATCTGGCTGTTGGTTTGCAGAACTTCCTTTCAGTGCTGATAAAATACAAACCAGAAGCTTCTCTTCTCAGTAGTGATGAGTGAGTATGAGCAGCCTCCTGGGCATGTCAGTACAATCTAGGCAGGAGCCACACCCATTCTAGAACGGAATCTTTGAAATATATAGTTGCCACGGCCACTGACAACATCTCCAAGGATTCCTTTGGTTGATAGAGTAGTTTACCTTTGACTAAGAGGTAAAACTACTTGAGATCCTCCTCATTACTCGGCACCAACAATTACAGAATAGCTACACTCAAGTAAGTGACTTTTCTCCTATTAACCCTTCAGTCCATCAAAAGCCTGTCTTCTTTCTAGCCTTGACTACTTTTCTTAGGTTTTTTTATTCTGTTCTGTTAAAAGAAAGAAGGATGGATGTATAGAATTTACCTCACCATGGCCCTCTTCTAAAGTTCTTACCAGATTTGCCAACTGGAAGAGTTTATTTTTGTTAATTAATCTCCTAACTGCATGTCTATTTTCCTTTCCACCGCCTTACTACATCCCTCCTGACCTGCAGGCATCTCGAGCTCTCGTGTTAACTTCTGGCAGTCTAAACCACCCATACGTCGATACGCACGTACGTTGGGTCGCACACCGAGCACTCAAGCTCTAAAACTGAGCTCCCCTCCTGAAGACATTTCATTTTCCTCAGTGAAGCTGGATTTCAAGGAGTCAGGGAAAAGAGAAACTCATCAGGTGGTGAAATGTTCACGAGACTAAAGAGTCTAAACATCAACCGAAAATGTTGGTCACGATTTATTTATTAAAATAAATCATACACGTGTAAGAACACAGAATAGCAAAAACTGCGTCGTGGGGAAAATTCTAGATGTGTCCTAAAATGTCTTCATTTATGTATTTACTCCTGTGAGATTTTCAACTGAATTCTGCCAACAATCTAAATGTCCTAAATGAAAGACGATGCTGAGCCTTAAGTGAGAGAGCAGTCGATGCCAACGAGTTGATTCCAGCCAGGTGAATGCATACTGAATCTTGTTTATTTAAAATCCTAAACAGAGCCTGACCTTCTGACCTACAGACACTGTCAAACAATAAATGGGTGGCTTTCTGATCGTTAAGTTTGTAGTAATCTGTCACAGCAATAGAAAATTAATACAACCTACGTGCCAGGTAACATAATAGCATCGAAATTGATAAAGCAAAGCAAAAAATATAGGAAAGTTACTGGTTTATGTACCAATACAAAAAATTCTTTTGTAGCATTAGTGGTAGAAGATTTTAACTCACCTCTGTCAGCATGAAATCAGGGAGTCAAAAAAGGGAGAATTCAGGAAACAGAAGTAAGTAGGTGTGTGTGTGTGTGTGAGAGAGAGAGAGAGAGAGCGAGCGAGCGAGCGAGGGGCACGGAGAGAGGGAGAGAGCCATATATCAATCTCTATCCACGGAAACAAAGAACGTATCTTTTTTTCTAATGCCCACAAAAAGGTATATTCATAAAGGATAACCATATGTTAGGCTAGAATTTTCTGTATGAATCTCAAAATGTAGAAATAGAGGCATTCTTTGATCACAATGCAAAAGAAAATTAGAAAGTAATAATGAACATATGAAACAAACACACAAACACAAAAAAGTACCTTACTATTTGCCATCTAAACTGTTCTATTTTAAAGAATCCTTGGGTCAAAGAGGAAATTAATATCGAAATTACACAATATTGATAACACTACACATGAGAACCTACGGTATACAGCCAAAACGGGGCACAGAGAAAAATGCATAACCTTCAATACTTAGAATAATAAACCAGAAAGAATGACAATAATTGAATCAAATATCCAAAATAAGAAGTGACAAAAAAGGACAAAATAAATCCAAGGAAGGTCGAAAGAAAGAAGGCGTGCCCTCAAGACAAAGCTGAACTCTCGAATTCGATAAGAGAAAAATCGCGGGACTAACGAAGAAATTCTAAATCTGGTACTTTCTCATGATGAAACGAACACTTTGTTTCTGTGACATTCTTTTTAAAAGCAGGAAAAAAAAATACCAGATAAATATAAACTGGGGGCTACTCTAGAAAAATCTCTGGCCAATCCTCTTCAAAAATAAGGAGAGATTGTAAAACAGCTCCAGATCAGAGGAAATGAAGGAGACGTGATGATCACATGCAACGTGGGATGCTGGATTGGATCCCAGAACAGGAAAAGGACATCGGTGGAAAAATGAATGAAATCCAAATAAAGCCTATAGTGAAGTTAATGAAATTGCACCAATAGTAACTTCCTAGTTTTGACGACTGCGCCATGGTTTCAGAAGATGTGAACGCTGGGGGAAACTGGGGTGGGCTGCATGAGCACTCCATTCTCTGCGCAACTTTTCTGTAAATCTAAAATCATTCCCCAAAATTATTTTTTAAAAAGGGATTAGACAGAAGACCTAGAAAATCTAAACAGAGTAATTAAAACAGAAGAAATAAAAATGACCGTCAAAGGGCTGGTCAAACAAACGAACAAACAAAAACATAGCAGGTCCTAAAGATTTTATAAGGGAATTTTACGGAACACATCAGTCATCGATGACTCCAATTCTAATTAAATCATTTTGATATCAGAGAAATTTAAAAGACGTTCCTATTCTTTTTGAAGTAAGTGATTCGAATTATTGAAGGAAACAATTCAAAATTAATGTCGCCTTTTCCTTTCTGATCTTAATATATTTCATTTCTTTCCATTTTCTAATGATAGTGGATGGGCTGCCCAGAACCGGTAAAGGGCAGCAGCAGCCGTGGTCACCTTCATCGTGTTCTTTTAGGATAATGCTTCTGCGTCTTTCTTTACTACCTCTGGTCCTGGCTTTTGTATTTCTACAACACATTAAAAAATTAACCCCATATCTGTTCTATTAAGAATTATTATCAAGAAAATAGATTCGAAACTATCAGATTTTTTGCCTCAATAAAAATTATGTGAATGTTTTTGTTAAGCAATTAATGTTAAGAATTTTATTGTAAGTTTCCTTTCATTGAACTATCCTTGTGTGTTTGGAGTAAAGACCATTTGGTTATAGTTCATTACTCTTTTAGGGTGGTTCTGTATCCTGTTTGCTAATCTTTTTGTTAAGTGCTGTTCAGTAATATTCACAACGAATTTGAAGTTTTAGTGTGGGTGGGTGGGTGTGTGTGTGTGTGTGTGTGTGTGTGACTTTGCCATCAAGGTCATACTAGCTTCAGATTTCAGCATACGTCCCACTCGGTGATAAGAGAGATTAAGTGTCTTCCCTTTTAATGAGTCTCCTCCTTCTCTCTGACCAGCTAAGAGTCTCCATCGCCTGCGGTCCAGTGTGCAATGGTAAGTCATATTCTTTAAGGACATTAATGTAACTGAAATCTCTTGGGGGTGGAGGCGAGGCCCAATTCGTTCATTCTCTCCATTACGAGGCTATCGTAATTAATGTTTAAATACATATGCGTAGGTGAAAGTAAAAAAAATAAATAAATAAATGGCAGTTTGGTTGAAAACCGTTTTTAGCTTTCCCCCTGCAGAGTCATGTTCTCGCTCACCCTCACGTGCCCCGGGGAACGAACTTCAGCGCAAACCTAAAAAGGATGAAGGTTTTGACACGTCCCACTCACAGGGGTACAGGGGTTGGCACACCCAGCCCCTGACTGGTCTGCTATGCAGCCGCATACCCTTCCCACCAAACCCTGTCAGAAGCGATAGCCTGCAGGAATGCTGTGGGCAGACCAAAAACATATATATATATATTCCCAGTTCACAGCCATAACCCCAGAGAAATAAAACTGGGGGAACTGTGAGAGGGGAAACCCCTTTCCCATTCCAGTAATACTAAAAGTAGCTCACGCTCGCAGAGCATTAATAACGTGTTAGGCATGCTCCAAGCAGTTTAAATGGATAACTCATTTAATCCTCACAGCAGCCCTATAGGGTAAGGACTACTATTATCCCCACTTGACAAAACAGGAAACTGAGACAGGAGGTGACCTTCCCAAGGTCACACAGAACTACCAAGTGGCAGAGATAGGATACAAACTTCTAAAGTCTGGTTCCAGCGTCACCAATATAAGCACCAAGCTCTACTATGCCAACCCTTAAACCAAGAATCTTGCATGTCCTGGCGATGGAGGAAGACCTGTAAATAAATTAGGAGGCTGAAGATTTTTAAAGAACAGGATTCCATATGAATAATAATGGTGAAGCTGTTATAATAACCAAAAGAGATGAAAAATTCACGGAATCAGAATCAAGACGGGAGACGAGTATCTAGGAGGGAATCTTGGGTGGGAGGCTGTCAAAGAGAGGAGGGACAGAGCAGAGTGGCAGCAGTTACAGGAAAGCACAGCACCATTTTCCAGGCTCCTCGACACTGCTGTGTCTGGAGGTTGTATCTCTGGCAGATGCACAGGAAACCACAGAGCCACCGTCGCAGACTCTGGGGCGGGAAGGAGCGTACGGGGCAGGATACGGTGGGGAGACGTGGAGACTTTGTCCACTGTGCACCGTTTTTACTGTACTGCACATGTGCGTGCACCACTTTTTAAAATGTTTAAGTAAACAGGGTAGAATGCTTTAAGAGTTCGTTCTAAGTTTCATCGCTGGGTCAAGTTAGGGACTAGGACCCAAATGTGCAATATGAGAACAGTTGAAACTTGGTGGACCCCCAGGAAAAGGGTTGAGCGTTTCCGGGGGTTTTTGCGGGGTGGCAAGTAAGTTAACTAGCTTTGGGAGTGGTGGGTGAATTTATTCGGGGAGTAGACCTCAGCTCTCTCAACGTCTGGCCTTGGCAAGGCTGGGAGGGGCATGAGAGCCTCAGAATGGCAAAGCCGGCCTCAGTGAGACGCCGGCACAAACAGGAGGCCCAAGAGCTGAGGGCGCTGGATGTGCAGGCCCCTGATCCAGATGGCCCGTGTGTCTGCACTTTTTGATGTTTTGCTGTTGTCAGAGCAAGGAGATAGTCTGCAGGTGGAGGAAAAGGGGCAGACTCACGTCACACCCTAGAGGACCAAGGTCAAGGCTCCCTTTGAGCTTTCCCAGAATTGTCTGGGAATTAACCACAAAAGAGTTCAGATCCCTTCAGAACACTGGGTATTATGATAATCCCTCTCCCCTGCCACCCCGCTAAGGTGGCCTCAGAAGCACACATTGTATGTATGTGATTTGAAACATCTGAAATTTAAAGAGCTAGTCAAATTGGCATGACTCCAATTTTTCTGGCCCCAAATGACAACAGATATTGAACAAAAATGTCAACGATGTAAGATGTATGTATATATAGCAGATGGTCAGCTTAGAGAAGAAAGCCTAAAAATAACCACGGAAGCTTAAGGCCCACCTGACTGGTCCTGGAGCCCAGGTTATGAAACATGTCACCAAGTAAGAGTCCCAGGATTATGACCGTTTTATCATTTCCTGTGGGTTTCAAAGGCAGGTCCATCATGATTAAGAGTAATTGATTCATGAGATAAAAGGGAACTTAGCCACAGAACAGAAGTTAAAGCCAGAGTGACAATCACACTCCCACCAGAGGAGGCACTGGAGAATTTCTGGGAACACTGGTGAACAAGTTACCCATTCAGAACAATAATAAAAAGCCTAATCGGGGAAAGCAGGTGAAATTTCTGGCTAATTCTTATAACTTCCTAGAATGACACCCCTGGAAGCTGGTCAATCCTTATTGCTCCTCAACGTGGCTTTTTGCCTTAAACATCAGTGGTGACATGGCACAGGGAAAAAGCACACCATGACATGGACGGGATATGCTTTTAATCAGGGAACCGCCACGAGATGTGACGTCACAGTAATACGGGCAGAACAACCTGGTGATGGAGCCGCAGCGACGATCTGGCTAAGGGATGGGAGGCGGAGGGCCACGTGACCACAGAGCAAGGAAATGACAATTTACCGCCATGCCAGCGAACTCTGGGACTGAATGAAAATAGTTCACCTAAAAAGTGCTTCTCACCGGCCGCATGTCAGAATCACCGGGGCGGGGGGCGCGTTTTGTTTATTAACGCTGATGTCTGGTCGTGAACACAAACCTGTTAAATTCAAATCGCTGGAGGGGTCCCCGGGGGTCCGAGCCAGCATTTTCCAGCCCCTCGACGTACTGCCCGTGTCGAGCCGGTGATTACATTCTAAGTGCCGTGCACTGACCTCCGAGGACGCGAGGCCCAGTCAGGACCTGCCCCGTGAGGAAAGCTCCCGCCGAGGCCACAGTCCCAGGGAAATTGCTCGTGTAGACAGACTGTGCAGTTAGTCACTGCCAGAGAACTGAACGAAAACGGTCATGAGGACAAACATGTCCTTATTTCAAAACAGACAAACCACCATTACAGTGAGAGTCGCCTGTCACGGCAGGTTTTATGTTCTATAAGTAATAATAACGTGCCTTATACTAATAAGCAACACAGCAAAGACTTATTCTCTCACGATTAGAATCGTGTTTGACGTTGCTCAGAACCAATGGTGGGCACAAATACAAACATCCGAGAGAAGCGAGCGAGTGCTCTGCACTCAGTCTGAGCACTGCCCAGGGAGGGGACACTAGATGACACTCGACATGCTGTGTCCTGGAAAGGCCATGGCAGGGTGCTTATGCCTAGCGAGAAAACACCGTCTTTGAGTTCGGACCCCCAGTCAGGAAGCTTATCTGACTACCTTAGTCAGTTTGAGCTGATTTAACGAGACGCCCCAGACCAGGTGGCTTAAACGACGGAGAATCATTTCCCATAGTCCTGGGCGGCCCAGGGCCGGAGCACAGGAGATGCACGTCCGGTGAGAGCCCACCCCCTCCCGCTTTTCAGACAGTCTTCTCCTTGCATCTGCATATGGCAGAGGGAGACTGAAAGCAAGCTCTCTGGGGTCTCCTCTTATAAAGGCGCTAACTCCATTGAGGGGGGTCCCACCCCCATGACCTCATCTAACTCGAACCACCTCCAAAGGCCCCACCTCCTCACGCCATCACGCCGGGCATTAGCGTTTCAACATGTAAATTTCAAGAGGACATAACCACGCAGCCCATAACAGGGACCCGATGGACAGGCGTCTGGCCCTAGCCCATCGTGGGTAGCCGCCACATCCCACAGAGGCAGCACAAAGAGGCCACAGGGCATGCAAGGCTGGAGTCAGAGGACCGGCACGGAGCAAACAGAGGAGGGCCTTTTGGGGTGACAAGTCATCAGGGGCGGGCCCCGCCTATGCAGTAGAGGACATAAGTCCCCTCAGACATATCATCATCATGCAGCAGCACCTAAAAATGGACTTTGAGCTACTTCAGAAGTAGAGAGCGAGAATGTCCATAAACAGCACTCACGGCCGTGATACAAGAAAACGACTTTGCAACAGAGGCTCGCGTGAGCAAAGCGGGGTGCACGGGAGAAGGGAGCTGCCGTCCCATCGGGCTTTCTCGCGGTCTCCTGTCTCTCCAGTGGAGAACCGGGAGCTCTCCGTGGAATCTCGCCGACCCTCACCGACGAGTTTCAACCGTTTCGCTCCACAGCTGTGCATTGACCTGCACGTGGTTCTCCTTCCGTCGCCCATAGCTTAGACTTCCGTCCCCCTGCCAGCATCATCATAGGCAGACGCCACCCTGAGCAGATCGCACCTAACGGTTCCGCGGTGGAAAGCATGCCTCACGAAACCGGGTCTGGAAATGCGAATTCGATAAGCGCACTGGATGCCTGTAAAAGGCCCGCATTCGGTATCGTGGGTGTAATTACAGTTTGGTCTCAAAACTTCTATGAACTCTTGGGCTTATGTTCCAGCCCAGGATGGGAGACCTACACATGACGTGATGAGTCCGTTATCACTGATTTTTCTCTTTTTCCTGGTACTTACAGGAGCCTGTGGCCACCAGGCTTTGGGATGCATACGCGAGCCTCTTAAGTAATCAAGCCATGATCCTGGCCATGAATTCCAGGTACCGTAAACTGCAATTCTCTCTTATTTCACTGATTGAACATCTTTAAAATGTAACAGAGGAAAATCACAACGGCAAAAAATTAAAAATTACTCAGAATTCCACCATCCTAACTCAGCAACTGTTCTTTCTCTCTTCCTCATGTTCTTTCCCAGTCTTTCTGTGTTCCATGGATAGGCAGATCATGAGTGCAGAATCATAAGCAGACCGTGCACTCAATTTTCTGTAATACTTTTCATTTGGGCATTTTGTCTTAGGTTTTTATTCTTCCATACAGTCACACTTCCATTTCAATATAGTATAATATTCTCACATTAAAAATTTTCTGCATTATCTTTTCCAATATTACAACAATCATCTTTGTACGTAAAAGATGTATCTTCTCTACCATACGCCTTTGAAATATCTGAGAGTGAGGCCATCGACGTAGATGATGGGCCACCGTGTAAAGGGCCTGCTCCTGCGAATTCTGATTGGTCAACGGTGTGTGTCCACCGGGACCGTCGCTGAGGCCTCGCTTCTGCAGGCTGCCCCCGCCGATGACCCAGCATGGCGGGACGAGCAGCTCCAGTGGGCGACTGGGCTTAAGGAGCCTCCATCGGCCTGGCAAAACCCTCCTTGGCACTTCCGGCCACCCCAGGCCCTTCCTCCCTTCGCTTCTTCTCTGGTTTCTCTGCATCCCGTTCTGAGAGCTGCTTCCCGGGAACCCGAACTAGTAAAAATAGGATGAACCTTCTTAGAGCTTTTAGCATGTGCTGTCAGTTTGTGGTCCAGAAGACCTGCACCGATGAGTGATAAGCTTAGTGCATTATTTTTCTGTCATTTTAAGTGAGAAAAATTCTTGATAGCATTCAAGTATTTCTGAGTCCTTTGAATCTTATAAATTTAAAAATAGATTTCTCATTGCGATGATAGAATGAAACGTACATCCTTTCGTATTTAGAACTTTCTATGGCGAAGCATATGATAAATATGTGTCGGCATTCCATGATTATCTGAAAATATAATCCTCGTGATCTCAGTTAATACAATTTATTATGTATATAAGTATACTTCCTTATTAGTTATATTAAAGGTCTCTTCTTTTGCAGAATTTTTATTTTTACCTACCACATGCTGAAAACCAAATGCTTAATCTTTCTACTGTTTCTATTTCTTGTATCTTTAATAATTTCTATTTTCCTCATATCTTTAATAATTGAATAACATATATTTTAAAAATTATATCTAACGATTTATAAATTTTATTTCTATGTGATTCCGGATATTTCACATTATAAATTATGCCTTGTATTATTTTATAAGAATTGTATACATCTCTCTTAATACTCTTTGATTTGAATTAAACATAGTATCCTATTAATATGGCCCCCTGATTTGTTTCTGATCATATTTAATATAATTTCCCATGCTCTCATTAGGAGGCATCTACTTTCTTTTATTCAATTGTGATTCTTGAAATTATGCTTGTAAAAATATATATTGCCTTTTTTTATTGATCTTATCTAAAACTTGCTGCTTCATAAAAAAAAAAAATTCCCAAGTAATATTTTTAGTATATCTGTTCTACTTCTCACTTCAATCTTTGAAGCAAACATTTAGCTCAAAAATTTAACAAAAGCAAACTCGTACAGTAATTTAATGAGGAATGTTTTTCTTCTCAAACTCCTTTCTATACCACCTGGTTGCACATTCTAGAATAAAAGAAAATGCTTACACTAAAACATCACTTGTTGTAACACACGTCAGTAACTTAACAACGTCTCATTTGAAAACCAATTATACGTAGACCAAAAAAATGTGTATTTGCCGCCAGTTGCCCATGCTGACACATAGATGTGCACGTGGCTTTCTTCTTTAGTGTTATCAGCGTCTGACTCTCAGCCTTCTTCATATTTAAAATTTGAGACACTATTTTCTATTTCATCAAAATCTTAATTTTGCATTTTCCTAAACCAGATTATATATCCCTAGAAGTTAAACACCTTCTTCTAAAACACTCTACTAGAAACTTTTGATAGATACCTGTTCAGAGTCTGATAATCTAGTAGAGCTCATGAATAAGTCAAACCCATCTTCCCAAGATCTGGAAACTACCCAAGAGATTCTCTTTTAAACAGTGGCTCCTCAGACATTTAGAATGTCTTGTTCAGTAGAGAAAAGAGATTCTGAGTCCAGCAGGGGATTTCCTACCTTACCATCTATATCACCATCTTTTCAAAAAGTAAAGAATTATTTTCACCTCAGAAAAATCAGGAAGGACTGGTATTCAGATCACACACATACCAAAGGAAAAACAACCGTGTCACAACTTACTTTTCTAGCTGCTCACCGATGGGCACATTTCTCTTGCCATCAGTTGGAAGATGCATTCCAATTCGGTTATATTAAAATGTGAGAAATATCATATCATGGATTAGAGAAAA
>NW_011888975.1:1561982-1563072 GCF_000151845.1 Pteropus vampyrus | reverse complement strand
CTCACGGCCGTGATACAAGAAAACGACTTTGCAACAGAGGCTCGCGTGAGCAAAGCGGGGTGCACGGGAGAAGGGAGCTGCCGTCCCATCGGGCTTTCTCGCGGTCTCCTGTCTCTCCAGTGGAGAACCGGGAGCTCTCCGTGGAATCTCGCCGACCCTCACCGACGAGTTTCAACCGTTTCGCTCCACAGCTGTGCATTGACCTGCACGTGGTTCTCCTTCTGTCACCCATAGCTTAGACTTCCGTCCCCCTGCCAGCATCATCATAGGCAGACGCCACCCTGAGCAGATCGCACCTAACGGTTCCGCGGTGGAAAGCATGCCTCACGAAACCGGGTCTGGAAATGCGAATTCGATAAGCGCACTGGATGCCTGTAAAAGGCCCGCATTCGGTATCGTGGGTGTAATTACAGTTTGGTCTCAAAACTTCTATGAACCCTTGGGCTTATGTTCCAGCCCAGGATGGGAGACCTACACATGACGTGATGAGTCCGTTATCACTGATTTTTCTCTTTTTCCTGGTACTTACAGGAGCCTGTGGCCACCAGGCTTTGGGATGCATACGCGAGCCTCTTAAGTAATCAAGCCATGATCCTGGCCATGAATTCCAGGTACCGTAAACTGCAATTCTCTCTTATTTCACTGATTGAACATCTTTAAAATGTAACAGAGGAAAATCACAACGGCAAAAAATTAAAAATTACTCAGAATTCCACCATCCTAACTCAGCAACTGTTCTTTCTCTCTTTCTCATGTTCTTTCCCAGTCTTTCTGTGTTCCATGGATAGGCAGATCATGAGTGCAGAATCATAAGCAGACCGTGCACTCAATTTTCTGTAATACTTTTCATTTGGGCATTTTGTCTTAGGTTTTTATTCTTCCATACAGTCACACTTCCATTTCAATATAGTATAATATTCTCACATTAAAAATTTTCTGCATTATCTTTTCCAATATTACAACAATCATCTTTGTACGTAAAAGATGTATCTTCTCTACCATACGCCTTTGAAATATCTGAGAGTGAGGCCATCGACGTAGATGATGGGCCACCGTGTAAAGGGCCTGCTCCTGCGAATTCTGATTGGTC
>NW_011888975.1:1540529-1561232 GCF_000151845.1 Pteropus vampyrus | reverse complement strand
TCATTCCTTTATATTGAATGCTTCATTGTCAGTTTTATGAGACTATTTAAAACCCACGTGTTATATAAAGCCAAAAGCTGGGCTTCATTTTCTAGTACGATCTCTCTTAGCACTAAGAAAAAGCCACTAAAGTTAGGTTAGGTTTGTTCTCTCCTCAATGTAATAATTGCACATTTTTCTTGCCAGCTTTGTGGATCCCTTGCTGCAGTTTGAAGCTCAGTTGACCATGATAGAGTCGTCCTTTAAAAAGACATTTTCTATACCAAGTTTTGACAAATTGAGAGAAATAAGCAGCCGCAACAACAACAAGGACCTGGAGGTAGGATTTTGCTTCCCGCCATCACGGTGGGACATCAGGATGCACCACAGTCGTCCTCAGAAACGTCTCTCCAGGCAGGTCGCAAACTTTGTGGTGTTCTCCTCACGCTCTTGGGAGTTAAGGTGGACGCACAGTACTTCCCAGCGCTCATCTCTACCCTTGGGCTCTGTATGAATGCAACGACCCATGGGATTTAATGGACTGTACTGGTCTTATAGGAACAAATAAAGGGGTGAATGGATTTTTGCTTAATTGGTTTAGCGAGGATGAGGAGTTTACTGGCAGGAGCTGCAAAGAGGGAATGTGAGCAGGGAGAGGTGGACGCAGGGGGAGTCCCAGAGTGACACCGGCAGCATGCGTGGTCCCTGACTCCTCTGCACAGCTCCGCAGAGCATGGGCCCCCGTAAGGTGCAGGAGCGACGTGTGGCCGGGGGCACCGGGCGAGGTCTCACCGTCACAGCTACAGCTCGTCCTTCCTACCTTCGGTTTATGGGTGAGAACTTAAGATGCCAGGATGCAAAACTATAGACATTGGATAAAATTTGATGTAAGGCTGGCTGGCTGACTGGTTATGTGGCTCCTTGTTTTTCAGAATTTACACCAAAATATTTTAAACGTGTATGAGGACACTCTTCTGATCTTAGTGTCTAAAGACCTGTACAAACTGCAAATCTTAAAGGTAAAGGGAAAATGAGAAATATCGTTTTCTTGCCATAACTCTAAAAAGCTGACCGTGTTTCACGGATTATTTCCCCTTTGCCATGCTTGTTTCTCCTTCCAATATCTCAGGGCTGAAGAAAATGTTTTCTTTCCAAGGAGTGTGATTATCCTCCAAATGAAATCACTTCCCTTTATTTGAATTATAGAGACAGACTTTTAAGAAGTTAATTTTGGGAGGATGACATCAACACACACTTGAGAAGCCGAGTATTAGGTGGCAATGTAAGAGCGAACCCATCATGGGCAGCAGAGAAGCGGGGGACTGGCCTAGATGGCCTTCGGGCCCACGTAAAATGAACCGCACTGGGACGGTGTCTATACGCATGTCCTTCCCTGACAACTCCGGGGCTAGGGAATCCCGTGAGTATCCCATCTCCATGGATACCCCGGGGTCAGAGGAAGACCGAACAGCCATCCCAAACCTCAGTTTCTCATCCAAGCCCTCACTGTGTTTTCAATGGCCCAGCCAGGGACAAAAGACTGCTCTGGATGTCTTGAGATCTTTAATTTTGCATTCATAGTGTGATGAGGCATCAGGCGGCAGCTGTCTGGCAATTCTGGAAAACCAGACTGACTTACTCTACCAGGAGCATCCATGTGGGTTGTCCAAATCATAAAATACATCCAAGTAAAGAAGCCAAATTGATATCTACGAGGACAAGAAGGAATGTGAAGGAAAATGAAACATTGTGAGCTCATTTGTGCCTAATTCGAGCCAAGTGTTTTCTGTGCACTTAAAAAATTTTAATTTCACAACCTTTTAAAGTAGTTAACATCGCCCCGTGGATGCGAGCCGCTCCCCACGCATGCTCTGAGCGGTTGGTCTACGTCAGGCACTTAATACCCGGGTTATCGCACTTACCCCATAAGATAACCCTATGAGGAAGCAACTGTCATCGCTCCCATTTTGCAGATGAGGAAATGGTGGCAGAGAGAGTGACAGTCACGTGTTTCGTGCTAGTGAGTGGAGAAGCTGCTCTGATTCGGAAGTCTGTTACTTAACCGTCTTGCCATGTCTAGAAACACTCCTGATTCTCAAAAAGAGCTGAACCTCCCTCCTGGAAAAGGCAGAAGCTGACCGCCCTGCAATTTATGGACTCCTCAGCCCAAGGATGTGGGCTTCAGAACAGTTTCACACAATGGCAGCACTTGAAGGAAAAGGGGTTCGGCCGACCACTGGCCTAAGTACTGTGCCTGAAGAAGTCTGTTAACGGTGGTTGGCACGTGGGAATCACCCAGTTTTCTTCCCTTCCCAAGGTCGTAACTAGGGGCCTGTATCTGAGGATCTGGGACAGACAGACAGACGTTACAGCAAGGCAGACCGAAATCAAAAGCAGCAAGAATTTTCTAACCAAGCCGCCTACAGGAATGCACTCTGCAACCATGAGCCAGAACACGTCTGGGTGGTGAATCTGGAAAGAAAATTCTGGGATAAGATGACATTTCAGGATCAGATAACATTTTAATGTGTGTTTTTTTTTTAGCTGAAAATCAGATCCTGTGATTTTTAAAAGAAGAAAGAATATGTATTTTGAAAGACAAAAAGGAGGAGAAGCAGCCGGTGATGCCCTCCTAGTCACGTGTTAAACTCTCTACGCTGCCTGGCAATATGACTGTCACAGTGGATATTAATAAACACCTGTTGGATCAATGAAATAAAACCCAGGGCTACCAACCACAGTAGATGAAGGAGTATTCTATACTAGTAGACAGGTGTACTAGCTGGTTAGTGTGTGTTTTTTAAATAAATGTAAGTTGGGTGTGAAATAATCAGAAGACAGTGGTGCCCCTCGACTCGGGGACATTTCCACTGTCTGTGGAAATGAAAACACTATAACTCTTGTGTTTTCAACAGGAAATGGCCGTGTGGATGAGTGAAGATACTTTCTATCTGCAGGAGAGAGCCCTGGTGATCATCACCAGGGTACTGAGCTTTGCATCCAGGAAAGCCAAAGGATTCGTAAGTCACAGAATGATATGAGGCCACCTGCTTCCAAAAATTACATTTCTGTATTTCATTACTAAAGCCACATCCTATTTACATCTGGTCCTGCAAGTTGCTTTTTGCACTGAACAGTATGTCCTAAAGATATTTGCATAGATTTATTTCATTCTTTTAACCACAGCATATACTCCATAATTTTAATATAGTCTACTTAACTGTTCTTCAGCTGATGGGCATTTCAAAGGAATATTTTGGTATATTTTGGGGTTTTTTTCTACTTCCAGCAATACAAAAATGATCATGTTTGTACAAGTATGTGAGTATGTGCTTAGAAATGTTCAGAAAGATAATAGATGAAAACGTATGAACGACGGAAGTTTAGTAATGCACTAGTGTCTTCTAGTTTGCCTTCCTGCAATTATTAGCGTGGCCATTGCTTTACGCCTTCACAAACACTGAGCTATTATTGGACCTTTTCGTTGTTTCCTTTCAGATGGAGAAGAAACATTTATTTAATAACTGCCAATATTTACGGAGGTTTTCTATATTTTGAATGACATCGTCGCTTGCCTTTTAGATATTTATGAACATGTCTCATTCTACGAATCCTTGTATACTCAGCCTCTTTCAGTCCCAGTTCTAAGGTTCATTGACCCCTGCACACAGCGCACGCCTCGACTGTGAAAGAATTAATGTGTAAATTCACATGCGCAGCAGAAGGCTCTCATACTTTGTCAAGGGTTCCTGGCTATCACTGAGATTTTTCTTGACAAGCCAAGCGGGGGATGATCCAGCTCTCTGTTCTGCAATGTTTGCTAACAGCCAGCAGGGGGAAGCACACCAGCATTTTCCAGACTAGGGAAACCAAGAGCTTATCACAGTCATGGAAGCACAAAACAATGCCAAGTTAACTTTCTCTTTAAATTATGTCTTCTAAAGATGGTCGAGTCAGTGAAATTAATGGGGGTGGGAAGATATATACATTTTAAAAATCAAAAGTATTATTGATCAATTCAAAGCTAAGCTTCCCACAGGCCAGGTCTTTAAATCTCTATGACCCATAATTAATGAAGATGTGTCCTGCCTTTCTCTAACTGAACGTGACTCCAGTCTCACTGGATAAAGACTTTTCTTCATTAATCTCCCTAGCCTAGGTCTTTCAGTCTCAGGGGCTCTGTCCTATGGAACAATCTTGACTATCATTCATATTACATTGGAAAAAAAATTTCGAAGTGGTATTTCTCTCACGTGACCCACATGTCCATCAGGCTGAAGAAACCGCTTCACTCGAAGAATGTGTGTCCCTTCCGTTAAACGATTCTAGAGGTCTGAAGCAGACGTTTAATGTCAACTCCGCGTAGCAACGAATCTTCTCTTTTGTTTTCCGTTAGACAAGGGTGGACACTCCATGTCTGGGGGCCCTGGCAGCCGAACTCTCTCTTTTATGTTCCCATACTGACCCGTCAATCACACAACAAGCATCCTTCGGAATGTATCACCTCCTCTGCATTGCAAAGTGCCAGCATGGTAAGAGTCACCTTCTTTTCTAAATGTTGCTAAGGGTCTGTAACTAAGATCAGAACAAAACCCAGTAAAAACAGAAAGCAGAAGAACAATAAGAGAATAGCAAGGGAGCCAAAAGCAGGTTCTTTGAGAAAATTAATGTGGGTGGGATTAGAGAGAAGATACCAATCACCAATATCAGGAATGAGAGAGAGGAGATCGCGAGAAATTTTACGGGTATTAAAAGAATAATAAGGGATATATGCAGATGATGTATTACAGGATTGTACATTTGAAACTTATAGAATGTTATTAACCAATGTCACCCCAGTAATTTAAAAATTAATAATTAATAATAATTTTAATTAATAATTTAAAAATATTGATTATCTAGATGCAAAAAAAGAACTTTGATCTATATCTCATACATATACATAAGCTAATTCAAAACAGACCATAGGGCTAAATGTAAGACCTAAAACTATGAAGCTAGAAAACACCTTTGTACCTTGGATTAGGCAAAGAGTTCTCAAATACAACACCAAAAGCGTGACTCATAAATGAAAAAAAAAAAGATACATTAAGTATTTCTACTCTTTGAAAGACACTGCTAAAAGAATAAATAACCCACAGACTGGGAGGAAATATTTGCAAGCTACATATCTGATAAAAAGACTTGTACCCGGAATTTAAAAAGAACACTCAAAACCCAGCAAGAAAACAGACAACCATGTTAGAACATGATAGTAGTTCTGAAGAGTCGCTTCACCAAAGAGGCACAGACGGCAAAGAAGCACATCAAAAGATGTTCAACATATAGTCGTAAAAGACATGTAAATTACAACTGCAACGAGGCATCACTACTCACCCATTAGAATGTCTAAAATTGAAAAGACTGACCATCCCACGTGCTACGAGAGATTCGAAGGAACTAGCAGCCTCACG
This sequence comes from Pteropus vampyrus, assembly GCF_000151845.1. NCBI lineage: Eukaryota > Metazoa > Chordata > Mammalia > Chiroptera > Pteropodidae > Pteropus > Pteropus vampyrus. The sequence continues at coordinate 1,555,800 of NW_011888975.1, read as the reverse complement.
TATTGCTAGAGGAACAGAGAAATGGTTCGAAGACTTGGGAAAATCATCTGCAGTGCCCTAAAAAGTTCAACACACATCTACCATACGATCCAGTTATTCTACAATTTAGTATTTGCCTAAGAGAAATTAAGACGAATACTGACAAAAAGACTTGCACATGCACGTGGAGAGCACCTTAATTTGTAACAGCCCCACACCGGAAGCAAACCAAATGTCCATCAGCAGGAGAGTGGGTAGACAGATGACGGTGCACGCGTACGATGGAATAGTATTCATCCATAAAGAGGAGAGAACTGCTCATACATGCAACGGCATGGATGCGTCACAAATCATTTCGCAGAGCAAAATATGCCAAACAACAGAAGAGTACGTCCTCTAAGACTTCACTTACATAAAATCAGAAAATGCAAGCTTAACAGAAAGCAGGTCAGTCAGTGGCTGCCTTGAGATCAAGGGATAGGGACAGGGAGCAGGTGTGAGGGGTTACGAAGGGACGTGAGGAAACTTTTGGAGACGATGAAACGTTTTGTTTTACTGTGGTGATGTTTTCACGAATGTATACATAGATGAACACTTAGCGAATTTAGACTTTCAATATGTTGTCTGTCATTTACACCTCTCTAAAGCTGTCGACAAACAAACAACTCATTTAAAACCTACCTTCTCTGGAACTAAAGATACCTGCCCATGAAGCTTTCATCGAGAGTGCCTGGCCCACCTGCCACACCGCAACCCTGGCCCTCAGCAAAACACCTGCCAGCCTGCCCCTCCGCCAACACGGTCCCACGCAGCAGCAGCTTTTCTAGTGCCCTGACCAATTCATTTGATGCTTGAATGTGTTTGACATCTGGTCAACCTGTTAAAATGATCTATATTCGTCATTCATACTTCACGGAGGCCTCTTAGCCACTTACTGAACTCTGGGTCAGTGCTCTCGTGATAGTTTATGTCACTGAACTACCACAGAGCATTAAATATTTAGAAATCTTCAGCTCTCCAGAATTGGGCAGGAAGAGGAAATTAGAAATAGTAATGTCATAGAAGGAACTGGTGAACACATAAAAAATTTTATCTCTTTTCTTTAATACAGAGGAACTTATGAAAAATGAAACTACAAGGCATGATAAGTCTGGTGATTCCTACCTCCTGTATCCTTTCTCCAAAGTCGAATTCCTACCCAACCTCTTGAAACAAGACAAAGTCAACATTGCTGAGGTAACTTAGCCCCTGCTTAACCGTGTGGCTTTCGTTTCATGGGTATTATTACTCTGAGTGACAACTTCTTTCAACAAAATTTATGTTTTAATAATTTTTCCATTTTTTTTAATTCAATGAACAAAGAACAAATGATACGTAGAGCATTGGCTTTCTGCTTTTTATCTCTAATAATAAGAATTGTGCCTATTATTCCTGAATATAGCGATTTATGTTATTTTATTTAATTCTCACAGAATACAAACAAGGGGGGTGTTTCTTAGTTAAGCTTTTTGTTTGGCTAATGAGTCGTTAGAGACGAGGAACTTCTGATTTTTTTTAGCAAAATTCATGGAGTCACCAATTAACAAACTTTCAGTACTAACGCGATTTAAGTTTTGTTTTTATATTAAAAAAAACTATTAAAATTTTTTAAAGTTTAAGTGATAAACCTCAGTATCGAGTAGTTTTTACTTTGACCCAACTCTCTCTATAGCTCTGTATACTCTCTCACCTTCTTCAAAGCACACGGGCTTATCCGGATGCGTGAGAGGTCACTCGGCACTGAAACCCAGGTCAGGGTGTCCCACAGATGGCCTTCTAGCTACACCCACTGAAAAGACCGCTCAGCAAACACCTTCGGGCCAGCTCGTCTCTCGAGTCGGGAGGGCCTTATGGTTCCTCCTAAAACTACAAATGTAAAGCAATGCCCTTCTCTCCGGCGGCTGAGGCAGACAGAACTGTGGGAGGCTGAGGGGCTGCAGGACTGAACCATCTCACATAATACGGTCAAAACTCCTGCAGAGCTATCTCCGACATGCACACCGACATGCATGAGGGTGCATCTTTCAAAATCAAGCGTTATTCTTAATCCGCCTCCTCTCAGAAATCACAAGGCTGGCTGGCTATCAAGTTATCCATTCACATGAAGAAACCAGGCCTCTGTATAGGCTTGCCAGAAAATCCTTCTACATTCTTCCTTCCTCCACTCCAGTATCCTGGAAGTGAAATCCTGAGTACCACAGGTGGGCTCGTGGGCCTGGGACGGGGGCCTTCTCCGAGTGGTTCGTGAGGCTCGCTGTTGCCACTTCCAGGCTGGGGTCCTTTCTTATCCGAATTTAACGTCTGTCAGATTTAGAATTCTCTGGATTTGGGAAGAGGGCAGGCGCCTGGGTCCCTGTGTTCATGACCTGTTATTTAGTTCCTAGCTGTGAGACCAATGCAGGCCCAGTGCTGGCAGGGTGTTCTGGCACAGGAGCTGGAAAACTCTGAGGCGGGGACTTTCAGAGGCAGACTGGAGCTAAGGGGTGAGGCAACCTCAGGTTTGTCGTAAGAGACCAAGGAAGCCAAAACCCGAAGGACGCAAAGGGGAGGAGAAGCAGCGAGAGTTTTAGCCAAGAGAGCTAGAAGCAAAACGCCATTAAATGGGTGGATTAGACTGGAGCGGGGGCGACAGTTCACACACTAAGGGACTCTTCTTCTGTACAGTGACCAGTTATGAGGAGACATTGTCTTCTAAAGGAGCCACAAAGGGCCATGAAAGTGTCACAGACTAACCCTCCCCCACCCCCCGACCAAAACAAAAAATTCGCACCAAATAAATTAGTAATCTCACTCATGGGAATTTGTAAAAAGGCAATAACTCAAAATAAGATGGCCATAAGAAGAGGTTCTGCACAGATGTAGGATTTTTTAAGAAAAACTGAAAAATAAATGTCAACTTGTGGAATATCAAGTTAACGGTATATTGTGCAGCCATCACAATGAGTAGCATCAAGAACACGTAACCTCATGTTATACTAGCAAGAGATAGGAGGAGTTCAAGGTGCCCTCCAGAGAACCCAGCCTATGTGGCTGGTATCTTTCTGAAGAGTTACGTGTAGGTCACGTGTTACAAAGCGAGGCCTGCCGTTCACTTACTCTGCCGTCATGCCTGTACCTTCACGTGACAGAACTTCAAACACTAAGCTCTCAGCTTCACTAGGAGCTGCTTTCCTACAACGTTGACATAGACACTGAAATAAAACATCTTGTCGAATAAACAAACACTCGGGAGAGAATGTCCTCTTTCCGATGGTTTTTAAAGTTCAGCGTCTTATATAATTAAGTCTGGCTTTCTTAAAATAAGGCAAACTATGGCATTCAGTTCATGTCACCAAGCCTTAGTGACCCCCCCTAACTTTCATCCATAGCCACCTAAGGATACCATCCCTCACCCCTCTGCCCAGGCTTGGGGAGCCTGGCGGCTGCCCACCTCCACTCAGACCTTAGTCTGCCCAGAAAGGGTCCGGCTCCCTCTCTTTAAAGGGCTGCAGGAGAAGGGGTTGTTTGAACTTAGCTCTGACTGTTTGAGTTGAGTCCCGGATACGTGGGCCTTCTTTCTCTCCCTGCTTCTTGATCCCTCTCTGGGAAAGAGAAAAGTCCGTGCCCTAGAATCACCCCCTTGCTCCTCTGAGTCTTCTCCAGATCATGCTTGCTCCTGATCTGAGCAAGATCATTTCCAAAGCTGAAGATGTTTACGATACTCCCTAATATCTGAAGGGCAGAGTTGGGGTAAAGTCCATATTTGACAGTTCCTCTTAATTTTAGTAGCACGGTTTTCCACTTTGCCCCCAGAGCTGACTTACTCAGACGGAAAGGTTTTAATTGCTTTAAAAATCAGATGAAACACACACACAGGATTTCATTTGAATTACAGTCATCTTAATACCAAATTATAATGTTTAACGTTTTTAAATAGAGGAGAAGGCCCCCAACAGCAAAAGCGCTTGGAGTCCATGACAATCACATGGTCCTGCACGGCCCTGGAGTGTCCCCGAGATGTCTCAAGTTAGCCGTCTTTCCTAGGCTGATGTGGGTGAGGCCCAAGGTCATGGCTCTCTCTTCTGGTTTCAGAGCGTAGGACAAATCTTACTGCCGTCCTTGCTGACTGACTTTGTGTGGAGTCTCTTGATGAAACTCTCTGCATCGGACAGTACAATTGCATTTGAGGCGGCCATCCTACTGAAACTGACTCTGGAATACCACGCCCCCAAGGTCACCATGGTAAGAGGCGCGACAATGAGCAGGGGTGCCCGGAGCTTCTTTTCTACAGCGCTGTTCTTGCCTTTGCTCTCTGCCTACTTCTTTTCATATTTATTCCTTGACATTGCACCATTACGCCGCTTTAATCGAATGAGGCTTTTTTGGGGGGGTGAAATATTTCAAGCGCACAGACAAGTTCAGAAAATAGTATAGTGAACATTACCCACCGATCATGCCAAATCCTATTTTGCCATATTTCCTTCAAATTTGTGAAAGAAATACAGCAACAAGAGAACAGTTCAGCAATAATTGAAATCACCCGTGTGACCGGTAAGACAGTTCGCCAGGCCCCTCAGCCCGCTGGAGCGCTGGCTGCCTAGTTCATGGGGCCCATGCTAATGAAATGGAGGGCTTCGTCTTCAAAACATAGGGGGCAAGTTCCACGAAAGGTACAAACATATGAAATTTTTTTTGTTTCCGCTACAGTATCTCTCTCTCTCTCTCCCTCTCTCTCTCTCTCTCTCTCTCCCTCCACCCCCTCTTTCTCGGTCATGATGCTTTTATTTCCTATTTAATGTCTAAGTAAAAAAAACATGAAAATTTTAAATAATTAGCTTGAATTTTACCATCCATCTTTATATTGTGTAATATCAGTTATAGATGTAAATATAGAAGCACTTAACTTAAGAAAATACTGCAATTCACGCTCGCCCAGAGACATGCTTTTCACTCCTATCGGAAGAGCAGGAACATTCCAAGGAACTGACCCCAGTGATCTTATTTCTCGTCTCGCCATTGACACATTCTAGCGACACTCCCTACCCTCAGCTTCTCAATGAGTAGGCAAAAGACTGAAAGGAAAAGGGTTATGGGTCCCCCATCTTTCTCTTCCCCTCTGTGTCATCCTTTTCACCTTAGGCGATTGTCCTAGACTTGCTGTGATTTCCCACTAAATCCCTTCCTACATGTCATGGGTCCTCTAGAATTCTGTGGCCTTCGGGTGTCACACGTATGCTCCCTTGTGCCACGGGACTTCGCTTACAAAACACAAGCTCGAAGAAAAGATGACTAAAACTATCAAGATGGCAACGGCAGACCTTTAAGCAAAGCGAGGGGCCCTCTGAGTGTGGGAGGCGGGTCACGTGCGCGTGAACCAGCCCTGACGGTGCTGAGCGGGCGGAAGCCCAGCTCCCCCTCCTGATGTGGCAGTGTTAAGAGACAGAAGACCAATCGAGAGCTCGTTACGCGGGAGGGACACTTCTAGAACTCCCGATGCTGCCGCAGACACGAGGGAGCATCCCAAAGGGAACCGAGGGGGCTGCGGGAGGGTGACAGCCCTCTTCTTGACAAAATAAAGTTCTCATGCACTGAGAAACGGAGGTGACATAGAGCCATCCCTCGTCCCTGGAGAGGAAGAGAAGCCAAACAGAAAAGCAGATGTGCAGAACTAGCCGACGCTGCAGTAAAATCATTAAACGCAGAAGAAAAAACTCACCAAAAATGGGGTTCAGCAACTTAGCGCCACCCCCAGCCCCCAGGGGCAATTGAACTACCGAATACAGTGGACCCTGCCTTTAGAGGAGTGAGATTCTAAAATCAGTTATAATGAGAAATTCTGTAGGACTAAAATTATCCCTGGAAATGGCCCAAATGTCACCGAATAGTGCGTGGCCTGATTATCTCTCTAGAAAGCTAACACAGCACGTCTTTCCTTGAGGGTGAAAGGAGATCTCCCTTTCCATCACTGAGCAGTCAGCGGCGTAGCTGGCTTGTCTAGGGGGCAGGTGGCATTTAGAGGAGGAGCAGGAGGAGGAGGAGGAGGAAAAGTTCTAAACTCAATGGTTAAGAGGTTCGTGGAGAAGAATAACGGTCTGACGTCTTCCTCTTCACATTCACCTGGAAGCACAGGTGGCAGGGGGAACGTCCCGCACTGCTCGACACCTCGCTTTTTTCCTTTTGTTTGCAGTAGAGGGGTGGGCACGGATACCTGGACACTATATGACTCAGTAACAACGGAATATAAATGTACGTCGGCCAACTTTTCAGCGTATGGTTTCCGAGGAGTATTTTCAAAATAAGAAGTGGGGTGATCTGGGTAGATTAAATCTGATGTTGAATTCCTCAAAAAAATTAAAAATGGATATACCTTTTGACCCAGCAATTGCACTTCTGGGTATTTATCCGAAGAAAACCAAAACAATAATTTGTAAAGATCTATGCACGCCAATATTCATGGCAGCACAATTTACAATAGCCAAGATATAGAAGCAACCTAAGTGCCCATCAACAGATGACTGGATGAAAAAATTATGGTTCAATATACAATGGAATATTACTCAGCCATTAAAAAAAATGCAATCCTACCATTTGCAATGAATGACATGGATGGATCTAAAGGTTACTATACTGAATGAAACAAGACAGAGAAAGATAAACACCATAGATTTCACTTATATGTGGTATCTAAGGAACAAAAAGAACAAACTAATAAAAAACAGACTCACAAATATAGTGGACAATTTGGTGACGGACAGAGGAGAGGGGAGTTGGGAGGCTGGGAGAATGGGGTGAAGGGTTAAAGAAGTACAAATTAGTAGTTGACATTTGGTCACGGGGATGGGAGGCACGGCAGAGGGAATGCAGTCGGCATTAATACGATGGCTAAGTGAAGGGCCGGGGAGAGAGGGAGCAATTGGGGGGATCGTTTGTGAACATTACGATGTCTACCCAATGTACTGTATACATGAAACTAATTTAAATAAATAAATTTCGTTTTTAAAAATCTGATGCTGAATATACAACCATTGGTTTGAGACGAATTCCAGATCCATCTACAAGTCTCCTTGTTCAAAAATGAACAAAAAAAAAAAGGGAAAAAGAAAACGAACATGGGGCCTGTAACTATGAATTCATAAGATCGTGATTCAGCGTCCACTGCCCCGGGCCATTTCTCGACACTTAGTTCCTCGCCTCACCATGTAGACTCGAGTCTTCTTTAGCTGTCCGATTTTCTGCATAGATAGCTTCATTGTTATTTTGCTCCATTATTTTGACTTTCTTCTTCAAGCATTTGAATTATACATATGATTTCTATATTGAGCTTGTATATGTTACCTTATAAAGTCTATCTGCCCAAAATAAAAGTTTTTTTTTAAAAAAAAAGGGGTATTTTCCACTATCAATAAATGCACAGGTTTATTCCTCATCCAAATACATATTCTGCATTGTGTAGATTATTCACACACATAAATAATCTTTCCGTTAGTACTTATTTGTGTGTTAACCACTGCCTTGGTCATTTTGATAAGGACTGAATTCTTAAGTCCAAGAAATGCCTTGGTGTAGAGGTGACCATGGAACAGGAGACTCTCGTGAACCTGTGAATTTACTTTTCCAGGTGTCTAAGATTGTGGATGCCATTTATAAGCAGTTGTGCCAAAATTCTTCTCACATTATGAAGCATGCCATGTTGCACGTCATCACCCTGTTGACACACGCATCACCTAAGAAGGTCATCTTTCAGCTAATGGACTACCCAGTCCCAGCCGACGAGTAAGGCCCAGTCCCCACCCCTTCTGCAAGGGTTTGCTCACAGAGTCCAGAGTCAGACAGGCCTGGATATGTCAGGTCTGATTTCTTTTTTTCTGAAAAATATCTATTTCTGGATGTAGGATGCCTGCAAGGCTTAAATAAGATAGTATGTGTTACTCACTTCCTCGTACAATACCTGGCACACAGTAGACCATCAAGAAATGTCGCTATTATTTATCTGAGAGTTTAAACTGTGTTCTGCATATATATATCCCATAGGAGCAAACCTCAAAGTGAAAATGAGTTTTTTCCCCCGACAAGTGATACAATTCATAGTGTTTTTTTTTTCTCATTTATGAAAGATAGATGTAAGATAGTCCCACCCGCCAAAAAAATAATGAAACATTAGAAATTCCCAGATATAATTAGGAGTCTCCTATCCCTTGACTGTTTATGCAAAATTCATGACCCAAGATTACCAGAAATATTTAAGACGAACGCCAGTGTGAGCGTATGAGAGCGTGGCTCTGACAGGCACGTTAGAAGAGATTAGTAAATGACATCTACTCGTCACTCTAGTTTGTACATTGGAAAGGAAGGTGTGACTTCTCTACTATTACTAGAGAAAAAGGCAGGAAGTGACATGGAATAGATCCAGGCTTCGGAAACAAACGACCCTGAACTCCATCCCAGTTACGCTAGTTTCATAAACTCCTTGGTCTTCGATCTTCTCTTCTGTGAAATTAGGGACGTTCTTTTTGGCTCTAAAGCTGTTCCATGGATTGAATGAGTGCATGTCTGTGAAAGGGCATCAGAATCAACAAAATGCTCAGCCAAACTGTGACGGACTTCCTTTTTCCGACTGAAAGATCGTACTTATTTAGGAGGCTTCATTTCACGACGTCTTTCACGACTCAGAAAATCCCTGGAAACTAAAAAATGTTCATAAGACTCAGTGTTTTCTCATTCAGGAACTAAATGAGAAAACCATGTGTAAAATATTAACAGACTTCAAGCGTTCTGTTGAGGAGAGTATGCCCACGTGGATATAAGATGACAGTTCCAATGAATCTAGTATAAGCTATACCGAGGAGGTACCCAAAGCAAGATAATTAAGTTAGGTGAGCTTCATTAAAATAGTCCCTGGTAGGCCTTGTGCATTAGTAGTAGATAAAGAATGAAGTAGGAAAGAGGACTTGGAGTTAAGCTAAAAAAAAAAAAACAGAAAAGAGGACGCGATCGGCCGGAGGTATGAGCAAGAGATCAGGGAAGGAGCAGGGCAAGTGACGTTGGATGTGCGTGTGGTCTTAAGCCTGCTTCTAAGGGGCAGGAGCAGTTGAGTAAGGAGTAATGTCCATGTTTGGGGAGACCAGCCCCCCATATTAGGAACCTAAATATGGAGAGACTGAGCGATGGGGTTCGGAACCCAGCATGGATCGACAAGGTATCAGGGATACACCTGCACAGAGGTGCGTAGCGGTTGATGAGTGATGGCAAGAATAATCTCAAAGAGTGGCCAGGTGTGCACGGAAAGGTGCTGGGGGCCTGGACGTCCTATCGCATCTGGGTCACTCATTTGGCAAATGGCTCACTCCTCTGAGCCATGAATTTTAATTTTTTAACTTTAAATTTAATTTTCTAGTTTTTAAACTTGTGTAGTTTTTTTTTTTTACCTATCCTTTTTTTTTTCAGTCAGTGTATTTATTTACTTATCAATTTGTATTTCCATCCCAGTTTTTTAAATATTCTGCTACATCTGGGCAGACAAGGTCACGAAGAGGGAGGAACAGAGTATGAGATGCAGAAAGCCGATCAGTTCTTGATATTGAACTGAACAGACATTTAAACAGCAGTCAGAAATGAACGGGTGGACTTGCAGGCTGTATTTTTATTATTGAAATTCTTCCTCTGTTTTCAAGAATAAGAGATGCGATGGGATCATTTGGGAACAGGAATATTAGCTTGTTTCGGACTTGTCTGCAGGGTCTTTTTGGCTATAGAGAGCTGTAAGACCAAGGCAGGGTCCCGATTCGAGTCACAGTATTAAGTCAGAGATGAAACACTTATGATTCTGACTTTGGGGGGGGGGCGGGGTTTGCAGCACTTTGATAATGATGTGGCACGCGGCCGGTTCTGAGTCAAAAGTGGCCCCTCAAGTGCTGAAGACAATCCTGTTGATACTGAAAGGGAAGCCTGGGGAAATGGAGGACTACGTAATAGAGAGAAGACGCCTCTCTATCGATTCCACGAACATGATGCCCGTGGCGGTAAGTAACGCGAGCGTTCCTCTCCCCTGGTGGCGTCTTCCTGACCCGGAAACCTCTACCTATCTTCGCACCCAGTCCTGCTCCGGTTCATTCATTCACCCAGCACGTATTTATCGAATCCTACTCTGTGCCACTCCCTGTTCGTGACGCTTATGTGCTGGTGAGAGGTACAGACACCGAACCGAAAAATACGCCGTGTGTCAGATGACAGGAAGCTTCGAGGAGATGCAAAGTGCCATGGGGGACAGCCAGTGCTACCGGGAGGGTTCCGGTGAGCTGGTCGGGGCGGGCCTGTCTGCCGAGCTCATGTCTAATCAGAGACCTGAGTGAGCTGAGGAAGTGGCCCTTGTAGATATCCGACCAGCGGATCTAGACAGAGAGAAGGGACAAAAACGCTGTGGTGATGGGAGCTCACCCCGTATGCCACTGGGGAACAAAAGGAGGGCGAAAAATCTGGGGAGAACTGAGCAAGGGAGGCGGTGCAGGAGGTGGTATCAGAGACGCAGCCACCTGCTAGATCATATGTGTATAGACCTGCGAAGGCCTAATCTCACTTGTATCCGTTGCTATACATCTCCCGAGGACCAAAACCACCACTCCGGGTAGTAAATTCGAGACTTACAGAGATGTCATAGAAAAAAGCGGACACTGCCCCGCCAGTGTGAGGTGGGGAGACGTGCTTCTCTGAGGTGGGCATTCATTCCGGTGTTCAGCGGGCTGAGTGATGTATTAGTGGCCTGACCCACGTCCCCTCGACATCTCACTGCCCTGGGCTGTCCAAGCACAGGGAGGGTCTGGTTATCGCTAGGCCTGGTCTTCGCCGCCGCAGATGAAGGGGACCTTGGGAAGCAGCTCACTCTTCACTGATTTGGCAGAAGGGGCACTGCTCCGGGGGCTTGGGGAGCCCAGTACCACAGAATGCTTGGCACGTTCCTGAGTCAAAGTGGACTGGGTAGCTGTTACTGAAAGAATACGTGTTCATACCTCTGGCTCCTTCAAGGAGGTCAGGGTGGGGGACGGTGGCAGAGTCCCGCCCCTGCCCCCTCACAGAGGCTGACTGGGTTCAGAGGAAGAGCCTTCCGCCCCTGACGCCTTTTCTTCTCGCTTGCAGGCATCCCAAGCCCTGTGCACCTTGCTGCCCGTCGCTTCTTACAAGAAGGCGGTGGCCGAGTTCTTCCCTGAGCTCTTGATGGCTCTCATGCTTCAGCTCTTTTATAGCAGCCACATGAGTATGGTGGTAAACGACGGTCTTTTGTAAGCGAGTAGTGGTTATTTCAGATTGAATAAGAGATAAGCTCCTGGCTGTCAACTATTTCTACCCCTTGGGTTCTCGTAGAAGCCTTTACAATCTCTTGTGCGGGGTATTCGTTTATTAGCTTCACTCTGCTCTGGAGGGTAAAATGCCTTCGGCAGAGCGACCATCCTCAGTGCCCAGAAGTTAGCGAGGACCATCCTCGAGTGCAGGTGCAGGATATACGAGGAACCACGCCCGCAGAACGCGGTTGGTTCCCACGGTGGTGGCAGGCCAGCGAGTGGCGGGTGCAGGGAGCAGAGACCCAGAGCGGCCGCGTCCTAGCAGGTGTACAAGCGAGATAAAGTAACGCGCACGATGTGCTTTGTGATTAGCGGGCTCATGATGCTCGCAGTCACTCTGTCCACGTCGGGTGAGGCTCAGCTCTCCCGGGTGACCCGAGACAGCACGGTTAGCTTCGCTGTTCTCCAGGAAAACCTGGCCCCAGCCGTCTGCTATGTGCCATCCTCTGGCATAGACTCCTAAGGCAGGCAGAACTCAGGAACCGTCAGTCCGGGTGATAGTTAATCCACTCTCTGGCTTTCAAGCGGGCATATGTTAAGTCATCCGAGTAAATGAGAACAGATCCTATTTATTTAAAGCATCCAAGGAAATCAATAGACACCTTGAGCGAGTTATCACATCGTTTACCGACTTTCGCTAATAAGCCGTTAAGCTAATAAACGAATACGCTGCTCTGGGATGCATCCTGGATGGCATATGCCACTATCTCACTTGAGGCCCACGGACTTCCCATGCACTGGCCGTCAGGGGAGGGGAGGAGCATTTAGCAAGCAGTCGGTCGCCTGTCAGACATTCCCTTTCCCCAGACCGCCATCCTGCCCAAGATTTCCCAAAGGAAGAGGCGGGTCCCCTGCACTTAGCTATGCGAAGGCCACCGTCGGGACCCGCGGTGACTCTGCTCTTCTCCGGGGCCTTAGCTATGCTCGGGACGCCCTGCAAGTGCTGCTGAATTGCTCTGGGCTGCAAGAGGTGGAAGTCGCCCTGAAGAAAAGGAATTGCTGGAACCAGTTTTCCCACGAGCTGTTTCACCACCATGGGGTCTACCTTGTGGCCAAGTAAGAGCGGGGGCTGCACGGGGCCCCGGCGCTGTCCCGCCTTCCCCGCCGTACTTCGGCTGAGCCACGGGGGCGCCCAGTCGATGTCCTCCAGCGTCTGAATCTCCCCTAGTGATCTCAATCGCCATTTGATTTCCACTCCCCTTATTGCGAGGAGCTTACACGTTGGGGTAGTTCTCTCTTTCCTTGCCCTCTTACCTGATGATCCAGACCCACGGTGGCCTCCCTCCGCGGGATGGGCTTCTCTCTCAGACACGACGACTAGAGGTCATCTGCTTCTCCCTTCCTCTGTCGCTCATGGATGCCCGCGCTGCAGGCATCAGACGGTTGTGCGTGTCCTCCCTCCCACCCTCCGCCACTTGAAGAAGGGTTCGATAAAACCTATGCTCGATGAGACAAATAAATTTAGGAACGTATAGTGAAAGAGGACTTTTTTCTTGGACTAGAAAGCTATTTTTCCCTCTAGATAGCCCGTTAGTAAATAGCAAGCTTCTCATTACGGGGATCAGAGTTTCTGGTCGAAAATCAAGATACGTGCCCTTGACAACATAACGGACCGTCCGATGATGTGACTGACCCAGAAAAGACATTCCAAATGGTCTCTGGGCGCCTGGTGCTTTTCAAGTAGATTCTCATCTGCACACAGATTTCGGGAATGCAGCGGGTTTTGTAAGAGTAGTTTGCCTGCAGAAGGTCACTACTTCAGAGTCCCTCGATCCTCGGTAACTCTGGGTCTTCGTACTCAAAGTGAGGGCGACAGACCAGCAGCGACAGCAACACCTGGCGGTGAAAACTATGGAATCTCATGGCCCACTCCGGACCTTCTGAATCAGAATCTGCATTTTAGCAGGATGGCCGGCTGAGCCGTACTCCCGTTAAAGTGTGAGAGGCACTCGTTTAGAATGCCAACCTCGAGTTTTCAAATGGAATCTCTGTCCCATCATCCTTCCCAACCCCGCCACTACTGATTGGATCCAGGCCACTGTGTCAGCACAACTGTGAGCCTGGCCACCACCCAAGTGGGTGACGGAAAACAGCTTAGTGAGTCGGGGCTCACTGCCTCTTCTCCAGGGCGGCCCCAAACTCTCTTCTTTATATATCATTCAAAGAAAGGACCGGATTCAAAACCACAGAGGTGACCTGAGTGGCCATCTTGAACTGCCAAGATGCTGGTTTTACACGCTTTCTTTTCTCTGCCTTGGGCCTGGCATTGGTGGCAGCTTGTGGTAATCCAGGGCGTTCTCTTCTGTGGTGCAGGATGGGAGACGGGAAAGAGCACCGACATCGACGAAAGAGATGCTGTCAGTGACCCAGTGAGCGGGGTATCTCTGCTTCCCCAGAGTCCGTGCAGAATTTTCCCTGGGCTGCCGTTTGCCTTGGATCAGGGAGCGTTAGAGAAATCTTTCTTGTTGTCGGAGTGGTACAGGATATAAGGACAAGAACTGTCTCTTTCCTACCATGAGCCTTTGTTGATGCAGGAAGTGGCTTTATTCTGTTTGCTAATCTCTTCTCCTCTACAGAACCCTTGGCGACTATAACTTTCCACAGTTCCCCGAGACCTTGCACTATCTCTACAAGCTCTCGGTGGAAGGTCCGAAAAGGTCCGAGGACAGTGTCATCACCGTGATTTTCCTCACCGAAGTGAGTTTTATTGGAAGACTGTGAACAACTGAGTCCTCACTCCCTTTCTTCACCCACATGTAAATCAAGACCTCTGTCTCCCTCTCCCAATACTGATTTTTCCACAAGTTCGGACAATAACAGATGTCTGCATTTGAGGGGGTGGAGATAGATCTGGATTTGGAGACAGTCATCCCTTCAGCCTACTCTAGGAGTTGGCTTTTATTATTTCCTTGGGGGTGTGAATTTGCACAAACATTAATTATTTTTGTAGTACCAGTTCACATATCTCTATACGCTCGTTAAAGTATATCGAGAGAGAGAGACAGATGCCAGCCAGGAAATGTAGAAAGAATGCCAGAAGTAGAAAATCACCATTTTGCAAGTCCCGATATAATAACTGCATGACGAAAAAAAATCATCAAGGAATTTTAAAATCATTATGCAAAAGGTTTTGGGAGCCAACAGAATACTCACGCGGCACCAAATCATCACCCCACATATCAATTACTAATTATAAAATGAAAATATGCCTGTCCCATTTGCTGTGTGGTGATGTGAGTACAGAAATCTAGTAGGAACGCAGGTATTTCAAGTCTTAGTGGGACTTGTGTCCCAGTTTTACTGAAAATGTCTCGATTTTTACAACCGAAGCAAAAATTGCGCGTTGGCCTTTACTCTGTTTACATATACATCAGCTATTTTCTTTCAGCTTCTGAATAACTTCTTCAAGGACCCACTCCCAGAAGAATTTTTAGTTCTCTTCAGAAACTGGGTGAATGACTCCAATCCTACCGTTAGCAAACTGAGTCTTCAGAAAATCGCCAGCATGGCACCAGTGATCAACCAGGTACGTGTGTGGGTGGTTTGCATCTGCCCACACCATCGAGGTCACCATCTGAGCTTGAATATTGCTCAATGCCCTTGCTGGTGTTTTGTTGATAGGGAAGCTGGGTTGAATGGGAGGAATGTGTTAAGTCAATTTAGTGGCTTTATCACCTCGTTTACATTTTTCCCAGAAAATCACGCATTGTACCCAGGATTTATCAGTACCTCCACACGGACACCCCTTCCAGCCTAACCCCTACACTCCCAGGTTAATTTCCCCTCCACCGTACGCACGTGCGTGCACACGAATTACTCTCAGAGCACTCGCTCAAGCTTTTCCTCCCACTTACAACACGTTAATAACTGCGGTCAGAGAAGAGTAAAAGATAGCAAAACAAATAGGAAATGATAAGTTTTGAGTATGTATTACTATTGCT
>NW_011888975.1:1532258-1540479 GCF_000151845.1 Pteropus vampyrus | reverse complement strand
GGAATGTGTTAAGTCAATTTAGTGGCTTTATCACCTCGTTTACATTTTTCCCAGAAAATCACGCATTGTACCCAGGATTTATCAGTACCTCCACATGGACACCCCTTCCAGCCTAACCCCCACACTCCCAGGTTAATTTCCCCTCCACCGTACGCACGTGCGTGCACACGAATTACTATCTCAGAGCACTCGCTCAAGCTTTTCCTTCCACTTACAACACGTTAATAACTGCGGTCAGAGAAGAGTAAAAGATAGCAAAACAAATAGGAAATGATAAGTTTTGAGTATGTATTACTATTGCTTTCTTCTAAATTTATAAAAATTAATGTCTATTTAAGGATCAACTTACAAAATTTTGGACAATTGACTCTTGCGAGCAAACTCTAGCCCTCACTGGACGCTGCCCAAACTCACGGGGGGCTGTACACCAAATGCTAGCTCAGGTTTCCTTCTAGTTCCAAATTCCCACCATTTTCCTCCTTTTACGTGTAGATAGATAATGTCTCCAGCTTTTTGCTAGCCATCCTGGATTCCTTCCTTTCCAAAGACAAGACTGTCGTAATCCGAGCTCTGCTCACCCTTCGAAGACTTCTGGGAAAACTGGACAAGGTGACCTACTCCTCTCTGTGCATCAGAATTGCTTCCAGCTACTGCCCCTTGATGGATCACGTGAGTTACACAGCTAGAGGTGTGAGATCATTAGGTTTTAGAGTTCAGCGGAAGCCCCAGCTGAGGCGATGACCTCACATCCCAGAATAAGTCAAGAGAAGATAGTCATTTTGTGCAGAGCCACCATTTACTCTCTAGAGCTAACAAGATTAGTCGGGTAATCGTTGTCTCTTTTGTTTTCTTAACTACACTATGAAAGCTTAGAAAAGTCTACCCATAAGAAAGAGAATGGAAGAATAGCCTCTGTCCTTGGATGAAAGAGGAATTGTAGCTTAGTGGCTGTGCACTGGTTAGCCCTGGATCTGGTTTCATGATTCCAAAACCCTGTTCTGCCTCTTATGAGCTGTGAAATCTTGAGCAGGTGATTCAGGCTCTCAGTGCTACAGTCTCCTTCCTGTAAAACAGAGAGTGTGGCAGGTGTCTTGTGGGGATTAGAGATGGCATGTGTAATGCCCCAAAGGTGTTTATTGTCATACAAAACTTGAATATCTCATCAGAAAGTTGCACATTCTAAAAATTCTCATTTTGTATGGTAAATGTATTTTGGATGCTAGTAATAAGTTTTAATAAGCAAGAACACTGGTGTGCCATGGGGAATCTATTTTTAAAGACTTCTATAATGAGTTGTTTGTGAACCAGAGAATTATTTCATAGTAAATTATCTCACCAAAATTTATGTTATTAATTATTCAGATTTCACTGAAAAAGAGAGCAATATTTTAAATTACAGAAAGAAGGAATTTAGTGGCAAAATTATTTTTATAAGGACATAATGATAATAATAGTGGCTATATTTTTTGAGCATTTATTATGTACCAGGCACTAATCCTAAGAGATTTACACGCACTGACTTATATAATTCTCTTAACAACTCGATCACTATCATCCGGGTTACATATAAGGAAACTGAAGAGAAGTGAATTTTCGGCCCATTTCACACAGCTAATAAGTATTTGGAATGTCTATGTGAAAATGTCTATTATTTTAAAAATGAAATCATTGGGGGAAAAAGGTAAACTAAATAATCAAAACAAACCAGATGTAAAGAAACAAAATTAAAGAGAACAGAAAGTTATCAAATAGCAATTTACCCTAAGTCTTTCCTCGGAAGTAGAATATTTGAAAAATATTTGGGTATCAATGAACCTGTTAACTACGTTTCTCCATATTAAAAGGGAAAGAAAATAATGTGCCCAAACTTATTCAACCTATGGAGAACTAAACTGGAATTTCGACAGGTACGGGGGCACAACAAAGTGCTTCCCACAGGTCTGTGCAGCCTTTTGGTGGTTAGCGTGTCATGTCTACCTGTAGCCTAAGGATACGAACGGGCAGCCCACAGATGAATGCAATCTGCAGGTGTGCTAAGTTCAGCCCTCAAACAATAAAGTTTGACATTTTCAAACTGGGAGATTGTTCACAGAAATCTGAATTGGGAGTGAAACACCAGCAGGTCTGGGAATACGGGAGCCCACAAATGCACTTGGCCATGGTCTGTGGGGGCTGGATGTCCTGCTCGAGAGAGGCCAGGGCTGTCCTCTGTCCTGCCTTCCATCACCTCCCTACTCTCTTCAGATGCCACCTGCTTTGTTCATTTACATCGCGGTTCAACCCCTGCGACATATAATTTAATTATCACTGCTTGAGGTTTGGGCTTTGATTTTTGTAATTACCTCTGGGAAGGAACATACGAAGCCATATTAGCCATTTGTCTTTTGTTGGGAATATATCTGACATATTCCTGAGAACAGAAAGGAAGAGGTTTAAAACAAATGAAATCATAAACATTTCTTAAAAAGTGGAAGTAATGTTATCTTTTCAAAAATTAAACCTCTTCCTCTGATTCACAATTTTTCTCTTCTAGAATTTTTATAATCCAAGCACCTTCCCATTTGGCATAAGCAAGCCCTGGGGTATCAGGTTCTATGCCAGTACGCCAAGAGCTCCCACTGGTCTCACTGGCATCTCTGCAAAGGCCTCCAGCATTTGAATACAATGCTGTTACTTTGAGTATCTTTCTAGAAATCATCGCTGAGTTATACGGATGATTGCAGTTTCTATTTTTAAGACATTATTAAATACTGTCTTCCTAAATTTAAGAAACTTACTTTTCACGTTTTTTTTAATGTAATATGAATTTTGGTAACCAAAATTTATTTTAAAATCAAACAAAAAACTGACTATTTAGACCCAAGACGAATATAAATCATTCTGAAAATAAATTATAATAATTTCATATAGGTACATATATAGTATATATATTTATATGGCTTATGTACATAGACATGTATAAATATATATAAACATATACATGTACCACTGTTTAAAGGAAGAAGCCCTAGTAACGTCCTCAAATGAGGCTTTTCTGTGCACATTCCCAGGGTAACGGAGGCATTCGGAGTATGGCCGTCCGACACTTTGGAGAATTACTCAAGGACATGAGTCACTACAGGTGGATGCTGAATCACGTGGTTCTTGGAGGCTTGGTGCCTCTGATCCTGTTTCTAGAGGACACGGAGATAAGAGTCGTTAGAGTAAGTCCCGTGACCTTGTTTTTCTTACTTTCGCAGAGAATCGCTGTGTTTTCTGTTCACAGCAGAAGGAGAGATCATTGTGGACCGTTCTCTCTTTCACAGGCGTGTAAATCTACATTAGCCATCTGTGCCTCAGAATTAAAATGGCCGATGTCGTGTTTGTTTGATGACCAAAATTACAGTTTTGAGCTGGTGGTACTCAACATCTGTAACAATCTCGTAAGTGGCCCTTCAGTGTTTACTGCCGTAAGTTATAGGAAGAGCATGAAAGGACATCCAGAGTGATGAAGAGTGGGGTGAGGACAAGGGTAGATCTTGGAGAAGGAAAAGGAAGAAAAAAATAATAGATGGGCGGGGACCGCTAGGGCTTGAGACCAGAGGAAATGAACATCTCCCACGTCCTCTTCCTCAACACTGGTCATCTACACACCTTCGTCCTCCACTCCGCCTGCACCGCGTGCGCTGTGGATGGGTACGCGGGCGGGCAGACGAAAAACTGGAATCATTTGCTCACCGCCTAGTGAGCTGATCCTCTGAAAACCAGCACGAGCTACAGCAGTAGCCGAGCGGGGAGGGAAGAACACTAACCAAAGGTTGGAAACACGAGGTCGGGCTTGGGAACCCTATAATAAACTAAATAACGTCTGCGAGCAGGAGAGTAGAGCTCAGACACGAACATCCCAAGGTTTAACCATCCCAAGGTTTACACAACCACCATCAAGCAGTGGTATCAGCAGCCAAGTTCTTTTCTCCGCAAGTCCCTCCGAAGGGAGCCAATGTGCTTTTTCAACCGTTGAGAGTGTTTTCTTCCCATTTTTTTCTCAGCTTATTTCCCATAAGAACTACATTACGGAGTTGATAGCTGACACCTTGGGGTTCCTCAGCAGCTCCAGAGCGTATCTGAGGAGAGCATCGGTTATTTTAATAGGTAAATAAAACCCAAAATTCTCACCGTCTAATTTGTCTTGAAAGGTAGAGCTGGAAGTCTTCCTCGAAATAAAAATACAAATCTCGTTTGTTTAGGATGGACAGCCATGTTCATGGTGATGTCTGCGATGAACAGAGGTTAATATGTGTGATGAGAATAGAGTTCTATTTTATAGTTCACGGTGAGTATAGCCGTGGGCTTAAATTGTTACACAAAGTGTATTCGACATGGACGATTTCAAAATTTAAGATGGCATACCACTCGCTGCTCATTATTCTCCTTCATTGCTTAAAAACCACCGCCCAAGGAGTAAGAAGAATATCTGAAAATACAAACTGTCTCCAATGAAACTTGGACATCTGTAACCACCCATAAACCACAACAGATGAGGAAGAGCTATCAAATCCAGTAAAGTCTTTTAAAAAATGGTAGGGTCGAGGGGACTGCTGGAACATTCCAAGAGATAAAGTTATTGATTTTGGTCAAACCCGACCAAACAGTATTTTCCCACTAGAGTCTCACCATGAGGATCAAAACTGACGATCTTTTATTTATAATGACGGGGAGCTCTCAACTCAGTAACAGGCTCTTCCCTTGACCCTATTTTGTACTCAGGAGAAGCAGGGACAATAAGGAATCAGAAAGTGCCAGTCACATCATTCTTGGAGAGAAGAGTCTGTCAGTTAGACAGGGTAGAAGACAAACTGAACTCTGATCAGCACTAGAGCTCATGATCTGTATTGATCGGGGAAAAGTAAAGGAACACACACACACACCTCTGTCACAAGAATTTTATTTCAAACTGGAAATAATCACTGCTTCCCTGAACTCTACCCTCATACTTTCCACCAACTGCCCTCTGTATAAAACTGTTCCGAGATCCCAAAGTAAGTAATTGTAAAAAAGCAAAGGGCATTATCTTTCTACAGAGGCATTTCCAAGGGGGAAAGAGAGGAAAGAAGAAAAACACATTTTAGAAAATGTCTCTATAGAGCAGATGAAAATCATAATTAGTATCTCCATGAATCCAAAACTTTTTAAAATAAAGATCTAAAGTATAGTTGCAAGCACACAGTCAGTGTGTGATGGGACAGCAAAAATACACAACCACCATCAAAATGAGAAGAGAAAAAAAATATATATATATGTATATAAAATATATATATAATATATATATATAATATATATAGTTGATAACACAGTAAGGGACAAGGAATACAGGGTTGAGAAATGTTAGCAAAATGAAATGAAAACCAGCAAGAAACAGCTTGAAAAATTAAGGAGCAATGGTAGATACAAAGGTTAATGAAAGAAATGTAAATATGCATCAATGAAGAAAAGAAATAAACGAGGAGAACAGAAAAAGCATTTGAAGATATAATTTAATAAAAAAGACCTGATTAAAGATACTGAGATGGTAAATAATTTTTCAAGAAATATTTTATACAGAATGCAACATTACGATATTTCCTAATAAAGTTATGGAACTTCAGAGTTAAAGAATTGGCTGAGCATTTAGGCAAAAAAAAAAAAGTTAAAAAATAAATAAATCTGGCGTTAGATTTCTCAACTCCAGTATTCAACTCTAAAATATAGTAGAATAAAGCCTACAAAATCCTAAGTGGAAAAAAAATTGTGGCTGAAGAATGTCATAGTCAGCAAAATCATAACCAACTATGAAGACAACAGGAAAAATTTTTCAAAAACACGAGAACTCAGGAAGTCATTCAAGTATGAGATTCAGCCAACTAAAGAATGAATAGATAAACTATTGCAAAAGGACAAGCAGTATTTACTTAACTGTAAGGTTTCCATTTGCCGATCTGTTCTCCCCGATTTTTTGCTTTCCTCCAGGCCTCAAAGGCTGACCTCTACGGTCTGCACCTCCCATGCTCCCTTGCCAGTGTGCGTCCAGGTTGGTACAGCAGTCAACGCCCCTTAATGCCTTCAATGGGTATGCTTAATATTCAGTAATAATTGTGACAGTGTAACTCACAAATTATCCCATCAAGAGTCCCCACTGAAGACCTGTTGCGAAAGACAGATCAACAAGCTTTATAAAACTGAAAATAAAAATACCAACAGCTAATTTCATAGATCTTGATAAGTTGATTCTAAATGTACATGGAAGAGAAAAAAAAAAAAAAGCCGAGATAACTCCTGAAGAAAAAATGTGGGCTACTAGTCTCATCAGATATAACAATTTATTATAAAGTTACAGAATTTTAGATAGTCTTACTCAAGCAAAGCAAAACAGACCTGTGAAACAGAATAAAAAGCCTAGAAACAGATCCACACATATACGGTGAAGCCTGCAAAGCAGTAGGAGAGTTTTTTCTCTTAATGGTGCTGGCTTAATTACATGGCAGAGAAAAAATATCTTGACCTATACTGTATGCCACATAGTTCCAGTTGGATCTATAATCCAAAAGTGTGAAAGGTAAAACAATAAAACTTCCAGAAGTAAATGTAGGAGAATATCTTTATGATATTTTTGAGGCAGGCAAAGATTTCCTACAAGGACCCCAAAAATTTACTAACCATAAATAAAAAGATGATAAATTGGACTACATTAAAATTAAAGACTTTCGTTCATCAAAAAAAATATACACAAATGAAAAAATTTAGCCGTGGGGAAGGAGAAGTTATTTGTAAGGCATGTAAACACTGAAAAAGATTAGTATCCAGAGTGAAAAATGCATACAAACAAATAAGAAAAAGATAACTCAATTGTAAAAATGGGACAGAGACTTAACTGAATAGGCATTCCTCAAAAGAAATATCCAAATGGCCAATAAATATACAAAACTCTATGAATCATCACAAAAAAGCGAATTAAAATCACAATGTGATGCTACCACCAAACCCGAACAGGCTAAAAATATTAAGGGTGGAGAGGATGCAGAGCGATGGGCATGTTCCGTCACTGCTAGGGGCTAAAACCTGGCACAACCACTTCATACTGTTAACTGAAGGTGGACATGAGCATATCCATCAGCCAGTAAGTCTACTGCTAGTTATCCACCCGACATCGGTTCCCACAAACGCACACCGAAATCCATGCACGAGAATGCCCATGTGACATCACCTAGTCCCAAATCAGAAACGACACATGGTCCACCCTCGGCGGAACGGATGCACGATGCTGCGTCACTGGGAGGGACTGTCACATAGCAGGGGTCGGCAAACTCTTTCTGGAAAAGGCTCCACAGTGCATTTTTGACGCTTCGAGTACCATACGGTCTGTGTCGCAACTACTCCACTCTGCTGCTGTGGGCGAAAGCATCCGGACGTGCTACGTACACAACTGAGCCCGAGCGTGGGGCTGCGTTTTAGGAACACTTCGCTGGCTGACCTCTGCCAGGCAGCAGTGGAGATGAGTGGATTATCACTCCGTGGAAGAACACAGATGAATCTCAGGTAATGGTGGGCAGAAGAAGACAGACACCAAAGAATGGAGCGTGAAGAGCAGGTTGGGAAAGGGCATGAGAGAGGCTTCTGGGATGCCGCTACGGCTCTGTTTAGTGATGTGCGTGGCAGCCAGACATGTTTTCCTTGTGGCTATTCATCCAGCTATGCATTTACGACATGGCACATTCATTTATACACACACGTACGTTTCAAAAAAAAAGTTTTATTAATAAGTATTTGAGAGCACTAAAAGAGGACTCAAGGAGAATCTAGAGATGTTTTGCTTTGAAGAAAGCAATGAAGGTAGCCACGTTATGCCAGAGAAATGCCTTTTTTTCATAATGTATTTTGGGGTTTTACTTTGTGCACAGGCTACTTGGCAGCACTGGGTGGCCATTTACTGCTCAAAGATGAAATTGACGTCATGCTTGAAGGTAAGTGTTGAAGTTATAATGAAATTTTTATGCAGAGGTCTAAATAAACTGACTATTTGTGATTCTATTCACATGAGTTCTATAATGGGTGGGAACAGGGTGGTAGTTAGTGGGGAATCAATGGAAAAAATGGGTTAAGGGGCATCTTTTTTTCCCTCTCTATTCTCTCTCCCTCCCTTCCTTCCTCCTTCCCTTCCTCCCTCTCTCTTTCTCTCCTCCTCCTCCTCCTCCTCCTCCTCCTCCTC
>NW_011888975.1:1529774-1531658 GCF_000151845.1 Pteropus vampyrus | reverse complement strand
CTGATGAACCCACACTGACACATCACTATCTTCTCTCCTTTTTCGTTCGTTCATTTATTCACGCGTTCATTCCATACGTATTTACTGACCGCCTGCTAAATGCTCAGCATTATCATTCCCCTCTGCGCCTCTCAGAATCTTTGTCTTTTTTCTGTCCCCCTCTTGCTCCTCCTCCTCTCTCTCTTTTTAATAAATCTCTCCCTTTTTCTTCCCTAATTCCGTTGAAGAAAAAAAGAAATAATTTCCCACAAACCCAGTATCTGGCATGTTGGGGTGTGTGTGTGTGTGTGTGTGTGTGTGTGTGTGTGTATGTATATGTGTATATATTGTAATCCCAGAATTTTAAAGAGTATAAGTTACTATGAAGTTATTTTTAAAACTATCATAACCATTTTATAGCCTTTTTTACTTATTCGTCCATCATAAACATCTTCGTGAGAAATATGAATCTGTATCATCGTGTTAACTCGTGTGCGCTATTTCATGTTGGGGTAGTCATAACTGTTCGGTACTTCTCTACTGTTGAACATTTAGACTCAGTCTGACTTTTCTTATTATTATGAGCAATATTGAACCTCTTCATGAACACACATGTCTGCTGCCTAGCAGAATGCTCAGCGCACGATAGCCGCTCCATAAATGCTCAGTGAATATTTCCATTTTTTTGTTTTAATGATGTCTGAATAAAACTTCCTGGAGGCTGGTAGTCGCAGTAATGACAATCGAGGGGTGGAGGAGGAGGGGACACAGCAGGGCTCTGAGGGGTGGTGGGGCTGTTTGTTACAGCGTCTCTGCCTCTAGATTGATGCCTTGAACTAAGGGCCCTTCTGCCATTACAGCTATTGAACGGGTGGTCCGGGATGAAGACCCTGTGATCAGGAAGTTGGCAGAAATAACCCAAATGCTCTTTAGGAGAGTAGCCCAAAATCTGACCCCCACCAATATGAAACAAAGTTTCCAAAAACTGTTTCGCTTCATCTATATCCAAAAAGTGAAGCCTCTTTATAATTATAACTGGCCCAGCAACCTGACAGACAGCCCTACGGGCACTAAAGAAATCAAGAATGACAAGGAAGGCCTTACGTATGAGAATTACGAAGACTACCTGCAAGACTGAGACGTGCGCCGGTGCCTCGGAGCGCGGTTCGGAAGAGGGTCTGCTCGTAGACGCCCTCCTGAAGGATGACAGAAGCCCTTTCCTGTCCCTTCCTCGTTGCCTCCCAATGTAGAAATCCGTGGCCTCTCTAGGTGTGACAGTGACCAGAAGCCTTCCCTCCTTCGTCACACCCATTCTTTCAGATTTCTTTCGAATAAAATGGACAAATCATATAAATCATATAAACAGAGTGATGAGAAGCTCTTGGAACTTGACTCAATCGGTAATCGTCTACGGAGCGCCTTCTCAGTGCCAGACCCTGTGCCAGGCGGTGAGGACATTCTGGGAACATAGACAAGGTGCTCGTCCTCAGGAAGGTCACAGTAGGGACACGCGGTTCGGTTACTTCCATCCTCCTGAGATGAATGGAGCCTGCATGGGAAGAGGGAGGGGGCAGGGACACGTATTCTAGGTAGAGACACGGGGGGCACGAAGTGGGAGGGGGAGCGGTGGCTGGAGACCCGAGGGGAACAGCACGCTGTGAAATGACAACCAGACAGCCACTCGTAGGTACTGGTCCCCCAGTGCCATCAGGATCCAGCCGGACGCTCTGCCCGGGTGAGCAAGAAAGCCGACACGTAAATGCTGACGTCCGGTGACCTCGCTCGACTTCAGGCTCCGGGCTCACTGTCCCCTCCTCCCTGCCCTGCATGCCGCCTCCGGACAACCCACTTCCGCCTCGGGACGCCACGAGAGGTCAGGTGGGAGCCGCCGGCCCTCGGTCCTCG
>NW_011888975.1:1522122-1529029 GCF_000151845.1 Pteropus vampyrus | reverse complement strand
CAGGGGTCCCCAACCCCTGGGCCACAGACCGGTACCAGTCTGTAGCCTATTAGGAACGAGGCCACACAGCAGGAGGTGAGCGGCGGGCGAGTGGACGAAGCTTCACCTGTATTTGCAGCCGCTCCCCAGCGCCAGCATCACCGCCTCAGCTCCGCCTCAGATCATCAGATATCAGATTCTCATAGGAGCACCGGACCCTGGTGCCAGAAAGGTTGGGAACTGCTGCCTTAAACCATATTATTTCATATTACCCTGATGAATCAGGTTTCACTTCTCAAGATCAGGGCAAATTTCCTTTCCCACCTTCTAAACCAGGAGGGTGCCTAGTGTGGTAGACTGAATAATATAACCCTCTCAAAGATATCCAGTTCCTAACCCCTCGATCTGTGACTATGTCACCTTATATGGCAAAAGGAACTTAACGGATATGATTAAATTAAGAACCTGGAGCTGGGGAGTTTATCCTGGATTATCTAGCTGAGACCAATGTAATCACAAAGGTCTTTCTAAGAGGAAGGTAGGAAGTCGGAGAAGAAAAAGAGTTTTGAAGATGTTATGATGCCGGCTTTGAAGATGGAGGGAGGGGCCGTGAGCCAAGGAATGCAACTCTAGAAGCTAAAATAGGCAGAACGTGCAACTCCCGTAGAGCCTGAGCGTGAGCCTCAGCTCCTGTCAACACCTGATCTCAGCCCAGTGAAACCCACTGTGGACGTCTGACCTCTAGAACCGTATGATAATGTCTCCGTGTTGTTTAAGCCACTAAATATGTGCTAATTTGTTAAAGCAGCAACTGGAAACTGTTGTACCTAGATTTCTACCAAACAAAGCAAAAGCCAAAACAAATCGTAAGACCGTCCTCAAAAAAAAATAAAAAACAGAAATAGCAACAAGTGTAGTGGACCTTATGCACATTTTAAGGATTCTGAAAAGGTCTGATATTCTAAAGGAATCTGAGTCTCAGACACATTGGGTAGATCGTCACACAATTTAGGGAGAGGAGGGTAGTGCATTTGAGCTCAAAAACTCCAAGGTACTCGATCACTACCTGGATAGACATTTTCCCAAAGAGGACATACAGATGGCCAACAAACGTGTGAAAAGATGCTCAACATCACTAATCATCAGGGAAACGCAAATCAAAACCACAGTGAAATACCACCTCATATTTGTCAGATTGGCTGTTATCGAAATGGCAAAAAATAACAAGTGTTGGTGAGGATGTGGAGGAATGGGCACCCTCGTGCGTTGTACATGGGATTGCAAACTGGTGCAGCCATTACAGAAAATAGCACGGAGTTTCCTCAAAAGTTAAAAATAGAACTACCATATGGCCCAGCAATTTCATCTCGGTATATATCCAAAGAAAACAAAACCAGTAACTTAAAAAGATATCTGCCCCACTATGCTCACTGCAGCATTGTTCAGAAGAGCCAAGATATGGAAGCAACCTAAGTGTCCATCAATAGATGAACAGATAAAGAAGGTATGGAATACATACACAATGGAATATTATTCAGCCATAAGAAAGGATACGATCTTGCCCTTTGTGACGATGTGGATGGATCTAGAGGGTATTATCTTAAATGAGAGAGAGGAGGACAAATACCACAGAATAACAGTAAGGAACAAAGAGATTTCATGCTTTTCACCAACAGTGATTGAATTCTTACTAGTTCCTAAGGTCTATTCTAAGCCATGGGGATTCGACAGCGAATTAGATAGAAATTGCTCCTACTCTCAAGAAGCTAACATCCTATCAAGGGAAAATAGTCAATATACAAATTAATAAAAAATAAAATAAAATTTCATATCATAGAATATTAGAAAATAAAGAAGAAAGACCTAAAATGTTATCTGGTCCAGTCCTCTAGCTTTAGACCAAAGTGACAGAGGAGACAAGCAATGCTGAGTTACCGGTCCCAACCCACTCAATCCCAGCTGTGCCTTTTTTTTTTAAGCTACTATAACTATATTCCTAAAGCATGGCATCCCCAAACCTGGTGTGTCTGCAGTCAATTTTCAGTAAGAAACTGCCAAACTGTCTTCCAAAGTGGCTGCACCATTTCGCATCTCTCTGCCCACTTCTTAATTCCCACTGAACAAGCCAGATCCAGATGTCATTATTTCCTACTGAAACGGGCCTCTGACGGGCCAGCTAGACCTTAGTTTCCCTCACGGTCCCTCCCGTACGCCACCACCAGACCGCCCTCCCAAAGCGAGCCTCTAAACCCATCACTCCGGCTCAGAATCCCTCTATGCTGCTTCTTTCCCCACTTAAACCACGTGCAAGGCGCCTCCCGATACGGTCGACCTATCCTTCGGCTCCTACTTGTAACTGCGTCCCGGGCTAACCACAGGGTTTACGGTTTGCTCCTTGAGTGAGCCCAGCTTCAGGTTTATATTTATCATTATCTTCCTGCTCAGAATCTCAGCATCTTTCAAACCCTTCTTAAATCTCAACTCTCCTCCTAAGTCAGACTTTGTACTTGTTCCCCCTCAGCAGGCAGAGGTCCGGCTCTGGTTATGAATCTAATGGCAACAGAAGGTAGGATGGGACAGATCTTGAGAACAGCCATCTTTTTGCAAAGAGCCCCGGGTGAGGTCACTACAGAATCTTTACGCGCCCCCAGTCATGGGAGGTGGGCTGCTTCCACCGCAAGAGAGCCTGAGAAGGGCTCCAAGTTTCAAGATTCGCCCCTTCATTGAAACACTTGATGAGGCTAGGGATCCAGCTTACGCTGTACTTCTAAAACTTGCAAAAGTAACGGGTGTTCTGACTTTCAGCAAGGTGAGCTCTGAAGCTATGAGAGATAAGAGATTCCTTTAGGTCCACCACAGAAGCTCTAGCTCTCTGGCCACAAGCTGGGCCGAGAGCGGAGAGATCTGGGCCGTCCCGTTCTTTCTCAAGGGCTCAGCACACTCGGAAGCAGCCACCTCTCCCATCGAGGTTGTGCTGTGGTCGCTGTTGTTGTCACACTGGGAAGTGCAGTGACCACCTGCTTCAGCACCAAACCTAGGTGTCGATCTGGTAAGTACACCGCGCCTCACCGCATTCCAGTCACCGTGGTGAAGGAGCCCAGCACCGCGTTCGGTCCAAATGACCAAACCGACCCGCAGTTGTCATTTCTGAGTGTCCACTCCCAGCACCAACTTTTCTAACAGTCAGTGTCCAGCCAGGAAATAGAGACGTCACGAGTTACTTTAATACAGAGAACACAATATTAAAAATTGCTGGCATCATATCACAGACAATAAAAGGCAAAATAAAAGAGAACTCAGAACACCACTGAGGTACGGACTCACAGGGAGCCATGAGCTGCCACATCCAGGCCCAAAGAGGGAGGAAAGAGGCTGGGATGATCAAAGCTGAGAAGCTTAGCGGGAAAGGGCAGAGCTGGGACCTCCCCTCAGGGGACTTTCCCGCAGCTGGCTGCTGCTGGTCGCTCCAAAGTAGCACGGAGAAACCGGTCCTCGGAGTGTCGGAACCACTGTGAACAGGAACTGGCTCTGGCGCCAGCATGGCTGCCCGGGGGAAGACATTTTGCTGCCTCGGTGCCCACAGGAACAGGAAGCAAACAGGAAGCAGCAAGTCCCTTCTGTCCCAGGCTGGTGGCTGGCAAAGGAGAATGAGGTTTGCAAGAGCCCCAGGCCCAACGTCGTAAAGCAGAGCGGAAAAGAAGGGGGTTGCAGGCATTCTTGAAAGCCATCTAAAGGCCACTTCCTTCTCAAGGGCGTTTTTAGTTTGCCCCTGTTGTAAATGTGTCACAGTCAGCCTAGTAAGCCGGTTCCCTTCTGGCGTCACTTATATTTTGCCCTGAACTAGAGTTACGCCTGTATGTGTCTTAATCTCGCCCCTGTCCGCCGTCACCTGCCTCTACGCCCTCCTCATTTATCGCCACTTCTGTGACTTCTCTCCTGTGAATTTATTTGTGGCTGGATCCGCAGTGCCTACAACTGTACCTGGCACATGGCAGGTGTATGTATTTTAATGAAAGACTAAATGAGTCCGTGAATGAATTTAACTCAATTGAATATCAGTCCAGGGTGACGCTGGGGGATTCTGAATACAGGAATGCTTGGTTAATCAGTATGTCATTTGAAAAAAACAAAAGAAAATGTCTTCTTTGAGGAGTGACCGACCTAATTTCAAACTCAGGAACTTCCCACCACCTCCTCCCCCTCCTTCCCCTGACCATGTCAGAAGCAGTATGAGTGCCAAAATTCCATGAATTTAAGTGGAGCCAAACTGGAAGCTAGTTTTATACAACACCATGAATGTAGAGAATATATTTTGCAACCTGTACTAATACAAAAAAAAAAAAAAATGTATTTGGCATAGACTTGCCTGAAAAGATAAACATAACATATTATATTCAAAACAAAGAGTGGCCCCAAGCATTCCTGTGGAAAAAGATGAAGTTAGTCTCAAATTCCAGGACACTGAAGAGCCTGCAATCTCCTGGCAGACAGAGTTAATCATTGCTGTGGTATTTATAAAAAAAACACTTAGGAAGGGGACATGGAGTTAAGTCAACATTTACTCCCGCTGAACACTTAACTCTCTACTGGTGCCGAGGAAAATAAAATTAAAAGTGCAGATGATGGTCTCTGGTAGGAAATATAAAATCTGTCCAGAGATACAAATAAACATTCACGAGGCAATTAGCCAACAATCCCTGGAGAGCTACAGTGTCAGGTGGTGTGGGACATGGTCCCTGATCTATGGGGACTCAGCAGCAATGTGTGTGGATGCAAGGAAGCCTTCCTGAGGAGTGTGACGTTTGTCCAGGATCTCAAAGGAGGCACAAGGCTCATACAGACAAAATAAGAGTGGATGAGTCCCCCACCATCAATCTCAGAGGTCTGTGCCAGGAGGGCGCGTGCTCACAGGCAGACAGACGAGAGGAATATGGCGTCTGGTGGGCATCAGGGCACCAGACGTCCTGCAGACAGGGCGTGTGCAGAGAAGCAGGGAGGTCAGTAAAATGAAGCAGGGTGTGAATGCCAGTGGGAGGTGACCGTCGGCCCCTAAGGAGGGACACGACATGACGAGTGATTTAGAAGAATTCCTGAAGCCGTCTGAGGTCCCAGCTTCAGAATCATGGCCCCTGAGAAAGAGAAAAGAAACTTACAAGAGCTCCTCAGAAAGAATCGAGTTGCCCCTGCGTTCACTTGACAGGGCAGGGGGTACCCAGAAGAGGAGACAGTGACGGAGAAAGAAAATGGGGTCCATTCTGACCCTTCTGCCTTCCGATTGAACAGCTTCCCTCCTCTCGGCTACGGCAGGGGTCACTACAAGGCGACGTGCCGTAAGATCTCGTTAGCACAGGAAAGGGAATATCCCTTATCCCTGGGATAAGACCGAACCAGCTAGGCAGAGGCCCAGGCCAGGGGGCCGGCGGGGGTGATGGACTGAAGCCTGAGGACCTAGGAATCACAATAAATCAAGGCCTCTGTCTACAGTCACGGGTCCCCGAAATTCCCTCAAGTCCAGCAAAATATAAGAATGAGAATTACGAGATGGAAAGTCATCTGGAAGACCTCCCAGACCCTCACATATTCTTCAATAATCAGCCCGTCTCCCCAGCACCAGCAATTCCCACATTTTACTACACGATTCACAGCAAATTCTCTCGTGTCCCACCCCCGCGCCCCCCCGCCCCCGCCGAATGCCAGTCTGCTGCCCAGGGAAGCCTGAAAACAGGCGGCCTGTTCACACCACCCCTGCTACACTTGGCATTCAGACTATGAACCGCCTGCGGAATTTGAAAAATGGAGAAATGAAGTCTCCATGTTGACACATGTTTAAAACTAATTCTCACTACATAGATCCTTTGGTTTCAACTCCAGAGGCCCCAAAACAAGGGTGACCTCGCCCCAACAGTTCCCTTTACCCAGAAGAATGGGCCCTGTTCTGGCAGACACTTCCTCAGCAACTGCTCCTCACTCTGGGGAACCACCGTACCCCTAAGCTGCCTCAATGGACAGGCCCTAATATGACCCCACAACAAGCCTTTGAAAAACCTTAAACATTCTTTGGCCAAACAAACTCTGGGCTGCAGGCCAAACCCCACAAGCAGCAACTCTCCTTCACAGCGGGCCGGTCCAAACCTCATCGTCTAGATGTCCCAGGCCGGAGTCAGGTAGACACGGGACTCCCAGACCCCCAACCTCTCTCTCAGTGGTGGGACTGAGCCCCTCCTCCTACATTTTCAGCGAGAAGCAGGGCTTCTGACCCCATTTCTTTGGTGGGAAAGGGACACACAGCACAGCTTCAGCTCTTTCCAAAGAGATCCACTTGAAAGATCATCTCTCAAGCTTCCTTTTCTTGACTCTCTTACGCTCTTAGCTGCATTAGCTGAAACTTGCGATTTTAACGAGAAGCTCTGGATAGCCAAATTAAATCGACTTTTTGACAGCCGAGGCACGTGGGACGAGGAAGGTCCTCGTAAGCAGCTTACGTGCCTTTGTGTTGTCTTTGGCTTCCATTTCCTGCCTTTGAAAGGGTTACTGAGATGTACTCTGTAAATTAAGAGATTCACAGAATGTCAAAAGGACTTCAGCAATTATCGACTTCAGCTTTACGGAGGAGTGATCTGATGTCCAGTAAGAATTATCACGAAATATACGACGAAAGGAACTCATGTGAGTATTTTCTATATTACAAGTAGCGAAGAATATGAATGCATTTGGCGGGACTGACTTCCATGTGACACCACATAATCCCTGGTGCCGGACGCTGCCTGGTGACACTCCTCCCGTGACTCCCTTCTGCCCTGCAAAGACTAGAAGGCTAAAAACGTCGTTTCTAAGACGTCCTTGCAGTTAGGGCTTAGATGCGATTTAAGCTTTTCCAGAGAGACAGACATCTGGTCTTGGAAGCCAAAGGGGAGCAGAGGCCAAATTT
>NW_011888975.1:1517363-1522072 GCF_000151845.1 Pteropus vampyrus | reverse complement strand
GACCCCCAACCTCTCTCTCAGTGGTGGGACTGAGCCCCTCCTCCTACATTTTCAGCGAGAAGCAGGGCTTCTGACCCCATTTCTTTGGTGGGAAAGGGACACACAGCACAGCTTCAGCTCTTTCCAAAGAGATCCACTTGAAAGATCATCTCTCAAGCTTCCTTTTCTTGACTCTCTTACGCTCTTAGCTGCATTAGCTGAAACTTGCGATTTTAACGAGAAGCTCTGGATAGCCAAATTAAATCGACTTTTTGACAGCCGAGGCACGTGGGACGAGGAAGGTCCTCGTAAGCAGCTTACGTGCCTTTGTGTTGTCTTTGGCTTCCATTTCCTGCCTTTGAAAGGGTTACTGAGATGTGCTCTGTAAATTAAGAGATTCACAGAATGTCAAAAGGACTTCAGCAATTATCGACTTCAGCTTTACGGAGGAGTGATCTGATGTCCAGTAAGAATTATCACGAAATATACGACGAAAGGAACTCATGTGAGTATTTTCTATATTACAAGTAGCGAAGAATATGAATGCATTTGGCGGGACTGACTTCCATGTGACACCACATAATCCCTGGTGCCGGACGCTGCCTGGTGACACTCCTCCCGTGACTCCCTTCTGCCCTGCAAAGACTAGAAGGCTAAAAACGTCGTTTCTAAGACGTCCTTGCAGTTAGGGCTTAGATGCGATTTAAGCTTTTCCAGAGAGACAGACATCTGGTCTTGGAAGCCAAAGGGGAGCAGAGGCCAAATTTTGGTGACTGTTGACTAGCCAATGTGGATCTAACAGTTTCCGTCACCCGTGTCCCATCCTTCAGAGACGTCCCTGGGGGCAGTGGCAGTCTTGTGCTCCTTGAGTCGCAGCTCCAGGGCTTTGACCTTACGAGGCCTGAGGCAGCAACCCCCGTCCGCTCTCCAGACCTTCCGTCCACGTAGGCACATAATTCCCTGTACTATATCGCTAATTGTTTTCTCTTTTTTTTTTTTGCGAAATACAATGTTTTTTTGCTTCGTGTACTAAATTACGAGGAATACGCATATCAATCATAATATAAAATCTTAAGGACGGAAGGATGTTCACTGAGGCACAAGTCTATAGTCAGTCAGCAAGACCCCCAGACTGCTACCCCGCAAATATCTCTCGGTCCGGTCTCCATCCCCCATCCCCCTGTACTGACTGTTCTGACTCGGGCCTCGGCCTCCAGGTTTTAGTAGCCTTGGTTCTGGTCACTGTTCACTGTAGCTTCCATCCGAATCTGGTCTTTTCTGATCTCGTCAATTCCTTGTTCAAAATCCTCGAGTGGATCACAACAACCTACAGGACGGTACCCAGACTCTTGGGAGCAGCGCTTCAATATCGGTTAGAATCCGGGCTCCGAGTGTTTCATTCATCTTCTGCCGATTCCATCCATGGAGGAGAGACTGTTCCATGATGTGATCACTGTCGGACCCTCGAGCTGGACCCAGGACAGAACAGAGATTGCTTCCTGTCAACTCCTTCGGAGACATTCTGATCATCATCGATGCTTCTCACATAAGCCAGTTCCTCTCCCCTGTGTCCCATGGCGTGCTGGTTCCTGGACAGGCCATTGTCCTGGCTGCGTCAAGCACGGAAGGTATTTTCCCATACCTGGGGCTGCCCACCCACCCCTCTCCCGCCACCCCGTCCGTCCTGCCATGTTCGATATGATTCTTTGGTGCCTGCCAAGCCGTGCAGAGAACGTCCACTTCCTCTTGCAGCTTCCCGAGACTCACCCCCTCTGAAAGTTCTCTTAATAAACTCTGATCACTGCCTCACTAGAGTGTGGCCTCCTTCTTCGAACTTTCCTGCCCCCCGCTTTCGGAGGTGGGTTTTCGGTCTCGGGCCCTTCCCCGGGTCTGCGTGAACACCTTCAGCAACACGTTGAGCAACACTGAACGGACTGTCCTCTGACTCTGCCGGGCATTTGCCCGCGTTTTGCTTTTCGGCTGTCGTGCATTCCTTGCCCGTCGTCTACCTGGCAAGCATCGAGTCTGCCTTCGAGACTCAGCTCTCCACTCACTTCCGCCCGAAGCCTCTCTTGTTCTTCTCCCAGGTGGACTTACACGTTTCTTGCTGACCACCGGCGCGTGACGGACGCACACGTCCACCGTGATATTGATCGCCTCTCTCTCCACGAGGCTGTACGTTTCTGTATGGAAAGCACTGTGTCTGCTCGTGATTGAACGTCTAAGAGACTACTAAGATGCGTGACATATGGTAGGCACCTGGGGAAGCGGAAGGAAGCGGGGAGGGGGGAGGGGGAGGGAGGGTGGGGTACTGAGGCAGGATGGGCAGATATAGACATGGGAGAGAGGCCGAGACAAGTGACTTCGCGATTCTGTCCTTTGACTTAACCGGTTTTACAGACTCATCATCTCCGAGCGTTAGCTCCGCTCCTCAAATCACACCTCTTAACTTGCAGACAATTGAGCTTTTTTTTCTTAAACCGTTGGTACAAAAAAAATCTTTCCTTGTAGACCAGGTGCAGAGCCTTTGTCTACATACTCTATAGTTCCACGGCAAAAAATACCTAAAAGAACCATTGTTCTTTTAATCTCCCAGGGGTTCACCTTACAGCTCCATTGACCCTATCAGTCACTGCTTTATTTTTTGGAGCCAGGACCAGGGACCTGATTCTTGCCCTCCCCTCAACCCTTCCCCCCGTTCTCTCCCTACCCACGCTCAGTCCTCCTCCCTAGATTTTACCGGGGCTCTCCACCATAAAAAAAATACAAAAAAAAAAAAAAAGAGGAATTTTTACTTTAAGAATAACTCCTCCTCTTTCCCCAACTTTCACTTCAAAAGACATTGGGAAAAGCTGTTCTCTCCACATTGAGAGAACTAATTGCTGGTTCTCTGTCGATTACGAGTAAGACCCCTTGGAGCCGAGCATCCAAAGTGCGTGGGGGTGATGTGGTCCCATGGATTGCACGCGAAGGCTTGAGTTCTAGTTCTGACTTCTTTTTTTCTTAGCCCTGAGACCTTGAAGAAGTACTTTCTAGTCTCTTTGGGGTGACGGTTGCTTTCTTTGTAATTGAGAGCACTGGATAGATGATCTTCAAGGCCCTTGCTATTCTAGCACTCACTGATTTTGCTGTTTTTGGCACCTCGAATAACTAAAAGAACCCAAATTTAGAATCTTATGACAGCAAAAGTGGTTTAAAAATAAGCATAAGCTGTGTATAATGTGTATCTCTGTTTTCTTCTGTTAAGGCGAGAATCTTTAAATCTCTGCTGATTATTTCTACTGAGAAATTTTAAGCATTCAAGAACCTCTCTCCAGGCCCTCCTGCGGGAGACCATGCGGAAGAAGGTGGCCATCATCGGAGCCGGAGTCAGTGGCTTGGCCTCCATACGGTGCTGTCTGGAGGAGGGGCTGGAGCCCACCTGCTTTGAAAGGAGCAACGATGTTGGAGGCCTGTGGAAATTCTCGGTGAGTGGCACCGCACTGGGACACCAACAGAGGGAAGATGGCCTCTTTGGCAAAATAGATCTGATCGGTTCTAATTCAGACTTGGAGGTAGGTCACGAAAGTTGCAGATCTGGAAAGCAAAATATTATCCCTCCCAAACCACTAATGTCCAACCACTCAAAACTTTTCACACCAGCAGGGCTTCTCCTGGAAAGAATATCTCCAGCTTATTAGATACTGTTGCCAGCCTGACAGAGCCCAGACTTCCAGGCCGTAGTGTGATGTCAGTAATTAGTCAAAAACGGCACCACTGCCTCCGCATGCAATCGACAGGGTTCTGTCCCTATTGATCTTAAATCCTGGGAACATAGGGGGAAAGAAGAAGGAAAACCTAGACTGGGGTCAGGAGTCCTGAGTTCTAGTCTCGACTCTCAGGTTTTCCGGGGAGATTTTAGGCAAGCCACCTTTTCCCTGGACTTCAAATGCTCGTGTGTCAAATGTGCCTTTCGATTCTAACGGGTCGCGATGCCAGAATTAACTCGTGTCTCTTGGGCAGACGTTGTAGGTTGTTATATGTAAGGATTGTGTGTATCGTGTGTGTGGTTACTGAATACTCTGTGAGCTCCAAATCCAGAGGCGGGCGGGAGCCGGGGAAGATAGTCTCTGCCATTCAGGCTCATTGTTATAGAAATAATGTAATCGGGAAATATTCATTACAAACACAATTTTTACATTTCAGACGTTAATTTAAAACGTCTAGCCTTTCTGCTATGAATTTCCCAGCGATTTTTATTGGATGTAGCTGATACATGTTTGGCCTGAAGACACATCCACATCATTTATCTCGTTATGATATTCTGTCCTGGTCTCTGTTACAGCCCAACCTGCAACCACAGGTTGCTCTAATGGAGGGTATCAGCGCTGAGAACTCACCTGTATTCATCTCGAGAGCTTTTATTTTAAAAAAAAATTGAGGTCCTACATCCCTGAAAATATTACATAAGATATAAGATCATTAATTTTTATTTTTCATTAGGGAATAATCAAGAGGGTTGTTTTGTTTTGTTTTGTTTTGTTTAAGAATTCAGTTTTCTTTATTTACATCTGCTCAGGGAGATACAGCCAGCTTAGCCTAAACCATGAAATGGTTCTCTGTTACCTCATTAGCAACAATTAAATGCCGCTTGAGCTTCTATTTTGGCAGAGTCATGTACTAGGTACTAGGATGGCTCATACGTGACACCATCACTCGACGTAAATGGCTTCTACTCCATCTAAGTGAAG
>NW_011888975.1:1513652-1516653 GCF_000151845.1 Pteropus vampyrus | reverse complement strand
CTGTCGATTACGAGTAAGACCCCTTGGAGCCGAGCATCCAAAGTGCGTGGGGGTGATGTGGTCCCATGGATTGCACGCGAAGGCTTGAGTTCTAGTTCTGACTTCTTTTTTTCTTAGCCCTGAGACCTTGAAGAAGTACTTTCTAGTCTCTTTGGGGTGACGGTTGCTTTCTTTGTAATTGAGAGCACTGGATAGATGATCTTCAAGGCCCTTGCTATTCTAGCACTCACTGATTTTGCTGTTTTTGGCACCTCGAATAACTAAAAGAACCCAAATTTAGAATCTTATGACAGCAAAAGTGGTTTAAAAATAAGCATAAGCTGTGTATAATGTGTATCTCTGTTTTCTTCTGTTAAGGCGAGAATCTTTAAATCTCTGCTGATTATTTCTACTGAGAAATTTTAAGCATTCAAGAACCTCTCTCCAGGCCCTCCTGCGGGAGACCATGCGGAAGAAGGTGGCCATCATCGGAGCCGGAGTCAGTGGCTTGGCCTCCATACGGTGCTGTCTGGAGGAGGGGCTGGAGCCCACCTGCTTTGAAAGGAGCAACGATGTTGGAGGCCTGTGGAAATTCTCGGTGAGTGGCACCGCACTGGGACACCAACAGAGGGAAGATGGCCTCTTTGGCAAAATAGATCTGATCGGTTCTAATTCAGACTTGGAGGTAGGTCACGAAAGTTGCAGATCTGGAAAGCAAAATATTATCCCTCCCAAACCACTAATGTCCAACCACTCAAAACTTTTCACACCAGCAGGGCTTCTCCTGGAAAGAATATCTCCAGCTTATTAGATACTGTTGCCAGCCTGACAGAGCCCAGACTTCCAGGCCGTAGTGTGATGTCAGTAATTAGTCAAAAACGGCACCACTGCCTCCGCATGCAATCGACAGGGTTCTGTCCCTATTGATCTTAAATCCTGGGAACATAGGGGGAAAGAAGAAGGAAAACCTAGACTGGGGTCAGGAGTCCTGAGTTCTAGTCTCGACTCTCAGGTTTTCCGGGGAGATTTTAGGCAAGCCACCTTTTCCCTGGACTTCAAATGCTCGTGTGTCAAATGTGCCTTTCGATTCTAACGGGTCGCGATGCCAGAATTAACTCGTGTCTCTTGGGCAGACGTTGTAGGTTGTTATATGTAAGGATTGTGTGTATCGTGTGTGTGGTTACTGAATACTCTGTGAGCTCCAAATCCAGAGGCGGGCGGGAGCCGGGGAAGATAGTCTCTGCCATTCAGGCTCATTGTTATAGAAATAATGTAATCGGGAAATATTCATTACAAACACAATTTTTACATTTCAGACGTTAATTTAAAACGTCTAGCCTTTCTGCTATGAATTTCCCAGCGATTTTTATTGGATGTAGCTGATACATGTTTGGCCTGAAGACACATCCACATCATTTATCTCGTTATGATATTCTGTCCTGGTCTCTGTTACAGCCCAACCTGCAACCACAGGTTGCTCGAATGGAGGGTATCAGCGCTGAGAACTCACCTGTATTCATCTCGAGAGCTTTTATTTTAAAAAAAAATTGAGGTCCTACATCCCTGAAAATATTACATAAGATATAAGATCATTAATTTTTATTTTTCATTAGGGAATAATCAAGAGGGTTGTTTTGTTTTGTTTTGTTTTGTTTAAGAATTCAGTTTTCTTTATTTACATCTGCTCAGGGAGATACAGCCAGCTTAGCCTAAACCATGAAATGGTTCTCTGTTACCTCATTAGCAACAATTAAATGCCGCTTGAGCTTCTATTTTGGCAGAGTCATGTACTAGGTACTAGGATGGCTCATACGTGACACCATCACTCGACGTAAATGGCTTCTACTCCATCTAGTGAAGCAAACCATCGTATAGGTCCACGATCCTTAGATAGAAAACGGGCTAAAGCTCACTTAATAGCAAAACCTGTCCTGAAGTCACATGGTCAGAAAACGTGAGTCGAAGCCACAAGACTATTTATCGTCTTTATTGCGTCTCACTGCAGAAACGTCACTGCATTTGATTGCAGGTAGGGTGCTGCCCAAAATCTCACTAGGAGTGTTATGGAAAAATGTCCCAAAAGCTACCATTTCCAAAACATATCTGGCCCTAAGAGTTTCAAATAAGAGGGGATAGAGCTTTACAACAACAAGGTAGCCCTTGGTGACTGTCAACTTAATGAACACGTGCCTTGACCTTTAAAAGAAGGCAGACTGCAAATCTCAGGTCAGGGGAAACTTCCGGCAGGAATGGCACTTGGCTGAGACCCAAAGCACGTCCTCAGACAAGGAAAGTAGGGGTCTCTATGGGACACACCTGCAGAGCTGCCATTTCCGCCCGCCCCGTGCACTGTGTGAATGACATCCCACAGACGTGCAGTCACCAGCAGGGCACCGGTGCCAGCTGGGAGGGGTGTCCAGGTAGGGGTAACCAGCAACCCATGAAGGGCATAGAGAAGGCAACGAACTCGGTCTCTCCTGGGGTCTGTAAGAGAGAGAGCCGGGGCAGCCAGATCGGACAGTTTATTTAAAGAAGCAACGGCTGACAGAGCGATAAGACGCAAAGTCCAACTGTAGGTTATTCCAGAGAGAGGGCATCTCTTTTCCATAATGTTGCTGTGTCTGAGGAGAATTATACCCAAGGGCCTGCGGGGATGAAACACATGCAAGTATTCTAACCTTTAGTCCCTTTCACACGCCCCTCCTCTTCCTTCTTTTCAAGGAAAGCTGCTTTGGCACAATGTATGATCAGAGAGGGATTTTTGAAAAATAGGTTACATAAGCTTTTGTCTTGCAAGTCCTGTGAGGCAGAACCTGTTCCCGAAGAGAGACACATGATAATTCTGAACTTTTCGCCATGTGCTTTTCCTGTAAAAGGAAAACCAAACACTTGAGGGCTGAATATAAGTTTTACGTTTCATACATTCTAATAGGACCTCGCGGCCTCAAAAGGTTTTAATCTGCTATGATAATAGGCTGCTCAACAAGCTGTATACAATAGGTTGGGATCATTTTGACTGCGA
>NW_011888975.1:1486520-1512767 GCF_000151845.1 Pteropus vampyrus | reverse complement strand
AATCCAAGGGCAGGCTCGTCCATGTTTGAACCGGTCCCCCGGCTACAGCTCAGCCCTCTCGCCCTTCCCCGCTCTCCTCCCCTCGACCATCAGGGAAAGCTCCTGGCTCTGGGTGAACGGCGGGGTGGAGTGGGGGGACTCCGACCTGAGCACCTGCCAGGCATGAAGGCTTCACCCTCTGTCTGACCTTAGCAGAAACTTCCAAGTCAGGTTTAAAAAGTTAAAATCTCTGGACTTAGCTATTCTAAGAAGTACAGCAATCGTGAGTAAAGGGAGTTTATTTTCAGCTTGAGGTTTAAAACATCGAAGCCTCAGGCAGCTCCCCCGAGAGACACGCTCCTCCCATTTCTCTCCAGTACTTTTTGCCTCCGTCTTCCAGAGGTCAGCTGGGGCTGGAGAGAGACAGACATGGTGAATCCAGCGGCAACATGACATCATCTTCCTCGTCCTTCATCTCATGGGCGTTCTTTCAGGATGTGGGGAAGCGGAGGCTGCCAGCTTTCGAATGTACTTTCTAGGCAGCACATGGCGTGAACTTTAGTCCTGCCCTTGCGACAGAGAGGAAATGTTGATTTTTCAATCAAGCCTCGCACTGCTTTTCAAAAGAAGCTATTTTTCAATTATACAGTGGCTTTAACATGAAGAGCAGAATCTTCGGCCCCTCTCTGGTGAGGGGTGTACACCTCTAACTGGTAACATAAGGAGCCCCTCAAGCACAGAATTCAGTTACGACAGAGCAGTGGTTCCCCATACATGGTCCCTAGACCAGCAGCAACAGTGTCCCCTGGCACTTGTAAACGCAAATTCTCAGGCTTCAACCCAGAGACGCCGAATCAGAATTTGTGGGGTCAGGCCCAGGAAGCTATGGCCTGAGGAGCCCTTCGGGTGAGTCTGAGCACGCCAAAGTCGGGAAGCCACGCCAAGAGAAGGCTCCGCGGCTGTGGCGGGGGACAGTGAACGCCACAGAGCCAGCCACAGGGGCTGGAGGCTGCAGCCTCTCCTTCCGACCATTTACTTGTCCCTTTGTTTTTCCAACCTGAGTGTGAGGTCAGGACCAGTGCTCTGATTGGAAAAAGAAAGAAAACTCTGTGGGACTAAAATCACAGAGGAAATCCTGAGGGTCACTGGAATAAGAGGCCCACGGCGGACAGCAGCCAGCTCTGTGCCAGGAACCGCGCTGAAGGCTTTTCTGTCCGTATCGTACAGAGAGACCTGCTCATTTTCTTCATGGGTCTTTGGGTTTCGTTTTGTTTTGTTTTTTTTTTAAAGCTTCTCATCCACCAAGCATTGAATATTGACTGGGGGGAACACCATCCTTGGCTTCCTTCCTAAGCCTGTTATTCTCCCTAGGACCATGCAGAAGAAGGCAGAGCCAGCATTTACCCGTCTGTGTTCACCAACTCTTCCAAAGAGATGATGTGCTTCCCAGACTTCCCGTACCCCGACGATTACCCCAACTTCATGCACCACAGCAAGCTCCAGGAATACATAGAGGCTTTTGCCCAAAAGAAGAATCTCTTAAGATATATTCGGTTTGAGGTAAGGGCCTCCAAATATCTGTGCCGTTGGTACCCGGATGCGTACGGGTCAGAAAGGCAGCAAGGACACAGCGCTTCTCGACAGAAACCAGAGCCAGGTGGCGGCGGGACGTTGAGAGGCGAGGCGAGGCGTTGGTTCGGATTATAAAGTACTCACGCATTGGGGTTTTTATCCCTAAATAAATTCCCCACCAGGGTCTGAGGGCTTTCAAGACTCCATAGAAAATGCTGGAGGCAGCCATGCTCTCACGGTGTGCTTTCTACCCTGATGCGCTCACATTTTAGGAGCAATCCCAGAGTCCCTGGTCCATATTTAGACTTCGTATCAATGAGTTGTGGGTCATGAAAACGTGGTATTCCTTACAAGTTCTTCCATGATGAAGAGTAGCAACTTAAATAAATGGTTAATACGGTATTTTCTCTCATCTTTCATCCACTTAGCTCCTTAGATTAGGAGCCTTAGAAATTATGGGCGGCATCATCTCCATAAATAACAATAATGCTGCACCATTGTTTAGAACTCTTAACATCAGTTCATTATTGTTAAATACAAAGCACATATACTTACAAAGATAATCGGCAAAAGTGTGAATTGGGATTATATGGAATTCTATTTATTATGTCAAAATAATAAATAAAATCATAAAATTATATTATAAATTTATAAATTATAAATTATATTATATTATATTATAAATTATATTATATTATAATATAATTTATAATTTATGAATTATATAATATAATTTATAATTTATAAATTATATCATATAATTTATAAATTATAAATTATATTATAATATTATATTATATTATAATATAATTTATAATTTATAAATTATATGATATAATATATAATTTATTATATTATAAAATTATATAATCCCAATTATAATTATTAATTATAATAAGTATAATGAATTCAAATAATTATAAGAATTTGATTCAGTTAATTATAATAATTAAATATGATTACAATTGTATTTAATATAATTTAGATTTTATATATACTTTCCCTATAGTCATACTATGGAGAGCAAAGGTGAGATTAAGAAAGACTGACCCCTAGGACATTCCTATATTTATGGAATAGTTAGAAGATGAAGTCAGAGAGGAAAAGAAATCGTGAATGTCCATGGAGGGTGTCAGTACATAAATGACATGACATCCTCCACCAGAGCACTTAGTATCGTATACCCCAAATCTACTAACGAGATGTCAAAAGAGTAAATACATCCCAGTAAGTACTTTTCCTTGCGAAATCTGAAGATTCACTGTGACTCCTATTTTATTATCGTCCCATACATTTCCCAATGACCAGGAGAGCTCATAACAGTTATTTCGTCCACAGAAACACCGCTAATAAATAAACAAATAAACAAACAGAATTGTAAGTAGAAGGAATTTCTTTCTGATTTTCTTTAAGACCCTGGTTTCCAGTATAAAGAAATGTCCCAG
The DNA here is from genome assembly GCF_000151845.1 of Pteropus vampyrus. NCBI lineage: Eukaryota > Metazoa > Chordata > Mammalia > Chiroptera > Pteropodidae > Pteropus > Pteropus vampyrus. The sequence goes on along the minus strand of NW_011888975.1, from coordinate 1,509,771 downwards.
CTTCAGAGTTACTGGCCAATGGGAAGTTGTCTCGGAAAAGAATGGGAAGCAGGAATCCGCTACTTTTGACGCTGTAATGATTTGTTCGGGCCATCATGTATACCCCAATCTGCCAAGCGATTCTTTTCCTGGTAAGTCTGGAAAATATATAATAATCTGGGGACTTATACACAAACATCAAGGTTAGAATAGATCTTTCCATTGAGCATACATAATGATTGTTAAGGTTCCAAAGATTTCAAAACAAAAGTTGTGAGTTTGATGATAGGTGAGACCTAGTAATAATTGGCCTCCTGAACCCCTATACTAAAAGAATCAAGGACCTGCAAGTTTGAGATAAGATGAAGACTCAGGTCCTTATCTTAGGCACACTAACTCACACATAAGTCCTGACTGCACATGAGATCTCTGAATGAAGGTACATTCAGAAAAGTAGAGTCCAACTACCAAATTGTTTAAAGAAAGTCAATTTTTCTTATAATAGAAACATCTTTGTTATTTATAGAGAAAAGCTGAGTTTTCTAATTTCATATATATCCACATTTTTCAAATTCACTTTAGAAATCTGTGTGTGTGTGTGTGTGTGTGTGTGTGTGTGTGTGTGTGTGTGTGTGTGTAGTGGCACACTTCATTACTAAACTTAAGTGGCAAACATCAAATAAATACAATACACAAGCAACCTCCTTTCCTTCCTTCATTCTTTCTTTCCTTCCTTCCTTGCAATAGAAACACCTGTCCACTCAAAAATATTGGAGTTCCCATTCAAAGCATGATTTTCATTGGCCAAGATACTTAAAAGAGTTGAGAGTCAGGAAGAATAAGAGGTCAAAACCAACAACGTTAAGAGGCAGTATCTTTCCTGTAGACTAAGAATAATTACCATCAGCTTGGAATGCTTGGGCTCAACTCCTTATCCCACTGGCTCCTTACCATATGACCTTAGACAAGTCCTTATTTGTCTCAATTTCCTTGTCTTTTAAAATAAGATAATACTAATACCAACCATTCAAAGATGTTATCGAGAGTAAATGATTAGAACGTGCAAAGCCTTTAGGAGAGGGCCCAGCCCACAGTATTAACTATTAGCTATTTTTATTATAAAAATAGAAATGTTCATAGTTAAGGGGTTTTTTTTCAAGACAGTAAAAGTAATTATTTGAGGGAGGGGTGTCGTGTCAAAAAACCACCAAAAGAATAAATGCATTTCAACTAGGGAATTTTTTTTAAAAATTAAGACTGATTAATGAGAAGTTTAGAAATAAAAATATCCAAAAAAGGGAGTTTTCATTATTTCTTCTGAAAATCAACTCAGACCACTCCCTATGTTCCACTTAGGCCTAGACAAGTTTCAAGGCCATTACCTCCACAGCCGGGACTACAAGGGCCCAGAAGCCTTCAAGGGGAAAAGGGTCCTCGTGATTGGCCTGGGGAACTCGGCATGTGACATTGCTGTTGAGCTCAGTCACCTGGCTACACAGGTAAGTGATCTAAAGGGTCTGAGGACACCGACCTTGAGTATGGCTATACTACAGAATCAGCAGCCTGGCACTGAGGATGATCTTCGTCACGTCATCCCACAAGGGAGCCACATGCTGTGCAGATCCCTTAAGTCAGGGAGGACTGCAGACACCCTCCTTGTGCAGCAAAGTAATGTGGCCCATGCTAGTAAGAAGGTACATTCTGCTGGACTCAGAGGTAAGTGTGTGTGTGTGTGTGTGTGTGTGTGTGTGTGTGTGTGTGTGCATTTCTGTTTCAATTTTATGTTCTGATAGCTTCCAAGCACACTGGTGACTAATCAGACTCTACTTTATTTATTTATCATCTGACGGTATTTCTTATCATGTACCCTGTGAAAGGCACTCAGCTGACCACTCTGAAGGTCTGGGAGATACACAAGATTTAGTTCTTCCTACCGTTTATCCATTCAACAGCCAGTGCTCAACAAATATCAGGTGCTTCCTATGTGTCAAAATTATGTCAGACTACGAACACACACAGAAATAAAAGTCAGATTTCTTCCCAACTTCAAGGAGCAGGCAATGGGTAGAGGTGAGATGACAGGTAAGCGGACCACCGCAGAAGGAGGTAATGTGACTTCAATGCCATTCAGTATGGCAGGGGCAGCACGATGGAAAGAGAACCCAACTTAGCCAGGCTGCAGGCAGAGAACGTCTCCTAGAGACTCCGAGCTGTGCCATGTGCAATCAGTAGACCCCGAAGAAACAACGTATTTTAAAGGAAATAGGTGCTCAATGAATTCTTAAATGTAAGTAGATAAAAGCTAAGAATTTTTTAAAAGTCAGATTCCCTTGGATTATTACACGAGTGGTACAATGGCCAGGCAGTGGGTTTGTCTCAGGGCCGAGGGAGCCGTCATGGTCCGAGACACCCAGCAAAGGTGCTGCTGGGTGAGTGTGTAGGGAGACCAGAGACGGAGAGCAGAGTTAAATCTCTGGCATCTCCTCAGCCTGATTTCAGCTAAAGATTTAGCTACATTTCCCCCACCCAACCCAGCAACTGCCACCACCCACCACCACTGAGGTTGGCTGGATCGGCTGGTGTCCACCAGACCTACCGTGTTAGTCTACGAGTGTGTGAAGACAAAACCTGTCACGGTTGAATACAGAGCCCTCTTGTTTCAAGAAGGCAGGTCCTCATTCTTACAACAGCGAAGCACTAGCTCTCTGGGTTGGGGAAAGGGAAGAGTTCTGCCTCTACCTGGTCTTAATCATGGACAACTCATCGTGACCCACCTCTTTAAAATTGCTCCTGTCTGAATACTGAGGGAAATGTATAGAGACGTCCATAGAATTGTGTCTTATCTACTCATTTCTTAAGGGGTGACACTGATATCTATGTGGCCTTCCCCACCAGGTCATTATCAGCACCAGAAGTGGTTCCTGGGTCATGAGCCGGCTTTGGGATGATGGCTGTCCTTGGGACATGGTGTGTGTCACCCGCTTTGCAAGCCTCCTCTGGAATGTTCTTCCTTCATTTGTCTCTGACTGGTTATATGTCAAGAAGATGAACACGTGGTTTAAGCACGAGAACTATGGCCTGATGCCTTTAAATGGGTACTATGAATAATACGCATTTGTCATTCAAAAGAGTGGGGCGCTGGTTTAAGTTGAATTCTTTCTCTCTAGGTCTGACTTTAGTTGTCTCGCTGAGGCTGCTGGGATTAAATTGAGGACTGCATAGGTGACATTGTATGCCCAGAGGCCACGTATGGGATGAAAATCTTATTGAAATCAGTCTAGTGGGGAAAGGAGTATGGAAAAATTCAAACTGGGGATGCAGCAGGCAGCTAGATCACCCTGACATGCAGGATCCAGCTGTGGAAGCTACAAGTTAACAGTACGGAATTTTGAGAGCTGAGCTAACTCATGAATTGTGTTGGTTTGTTTTTGTTTTTGTTTTTTTGTTTTTTTTGAGGATTATCTCATTCATGCTTATGGGTGAATGGAGATAGGAATAATAACAACAATACCTACTCCTCAAGACTGTTCTGGTGTTCACTAAGATAAAAGACGTAAGACCTACTTTGTAAACTATAAAGCGGCACAAAGTATTCATTCTTGATAATCTCAAGTTTTCGAACGCACCTCTATGGATCGATGAACAGAGTGGTGTTAATCAACACATCTGGATGAGTGGGGAGGGTCGAAACCAAAGCGCACACCTCCTCCACCACCGAAGGGTCACACTTTGGCAGGACGGTCAGGAGGCATGGGACAGACATGTCAGGTGTTGGGACTTCCCAGAACTGAGAGGCCAATGAAATTAACAAGATTCGCTTGTGTCCTTCTCTATGGAGACAGAGCCCAACTTCCACTAATGAGAAAAACATTCGAGTTGGAAGTATCACTATGTCAAGAGAAAAAATATTTAAGTGGGTAAGCAAAGAAAGGACTCACTGAGAAATTTCATCTCTGGCCCATGCCAGCAAGTGCTTCATTGTGTGTAGAGAAACAGGTTAAAGAAAAGTAAGAGGCAACTGGAAACCTGGAAACTGAAACGACAAATACAAGGCTTGGGAGCCCAACCCTCAGTCCACAGCACGTGTCCTACCTAGTCGGGCAGACCGCTAGATGCCTAGACAGAAAGACGAGATGATTTCACATATTTGAAATTATGTTTCATGCAATAGGAGTCCCAAAGCTTGATCTGGTTAAGATTTTGTTTGTCTTGTAAGAGTAACTGAAAACTGTATTTTGGCTTTGTCCTTTAGACATTAATTAATACATCGTTTTGGAAATCCACTCCTAAGAACTAAGCTCCCTCCCGGAAAGGGTTCCAAGCTCCCTGAGATACTGACGACACATCCTCACTCCCGCTCAGAACAGAAGTGGGAGACGGGAGAGGGAAACAGATTTTCCTGCGACCGACTCTTTGTCACCTTATAAGACAGAAGAAGAGGTTGCAGGATTATAGAGGTGGAGAACAGTGTGGAAGCATAGAGACAAATTCTAAGATTTATAAAGTTTCTCAGTGTTTGAGATAGTTGGAAGATGTTCCCAAACCTCTGAAGGAAACAACTCAAAATGAAGAATGTCGTCGAAAAAAACCTCATTCCTTGAATTTTGGCAGCTGAAGTGCAGGATCAAAGTTGTTATCCTTTCTTTAGTGACCAGAGTTGATGAAAGGAAACCAAAGGTGGCAATAAAACATCAGGGGGGTCGTTTTATAAACTATATCAATGTCTCACCAATGTACTGTATACTTGAAACTAATAATAAAATTTAAAAAAAAAAAAAAGAATCCCACCACAATGATGAGGCCTTAGTTACAATAATAGCTCACTTATAATAACGATGCTTACAGGTGCCAGGCACTCTTTTAAATGCTTTACAGATTACTCATGAAATTCTCACGACAACCCCATAAGGTAGATTCTGTATTGTCCCCATTTGATGAATAAGGAAACATACTGGGATGTGGTAGCTAGTAAGAGATGGAGCCAGGCTATAAATTCGGGTCATCTCTCTCCAGAGTCAACACTCTTAATCCTTTTATTACGTCTAGGAATTAGTTTTATTCTAATCTATTTGGTGAGTCTCCAAATAGTCTAGGTACGCATAAGAGAATCTTCAAGTTTCCAGGGGCCAAGAGAGGCAGCTCAGACAGACAATTCCAGACAACAGAAAAAGAACTGCCCAAAAGAAGAGCTCGGTTGTCCCCAAGCTGATGCCTAACTGCTCGAATGTAGTTGCAATGCTATGGGCTGTCGCGGAGATTTCTTGGAGATGAAATAGTTTATGGCAACGGCCTTTGTCTCTTGCTTCTGCACAGTACCCTGAGGAATGAGCCTGTTTTCAACGACGAGCTCCCATCACGCATCCTGTGTGGCACCGTGTCCATCAAGCCCGGGGTGAAGGAGTTCACAGAGACCTCGGCCGTGTTCGAGGATGGGACCGTCTTTGAGGCCATCGACTTTGTCGTCTTTGCAACCGGCTATAATTATGCCTACCCCTACCTTGATGACTCCATCATCCAGAACAGGAACAAAGAGCTCTACTTGTTTAAAGGCATCTTCCCCCCGCTGATGGAGAAGCCGACCTTGGCTGTGATTGGCCTTGTCCAGTCCCTTGGGGCTGCCATCCCCACAGCCGACCAGCAAGCCCGCTGGGCTGTTAAAGTGTTTACAAGTAAGTGGGCCATCTTGTCTTCCATTCCTTTAGTCAGTGGACATTTATTAAGCACCTACTGTATGCCGAGCACTGCGCCAGGTGCCGGAGATGTAACAGAAATAAGACAGACGTGCTCCATGACCTCAGAGAGCAAGTACACCGGCTCCTCAGATTTCTGTTTCTGTGAACTGTTATTCTACTAAAGATACCAAAGAAAGCTCCTCTTGATACAAAATCTTTTAGGGACAGAGTTCATAAATATTGAACGAAATTCATCACATGTCATTATACATTTCTGATTGCTTTGTTTTTTTTTTCAATATTTCCCTCTTCATTTCTATTTTTAGACTCATGTACCCTGCCGACTCCAAAGGAAATGATGGATGATATTGATAAGAAAATGGACAAGAAACTCAAGTGGTAAGAGATTGTATCTGCTAATGAAATGGAACACTAGCTATAATTGCACAGTAGCAGATGGCGAATGATAGTCACTATAGTTCTCCCGTATAATACTAGGACACAGGTTCTCAAACAGGGCTCATTTTGGCCCCCAGGAAACATTTGACAAAGTCTGGAGACATTTTTGGTCATCATAAGTGAAGAAGGCACACTACCAGTGTCTAATGAGTAGAAACTGGGGGTGCCGCCAAACTTCCAACAGTGCAGAGGGCAGTCCACCCACACAGAGAAGTGTCCAGTTCAAAACGCCAGGAGCGCTAAGATTCAGAAAGAGCTGTAACACTTTCCGCAAGAGCTCCATTCTCATCAAATCAGCCGCTTGTCTGTCCTAGCCACGGCAATCAAAAAAAAAAAAAAAAAAAAAAAAAAAAAAAAAAAAAAAAAAAAAAAAAAAATATCCAAATTGGAAAGGAAGAAGTAAAATTGTCACTATTCGCAGGTAACGTAATACCATCTATAGAAAACTAAAGATTTCGCATAAATAAATAAATAAATAAATAAATAAATAAATGAAATTCAAATAAATGAATTCAGTAAAGTTGCAGGATACAAAATCAATATTCAGAAATCTGTTTTATTTCTATATGTAAATAATGAACTATGAGAAAGAGAAACTGAGAGGACAACCCCATGTGCAATTGTATCAAAAAGAATAAAATACCTGGGACAAAATTTAACCAATGAGGTAAAAGACCTGTACCCAGAAAATTATAACACAATGGTGAAAGAAGTATCTTGAAGAAGACACAAATAAATGGAATGATATACAGTGCTCACGAACTGGAAGAATTAAGAACATTAAAATGTCCACGCTACCCAAAGCAATCTACAGATTTAATGCAATCGCTACCAAAATACTAATAGCATTTTTCACAGAACTAGAACAAATAATCCTTAAATTTACATGGAACCAAAAAAGACCTGAATAGCCAAAGAAATCTTGAAAAAGAAGAACGAAGTTGGAGGTATCGTGCTCCATGGTTTCAAACTATAATACAAAGCTATAGTAATCAAATCAGCGTGGTAATGACACAAAAACAGACACAGATTGATGGAAACAAACCACACCTATATGGTCAATTAATCTACAACGAAAGAGGCAAGAATATACAGTGGAAAAAAGACAGTCTCTTCAAGACATGATGCTGGGAAAACTGAATGAATACATGCAAAAAAATGAAACCAGACCACTTTCTTACACTGTATGCAAAAATAAACTCGAAATGGATGAAAGACTTAAACGTAAGACCTAAAACCATAACACTCCTAGAAGAAAACATAGGCAGTAACCTCTTTGACATGCCTTTGCAATATGTTTTGACTATGTCTCCTTGGGTAAAGTCATCAAAAGGAAAAATAAACAAACGTGAACTACATCAAAGTAAAAAGCTTTTGCAACGAACGAACAAATGGAAAAACTCATAGATACAGACAAGCCAATGTTGGTCACCAGAGGGGAAGAGGGTTGGTGGGAGACAGAACGAGTAAATGGGGTCAAACAGAAGGTAATAGAAGGAGACTAGACTTTGGGTGGTGAGCACACAACAGAGTATACGGATGTTGTGTTATAAAGTTGTACATCTGAAATTTATATGTTATTAACTAATGTTACCCCAATAAATTTAATTCAAAAAAAAAATAAGAAGCTTTTGCACAGTGAAGGAAACTATCAATAAGATTAAAAAGTAACCTACTGAATGGGATACTCGCAAATGATATACCCAGTAAGGGGTTAAACTACCCAAAAGACATAAAGAACTCATACGACATGAAAAAACAACCTGATTAAAAAATGGGCAGAGGCCCCGAATAGGCATTTCTCCAAAGACATACAGATGGTCAACAGACAGATGAAAAAATGTTCAACATCGATAATCACCCAGAAAATGCAAATCAAAATCACACTGAGATATCACCTCACACCTGTCAGAATGGCTATTACCAAAAAGACAACAAATAACAAATGTTGGCGAGGATGTGAGAATGTATGGTTGGCGAGAAAACGGAACCCTTGTACACTGTTGGTGGGACTGTAAATTAGTGCAGCCACTAGGAAAACCAATGGCGAGTCCTCAAAAAATTAACACTAGAACTACTGTATGACCCAGCAATTCCACTTTTGGGTATTTATCTAAAGAACATAGAAACAATAATTTTTAAAAAATGTATGCACCCCTACGTTCATTGCAGCATTGTTTATAATAGCCAAGCTCTGGAAGCAACCTGTGTTCGTTGCTAGGTGATGGATAAAGAAGTGGCACATTTATAGCTGGAATAAAACTGAGCCATTAAAAAAGAATAAAATCTTTCCATTCGCAATGACATGGATGGGCCTAGAGAGAACGATGTTGTGTGTTCAACTATAGCTAAAAAAATAAAATTAAAAACAAAAAGAATTGTCAAGTATTAAAAGGAAAAGTAAGTTCATCAGTCACCTTAAGACCATAGGGTCAGTTCACTCAGGCCACATGGCCAGAGGCAAAAGCTCAAAATGACATCAAACTTGTCTAAGCTATTGGGAAGAAGAGAAAAATAAAAGCTCATTCACAGCCAAAGAACAAATGGTAAATTCAGTGTTGGGGAAAGAGAGAGGCGTGGGGTACTACTGGAGGTACTGACTAAAATGTTCCTCTACTGAGATAGAAAATAAGAAACTGGTCACGACTCATCGCAATGTGTTCTTCTCTTTGCTCAGGTTTGGCCAGAGCCAGACTTTGCAGACCGATTACGTCACATACATGGACGAGCTGGGCTCCTTCATAGGGGCCAAGCCCAACATACCATGGCTGCTCCTGACTGATCCCCAGCTTGCCCTCGAGGTGTACTTCGGTCCTTGCAGCCCATACCAGTTTCGACTTATGGGCCCAGGGAAGTGGGATGGAGCCAGAAAGGCCATCATGACCCAATGGGACCGGACAGTCAAGCCAATGAGGACAAGAGCTGTCAGTGAAGCTCACAGACCCCAACCCTTTTATGACCTGCTTAAAATGCTTTTATTTCCACTGCTGCTTCTTTCTGTTTTGCTTATGTTCTATTAATGAGAAAGCTCTTTGGGTCTCAGAGTTCAGCCTAGAACTTTAACGGCAGATATGCCTATACATACAGATATATAAAATCTCATAGCTGCTTTTTCCCCTCCTGCAGATGTAAAAACGAATTCTGGCCCATTGGACTCCAAGTCTAAATAAAATGGAAATACTCAGCCTCTCTCTTCTGATGAGAATCTATATTCTAAAAGGCTTTTTACGTGCTAAATTGGCAAGTGCGGAGATGCCTGGTATAAAAAAGACGGGAGGGTAAATGGGAGTGAGCACAGAGTTGCAGGCTGAATAAAGTTTGCTGTGGTTTATTGCTAACATATAGAAATGGAATCATTTGTTCTATGAACTTTTACGTAGATTTCATAATACTTTCTACATAATCATGTTATCTGAAAATAAAGATAGTTTTACTTCTCCCATTCCAATTTGGATGTCTTTTATTTCTTTTTGTTGCCTTCCTGCACTGGCTAGAAACTCCAGTAGAATGTTGAATAAAATAGTGAGATCAGACATCTTTGCCTTGTTCTTGATCTTAGGAATAAAGTATCCAGTCTTCCACGATTAAGTATGACGTTAGCTGTAGATTTTTTCATAAATGACCTTTAAGTTGAAGGAGTTTTCTTTTATTCCTAGTTTGCTGACAGTTTTTGATAATATTTTTATCTGCTTTTGGTATCAGTGTAATGACAGTCTCACAGAATAAGTGAGAGAGTATTCTTTCCTCTTTAATTTTCCAGAAGAGCTGTGTATGATTGGCATCCTTACTTTCTTAAATGTTTGGTAGAATTGACCAGTGAAGCCATCTTGGCCTGAAGTTCTTTGTGGGAACATTTTTAAACTACAATTCCAAGTTCTTCAGCAGAGGTAAGATTACACACAATACGCGTTTCTTCTTGAGAGAACTTTGGCTGTCTGTGTCTTTCCAGCAGTTTGTTCTTTTCCATAAGGTAATTCAATATAGACAGTACAGTCTTTTCAACAAACGGTACTGGGACAATTAGATATTCATATGAGATGAAAAAATAATGATCTACAAACATATAGAGACATGAGGAGAACAAGAAAAAACAATATTTTCAGTGGGGGTGTCTGTGCTTCAGGAACATGTTTTGGGGTATGAGTCTCCTCCCTAACCCACACCCAACATGAGAGGGGTGTTTTCCCCAACCTAGACCCTGGTAGAAGTGTGGCTAAGTGCAGTGTCGACCCTTCAGACCTAGAATATTTGAGTCAACTGAAAATTTCTTTGGTAAATTGGTCTTGTTGATACCTTATCCAATCAAATGGACAACATTAATTTTCATCAGACTGAATTTAATGGAATGCTATGTATAATTTCTGGGTACCTGGTCCTGTGTAACAAACAGACAAAAGTATGCCCCTTCTCATCTTTAGCAATCATGCAAAATAAAACGAGATCAAAAGAACAGTGAGGGCTAGGGACCCCGCTAACTCACAGGGCACTTCGCTCTTGTGATTGGGTGCTTAGCCGGATCATCCCTGAAACCCTTGTGTGTGTGTGTGTGTGTGTGTGTGTGTGAATGTGTATGGTATGTAGGTGAGTGGATATGTCTGTGATTGAATCTAGTGTAAGGACTATAGCAGGCCAACTCATTAACAAATCGAATAAATAAAAGGTTTTTTAAAATCAGTTCATTATCAGTAATAATCACTGATTTGTAAATCAGATTGGTAGAAAAGGAAAGTTAAGAGACTGCTCTGTTTCACGTCTGATTCTTTGAAATTTGTTATTAAAGTCGAGTTGGCATATGATATCATATTACTTCAGGTGTACAGCATAGTAATTCAACACTTACATACCTTACAATGTGATCAACATGGTAAGTCTAGTAACCATCTCTCGCCGTGCAAAGATACTACAATAATATTGACCAAAGTCCCCGTGCTGTGTGCTACATCCGCATGGCTTATTTATTTTATAACTGGAAGTCTGTGCCTCTCATTTCCCTTCACCTTTTACATCCATCTCCCCCACCCCCTCCCCTCTGGCAGCCATCGCTTTGTTCTCTATATCTATGAGTTTCTGTCTATTTTGTTTTGTTTGTTCCTGAGTTGTTTTTTTTTTAGATTCCACACATAAGTGAGCTCATGTGGTATTTGTCTCTCTCTGTCTGACTTATTTCACTTAGCATATACTCTCTAGGTCCATCCATGTTGTAACAAATGACAAGATTTCATATATGAGTAATGAAACTTTATTGCTGAATAATATTCCATTATATTGCATTTGCTTTATCCCTCTATTGATGGACACTTAGGTTGCTTCCATATCTTCCATATCTTGGCTGTTGTGAATAATGCTGCAATAGACACATGAATGCCTATACCTTTTTGAATTAAGTGTTTTCATTTTATTCAAATAGATACCCAAAAGTGGAATTGCTGGGTCATATGGTAGTTCTAGTTTTAGGTTTTGTTGAAACCTTTCTACCGTGTTCCATAGTGGCCATGCCAATTCGCAATCCCACCAACAGTGTGAGAGGGGTCCCTTTCCTCGACATCCTTGCCAATGTTGGTTACTTTTTGCCTTTCTGATAACAGCCAAACTGACAGGTGTGAGGTGACATCTCATTGTGGTTTTGACTCGCATTTCCCTGATGACTAGTGATGTTGAGTATCTTTTCATGTGTCTGTTGGTGACCTGTATGTCTTTAGAAAAATGTCCATTCAGTCTCTCTGCCCATTTTTAAATTAAACTGTTTTTTTTTTAGGTTGAATTCTATGAATTCTCTATATTTTTAGATATTAGCCCCTTATCGTTTGCAAATATCTTCTCCAATTCAGTGAGCTGCCTTTCTGTTTTGTTGCTGGTTTCATTCGATGTCAAAGCTTTTTAGTTTGATATAATCGTGTTTATTGTTGCTTTTGTTGTCCTCACTTGGAGAGACATATCCAAAAACATATTTCTAAGACCTATGTCAAAGAGGTTACTGCCTATGTTTTCTTCTAGGAGTTTTATGGTTTCTGGTCTTACATTTAAGACTTTAATCCATTTCAAGGTGGGGTTTTTTTCTATAAAGAAAAAAATTTCATTTTTTTTCCATGTAGCCATCCAGTTTTCCCAGCACCATTTATCAAAGAGACTATCTCGTCCCCATCATATAGTCTTGCTTCCTTTGTTATAAATTAACTGACCACCTAAGGTTTATTTCAATAGCCTCTAGATTTAGTCTTCCTAATTAATGTCAGTGCTAATAACTTAGATCATAAACAAAGGTAAGTTATCCAATTCTATAAGAGAGCAATGGACAGGAAGATCTTAGTACCACTAGATTCATCCAAGCTAGTGTACATGCAGCAGAAAAACCAAGATGAGCTGTGAGTCTGGTCCGAGTAAGTAATCCAGGAAGAGACGAGCATAGCATGCTGGGATCTAGAAACTGTCACGTGTAAGAAAGCCAGGCCAGGACAAGTCTGAGATCAGGGACACAATCTGCTTTATTCATCCAGGTACAGCGGCATGCCAGAAATAGTGCCTAACATATAGAAATGAATACTTGTTGGATAACTAATCCATCAACCAAATGAGAATTCATGCAGCCATTAAAAAAAAAATGGATATAAAGGTATTGATACTCCAGAAAGTGAAAAATCAAGTTAGAAATCACACTTAGAGTGTGATTTCATCTTTGTCTGTGTGTATTTATAAATACCTGGAAAAGATACACCGACACATCAACAGTGGTTCTATCTCTGTATGATGGCATGAGGGATGATTTCAGATGCTTTTTATTTATCCATTTTTGCTAAATTGCAAGTAACTGTGTTTTGAAGTAACTGTGTGATCCGTGTCCAAGTGTATATACAGTGGCGTTGCCGTGAAGACATTCCTCCATGACCCTGGACCTCAGAATGTGGGTGTCTCACTAAGCCTCAGAACTAACAAAGTCCCTGGAGTTTCAGAGGACACTGGAGGAGTGAGAGGCCCCTCCCATTTCTTACAGCCTCCTCCGACTCTTAACATTCTTTCGAGGGCCTCCCAGCGCACAACCAGCAGGGAAAACTATTGTGTCCGAGAGACGGAGACAGCGAGACCGCGGCAAAAGGTAAGAGAGCATCCAAGGTATATAATGGCTGGGGAGAGAGGCTCAGCTGTGAGCGCTGAAGCTCAAAATCTCTCAGCTGTTAAGAAAATTAACTGGAGGTTTGGCTCGTCTCCCTAGTACTATATTGCTGGATCATTTGGCTTTGTTAAGCGGGTTGCTTTTAACTGTCAAACCAAGACTTTCGAAACAAGGCTTGAAACAAAGTCCACGAGACATGAGAATCTAACCAGTGAGCCATTTACTTATTTCCTGCCGCTTATTAAATGACCACTGCTATAGCGTTTAAAGCCCATTACCTGACCACCATCAGGACTCTCTGACTTTTTGCCCCAGAGAAGCAGATTGACTGATCCACGGCCAGAGACCATGGCAAAGAAAGTGGCAGTGATTGGAGCTGGGGTCAGTGGCCTGATCTCTCTGAAGTGCTGTGTGGATGAGGGACTGGAGCCCACTTGCTTTGAGAGGACCAAAGACATCGGAGGACTGTGGCGGTTCCAAGTAAGTGAGACCTTGTTTCTTGAACAGAGTGTGCTGCTCTTGCTTCACATGCAATGACAGCTACCGATGTCCCTTCCCGAAGGGTTCCCTCTGATGAGATTCATCCCATGCAGCTCCACACGAATGGAAGAGACAGGCTGGCAACAGCCTCGGGTCATCATTAGCCTAAACGAGGGGCAAACCCAGCCATGTAAAGGTTCCGTCCTGAGGGCTCCAGCAACTGTCTTGCAGCTGACACTTCTGTCATTCTCAAAGCAATATACGAATAGTAGGACATATTTTACAAATCAGAAGTGACAGGGATTCTTCTCAAGACACTCCTTCTATTCCAATCGTCGAGCGAGTGCTTTTTTTAGAGAGCGTGGGCTCTTATGCCTACTGACTTTTATTTTTTCTCTGATGAATAAACTGTTTGCTGGCTCAGCTTTGCTGGTGACACTCTAGCGTTAACAGCTGGGAAACTCTTTAACAATATTATTAAACGTATTTTGTTCATTAAATTCATGCTATTAGCCAAACCTAAATATTGGTATTGCTAGCTGTCCCTTAGAATTTGTATAAAAATTGAAAATGATACGTAGATAGATAGCCGTAAAGATTTTATAATTATTCCTTCCCACAATCTTTTGAGTAAGTACTAGCTTGCCTCCTTCTGGACGTTAGATCTTACCTGTATCCCTGTGTCTTAGTTTCCTCAGCTATAAAATGGGAATAATAACATAACAGTGTAACTACCTCACTGCTATTTTGAAGATTAAGGGAGATACTTGGAATTAAAAACTTATAATAAAGTAAAATAAATGACAGCGACAATAACCATGTTTATATTTTAGAGACAAACAGAACCCAAGAGAGATTAAGTGATTTGGTTATGGTTACACAGCTGGAGAAATTGGCATTCAAACCTCGGTCTCTCTGGCACCTAACTCCCTAATTATAGCCATGCCCTAACTTTCATTCTTTATCAGAAAGTTTCAACAAAATTTCAGCTCAGAACTCAAGAATGACAGCTTGAGGATTATGTAACAGCTACTTCTAAGTGAGGGATCAAAACAGGTGGGAAAACCATAGCCAGGAGCAAAAGGGTTGAGAGCATGAAAAGCAGACTCACATCAGCAGAAACCATTCAGTGCTCTCCCTACAAGCTGATCGAATAGGGGGCTGGCGAGGACATGGGCATGTGTGCTTTGCCAGTTCAAACCGAATTTCATGCCAAAGTGGGTATTTTGACAGTGAGTTTTTCAAATGCATATGACTATAAGATAAACCTGGAGGGTTTCTTAAAATACTGAACTTTGAAGACCAGCCCAGACTTCCTGAATCAAAATCTATTCTTAACGAGAGTCCCAAATGAATCCTATGAGGAGACGAGTTTGGCAAAAAAGTGCACAACTACCAAATTTTAAAAATCTATTCATTCAACGAATTATGCACAGCCAGAGCTAACAGTGGAGATGTTGATTCGTACACAGGACCCACAGCTCTGTAGAGAAGGAACTATAAAAACAGCTGACGTATTCACTTCTTACTAACAACTGGTCGCGAGAATCATCATAGCCCTTCCCGAGAAGGTGGCATAATAAAAGTGGTCATTCCTGTTTTAACTAAAGATGTGTCATCTTTGTCCACTTTCAATTCACGTATAGATTCCATTTGGGATTTTATATCCCAGGTAGATTTTTTTAACTTCAGGAAGAAATGTGAAATTATAACAAATTTCTATTTAATGATAAATTTGTCATTGTTTTACATGGGATTTAATATCAAAGAGCCAAATGCCCCTTACTTGATTATCATTAATTTGACAGCAGAAGAAGGGAGAGTTATTTTCAGTGATCTGTCAAAACACACAACTTGATGAATTCCAGAAAGGCGCTTTCTGCCCCTAAAATATTTCTCCTGCTACCCTATTGCCAGTGTCTAAAAATTCGGAATGAGACAAACTAGCTACGACTTTAAAAAATAAAAGTTAGGTTAAGATTTGAATTAACTAGGCTTATTAAATACAAAATGATTAAGTGTGAAACTCTCTGAAACCTGTAACAATATCACATTTCAAAGCTCTCTTAAAACTACATCCAATAGAGAAATGTTAACACTTTTCTCTACCCAAAGACAACAAGGAAGCTCCCTGCAAAGAGAGACATACAATAAAGCAAAGGTTCAGAGGTTGCCAGTGGGGCCTTGTGAGCATCTCAGTGACCAGGAGACTGGGCTGTGGAAGGGATCAGGTGCCCCAAAGGGTGCTGGCAGCCGCCCCACCCACTCTCACGGCAAGTCCGCCTCTGCACCAGTCCACCAGAACCAACTTCCAACATAGATTATTCTTTCATTTCTCCATTTAAACACAGTCCTAAGATCACTAAGCACATTTAGTGGTGACAAGCTGAAGACTTCTTGTCCCATGCCCTGTTCAGAGGGTGCTGAATTCTGCCAAAGGATTCTCCAACACCCCCTGGTTGACTGGCAGCTTTAGAACATGAAAAGGGTGGGTAATTAACAATATTTTGGGCACTTTTTTTTTTTAGCAATGGGGAGCACTTGTCATGCATCATCTCATTTTCCTTCACAATACTCCTAGGGGGTAGGTATTATGATTATTTTTACTTACGTATTAAGAAGAAACTGAGGTTCACTATAAACATCTTGCCCAGGAGAACATTGGCGGTGGGAAAACAAAAAAAAAAGGAGAGTGTGTAAGATCCCTGAGCCCCCACATTCGATAACCTCACTGAGGTGCCGAGAGGGGAAAGCGTGACCTTCCCTCAGCCACTGACCCACTCCGCCTCCTTTACTGCTCCTGATACCTGTGTTCACAGGGAAGTTACCAACATACATTGCTTTTGTGCGGGTTTGTTGTGTTTTTTAAATTTGGATATAAATATATTTTTTTCCCAGCTACAAATACAGTCCATCCTTAAATAGTGTGGGGGTTGGGTTGCTGACCCCCTCCACAGTCAAAAATCCACATGTAACTTCTGACTCCCCAGAAAGTTACCTACTAATAGCCTAGCGTTGACTGGAAGCCTTTCCTATAAGATAAACAGTCGATTAACACGTATTCTGTATGTTATAGGTATTACATGCACTATTCTTACAATAAAGTTAGCTAGAGAAAAGGAGATGTTATTAAGAAAATCATAAGGAAGAGAAAATACATTTACAGTACTGTATGTATTTATTGAAAAAAATCAGCATATAAGTGACCCGTGCAGTTCAAACCCACGTTGTGTACTGTGATTTTAATTCATCTTCATGTAATAGCCTTTAATGTCTCTCCGTCTTGGTTTCTTTCCATCAGATTCAATCTAAAATATCACTTTCTGTCTTAAAATGTGACTCCCCCAAGATCCAATATTCCAAACCAATTTGAAAAAAGTTGTGATGTCATCATCGAATGCTGACAAACTAAGTAAAACCCGCAGAGGAGAATCTCGCCCTGGCTCTGAAATTATTGGAAGGGCTGAGACATCATGATCCATTCTTCTCGATACTTAAAATTGACCTGACAGAGAAGCTAACCACATTTTAAAGCCAATTTATTGGCACTTGGAAAAACCAACATGTCGGCTAAAGTATAACAGTCAATGCTAGTTTAGCAGTTTTAAAACTATAACAGGTTGAGTAAGATTAGCTCTAGTAGTCTATAAAGATAGCAATAAAGTCAGATGCGTATGAACAAACTCTGCTCTGTACTACTTATAAAATTATCTGATTCTGAGGAAAAAATTTAGCTTTTGTTTGTTCGCTTTACGAAGTGTTTCTGATTTTGAGAACCTGGTTGGATAAGAAACTCAAGACACTCTGTCTTGCCAAGGACTTTGTGTCCAATCAGGCTGAAACACCCAGAAATGGTTTACATAATCGGTCTGACTCTAGTATTGTGCAGTTTGGAGCTCGTGTTTAAAATTTTTTCATCGGGAGGTCAGATCATTGTATCCTGTGTATGAGACAGAAACCACCTCATATTTTAATACAAAGTCCTTTTGCATTCTCATACTTACATACAGCTAATGACAACACAGCACCAAGTCACCTAGACAGCTGTCCTACTCTAACCTGACTAGCTTTTACCAAGCCACTTAAAATTGTAACAAAGTTATCATCTGAACCTTGACTTTGGACTAAGAAAGAAAAACACATTGGTCATGGAAAAGGCAGTTACCATGGGTGGGTGGGTGGGTAGATGGATGGATGGATGGATGGATGGATGGATGGATGGATGGATGGATGGATGGATGGATAGATGGATGGATAAGAAAGAGAAGCAGAAACATGTGAGGGAAAAGGATCTTTACAAACTTAGGCCTCTATTTAGCAAGAATTCTATATAGTGCTCTTAAATGACTTGATCTGAGAGCAAATATTGTTTCAGCTTTGGTGACTCATATTGATACTGATAATCCTTGCGAAACCCAACACATATAAAGAGCTTTATAGTGTAAAAAAGGCAAGATCCCACAGTTTACTCTTTTTTAACCCTTTGAAATTGAGAAATAGGGCAAAGAAACAAAATAGGGGTCACTACAGTTGAGCTGCTAAATTATTAAAATCAAGCAGGTTGAGGCCTGAGGAAATGACTCTGTTTTGTTTTGACTGGCCTGGGAACTTAAACTTTTGAACATTCCAGTCCTGTGTCAATGCCCGGATGTACATCGCACATCCAGATAATGCTCTGATTACTCCCTGTGAAGGACTAAGGAAAGAATGTTCATTTGTCCAGACCACCGGCCATCTAGAGAATTGCCATCTTGGATCGATCCAGAGGCTAAGAATGCAGAACGAACCTTTTACTAGAAGAACTCTCAGCTTTTCTTTCTTCTTTGGAACACTGAGTATTGCCTAGTTGTGTTTCCGGTTTGCAAACCCTAAGACCCTTGAAAAAATCTTTATCATTTATCTATAGCGAATCATCCAGACTCTTTCTGAGTTTGTGTAACAACATTGAGGCCAACCTCTTGTACATAAAATGTCAGAAAACTTGGGTGTGATAGCGAGTGTGCCTTCGTCAGTTACTTTGGTGTCAGAGCAGCCACCCTGGGTGCCTTTCTTGTGCTGCAGTGAACAGGGAGCTGTCGCTGACAGCTTCGCTGAAGCTTATAGCTTCCTCAATCACAGTACACACCACTACTGAGAGTCTAGTGCACCTCCGTTCACAGCCGAGGGCACTGATCTGGGCCAGGCTCACACAGTCTGATTTAAACCTGTGTCTAACTCCACAGACCGGGCTCCTTCTGCTAGTCCGGGCTGCTTCTTTCAGTGTCACCAAAAATCTACGGAGCCTTGATCTAAAGATTGGCAGGAAAGTAATAATTTTCTATGAATAAGGACGAGAACGGAACATGCACAATTGATTTCTTGTGGTCAAGGGATCATAGTTAAGATTTCCTTTATTTACTATTCTGTGGAAGAGACTATAGTGCTCCTTATGTAAGATTAAGTCATTTATTTCAATTAATTAGTGAGTTCCTATAAGCCTCCCCTTTTTTTAAGCATGCCCTAATGCTGAGTCATAATAGCAATTACTATTTGCCTGGATAACGCCTTAGTCTCTGCGTAGGTGTCCATTGAGAATTCTTAGATGGGATTATTTAAATTTTCTTATAAAAACCTCTTTGATAATGCACTGATATCAGGAAAATTGAGTTGCCCATCCTTCGCTCTTGCCATGATTTAACGTAAGAGACATTATCATTAAGCAGACCACTTCTTGCAGAGAAAATTATAAACCCAACCACAGCATGTGCTGCCTTCTGTTTTGCCAAAGCACACTCGCTAACATTTAAAATCAAGTGTAAGATTTGATTGGTATTGATGCTGTTCACCTTTATCACTTGAGGAAGGTTGATTTGCATAAAAGCATAAAGCGAAGGCAGGGGATTCAAATCAAGATGGGAAAATTCCTTGCCCCCAAAAGTACCCATTCTAATTGAAATTCTCTATTATGTTCTTTAACCAATGTTCCAGGGTTTATTGGTTTCTAAAGAGGTGGGAGGTGGGTATAGCTTCCCCAGGGGGGATTTCAGAAGGGGGTGGGTTGTCACCATGACTGACATTAAAAAAGTAGAGACCTGGGATGCTAAATCTGCCCAAAGAAGGATCGATCCCTCTCCCAAACCCACCAGTGGCAAGAGCCCCTCCAGCGAGTGACACTGGAAGTCCCCAACTAGGTCCTATCCCACAGGATGATGAAACGCATACTGCACCTCATCACCCAGACATTTTAATCACCTACAGCAATGAAAGAGGCTCACATCACCCAGGGGTGAGATTTAGAAAACGAGTAGTAAACCAAGGGATTTTTTTAATGCACAGTTATCACTCTTTTATTTGATCCTTTAGGAAAATGTTGAAGACGGCCGAGCGAGCATCTATCAATCTGTCATCACCAACACCAGCAAAGAAATGTCCTGTTTCAGTGACTTTCCAATGCCTGAAGATTTTCCAAACTTCCTGCATAATTCTAAGCTCCTAGAATATTTCAGGATTTTTGCCAAAAAGTTTGATCTCCTAAAATATATTCAGTTCCAGGTATTGTATTTTGGGGGGAATGGTTTTCTCTACAGTAGTTCAGATCACATTTAAATAGAGAAGTTACTCTGATAATGAAAGAAATTGTGAATAAAACCAAGTATTCTAATTCAATTATTTGCTGAAAGATAAGAGCATGATAGAAAACACCCAAAAAGAGGGTCATTACCCCTGTTATTATAGACCGCATGCATTATCAGAAGAGAAAAATCATCTATTAAAAGTAAAAGTTTGAATGATGATGATATTGATCGTAGAACTGCATTTAAACTAA
This sequence comes from Pteropus vampyrus, assembly GCF_000151845.1. Classification (NCBI taxonomy): domain Eukaryota; kingdom Metazoa; phylum Chordata; class Mammalia; order Chiroptera; family Pteropodidae; genus Pteropus; species Pteropus vampyrus. The sequence continues at coordinate 1,489,268 of NW_011888975.1, read as the reverse complement.
TATTTATAACCATTGAAGTGGTTAAATTACATTTCCCTTAAAAGGACATAAGGAAAATACCAAACTGCTATTTCTTTTTCTTATCTTTTCTATAGAAATAGCATTTCTTAGAAAAACATGTTAAATAAACACAGTTCTCCATTCATTTAAGAAGGCTTAGAGAAACTCTTCTTACTAATTACTTTTTTCCGGATGCAATCTCTTAGCAAGAGAAAGGTGGCCAGATCATTTTGAAATACAATTAAAACCGTCTTTCCTGTTCTTCCTCAAAAATAAATAATCAACAACAAAAAAACAATATTCTCACAAAACGTGCTGAATATTTATCAATAACCTACACTCGGAGAACTAGTAACCGTGCTTAGGAAATAAAATGTAAATTATACCTCTGAATAAATAACTCTTCGTGGAGCTTAGTTTTTTAACACATCTCATTTTCTCTGCAATTTTAGTTTTATCCCAGGTTTACATTATATTAATTTATAATAGCTGATTTTGGTTAAAATCTGTATTTGTAAATACCATTAAACTAGCCAGTTCCACCTAATGTAATTTTCCCCCAATTCCTAGTAGATCCATCCTATGAATTACAGATTCTTTACACCAGAAGCTGTCTTTGTTCATTTAGTTATCAATCTATTTGACAGATATATTGCCCTCTTATGATACTTCATTTATATTATCTATCTTTTAAAGATCATGTTAGAATTGCAAGGGAACTATCTCACTTGTTTATTGTGTTAGTGCTGTAATTGTTTTTTACAGATTGAAGAGGGGTTAGGAAAACGAGTTTTCATTCACTGGTCTGAGTTGGCATAAACCCGAAGACGTTGGGGCTCAACTCAAAGTGTAAAAGGCTCTTTGCATCCTAATAACCTTCCGAGTGAGACTGAAGGTGTGGGTCCTCAAACTGCGTTTTCAGTAGCAAGAATCCACAGTACTTTAGCTAATACACTACTCTGGACTACAAATCTGAAATATTTACTCTTGGCTGAAAATGCCCAGACATTTTATAATACTTTCATACGCCTTACGCTAATTTTCTATATAGATTGTTAAATTTGAATAGCCTCAAAAATTGCCAATGCATCACTTTAAAAAATACCTGACAATTCAAAAAGCACGTAGAGGAGACGCATATAGAGGACTTGCAGACAGAAGAAGCACGCCATTCCTCTAAAAGTGAGAAACGCTTTGCTTCCATTTGCCATTCGTTGCTTAAACACGGCAGACATATGACCTTTGTGTACACTTTTACAGACTCACAGACCTCCAGGTAGTGAGCTACATTTTTAAAAAATCAATGAACCAATAAATGACTTCACCCAAATGAGATCACAAGCAGTATTGCTAACATGACGTTTTAAAAACACGAAATATGAACAACTACCCTTCATGGAGTACCGACAACGAACCGGGCACTATGCAAAGTGCTTCGTGTGACATATCTTCTCTAATATAGAGCCTGCACACAGATGGACACATAAAAGGTTCTTGATGAATGCCACCGTGTGACCACTTGAATGGTAAACACGTGTTTTGCACCTCGCCCAGAGCTTACCTTGCTCTCCTGTGTCTCACTGCAGTTCTCATTCAGTCTCGAACAGACTAGTTCCCAGAGCTGAGTCAGGCTCTCGCACAAAACAGCATGTCCTCAGCGGCCCCCTGCCAAAGAAGAATGTGAAGGGCATGCTTAGTTGTCTTTGCCTTAACTGGCTTGAAATGGAACCTAGAGTCCCACATTCATTCTACCCATCACCACTCCCAGGGCACCGGACAGGCCCCTGTTATGCCAGATTAATGCTCAGTGATGCCTTCTCTGTGTTCATTTAAGACAACTGTCCTCAGTGTGAAGAAACGCCCAGATTTCTCCTCCTCTGGCCAGTGGGAGGTTGTCACCGAGAACAAAGGCCAGGAGCAGAGTTCTGTCTTTGACGCAGTTATGGTTTGCAACGGCCACCACATCCTCCCGCACATCCCACTGGAGGAATTTCCAGGTGAGGCCCGGCGATCTACAGCTTTTCAAAGCACGTGTCTAGGCACTTCGTATGCAGTCTGGGTGGACGGGCAGAATAAGCTGCTCACTTGGGCACAACATTAAGACTGGGATGGAGTGAGAAGGACAAAAGACTCCAAAAACCGTCTTTGTTACACAGGGAGCTCAGCTGACACGCTCCAAAGTCAAAATTCCAGAGAACTCCCACCCACATTGCTTCTCTTTTAGCCATGTGCCTACTTCGGCCTTTTTCTATCCTGCCAAACACCTGTGACCTTATTCCGTCCTCGGATCCTCTTCCACGGAACCACACCCACGGACAGGGTCCTGTGCGGGGAGCTCCTGGGAACTCTTTTGTTCCTGGACCATGTACTTAACTTTTCTTATGTGCTTTATACTTTGAGTTTGCCAGTTGGCCTTGCTATTGTAACTCCCATCAGAGGGGAAGCGGCCAAACAAATGATCAACCCCAGAAAGGAAAAGCAATTTGGTTGAAAGTAACTTGACATAGTTAACAAGTGACAAAAAGACGCTTCTCTCTTTCCCTTCTGAAGGTATTGAGAGGTTCAAAGGACAGTACTTCCACAGCCGCCAATACAAGTGCCCAGAGGGATTCGAAGGGAAGCACATCCTGGTGGTCGGAATCGGAAACTCGGCAGCAGATATTGCCGTGGAGCTGAGTAAGAAGGCTGCTCAGGTGCGATGCTCTCTTCTCACCTTGAGCCATAGAGGAGAGGAAAGGGGAGGACATA
>NW_011888975.1:1432030-1485540 GCF_000151845.1 Pteropus vampyrus | reverse complement strand
AAACCCCTTCCAGCAGCACAGACCTAAGCCGAGAGGGGAAAATAGCTAAGGTTCCTGTCCCCAGAGCATTCCCCAGAGCAGGGCTGGGTCCCAGGAGCTCTGCCACGCACACACTAGCCTTCGCGGCCCTGCATCTTCTGGCTGCACGTGACTCACCACGCCCAAGTCCACGCCCCTGCAAAACTGTCCTGAGTTTCACACTTTCGGGGCTTGAGAGGCCCAGTAGCAAACGTGATAAACAAATATGCTGCCTCCCCAGCTGCTTAATGAAGGGGATACACTGGGACCTGTCAAAGTCACCTATCAGTCAGTGCCAAGGAAAAAGGAGAGACAATAGGTAATGGAAAGAGACACTAGGGACTATTGTGAAGTCAACATAAGGGCAGCAGCTGACCACAGACTGACAATTCAACACTGTTTTTATGTAGGCGCCATTTTGTTGAGATCCTTCCCAACAAAATCTGTCTCCAAACTCGGCTTACTCCAGATATGTGACACGATGTGCAACTCCTCTCCTCCAGCCAAAATTCACAAAAGAAAAATAGCTAGTAGGCAATATTTTCAGTATTTTGCATATATCTCAATCTGCACAATAATCCCAGGTACTGTTATTACCCCCATTTTGCAGAGGGAGAAACTGAGGCATAGAGAGGTTGAAATAACATGCCAAAGGCAGCACAGTTAGTAATAGTGAGGCTGGGATTCAAATCCACGAAGTCTAGATCTGAGGTCTTGGCTGTAGAGTCCATAATCCTAAACTCTTAAGTGAATTGGTTTCCTTACAAGCGAATCAATGTTTAAGTGTTTATATAGGACAGCCTTCTAACACAGAACTCAGAATGGGCTGTAAAATTTTGAAGCAATTCAAATGTGAATTTGGACAAGCGGGGAGTAAGCAAGGTTAAATACGTATTTGAAAATATATACTATATATATTTCAAAATGTATTTTGAAAACGAGAGGAACCAGAACACATCTGAAAGAGGATTCGGATGAGCATTTGCAGAGAATGAGAATCAGTATAAGTTCAGAGTTTTTAACATTTAAAATATGTAAAAAGTTCTTTTAAGTACGGGAGGAAGCCGATCTTCCTTCTTATTGCCACTCCATGTAAACGCATTTACGCCTACATAGTAACTAGGCTGTAATCGTACATTTCCTAGGATTATAATTATTCACCTTCACTATAAAAGAAAAACTTGGGTGGGTGGAAAAGGTGAGAGGAGGTAAGGAGCATCGAACCACAACTGTCAATGTGGCGAAGACCTGTGGATTTCACAACTGGAATTAGCTCAAAGATTTTCTCGTGTTTACTTGAAAATTCCCAAGGCTGTTGCAGTCTTCCTCTGTCCGTGTAAATACCCCTGGATCCTCCTTTTATAAAAAGTTGCCACAGAGCAGTGATAACGAGAAAGTGCTTCACTGGAGGTCAATCATCTTTGAAACAAAACATTTTAGCAAATTCTGGGGCTACGCACATGATCTATCACCTGCACAGAACATTCCTCCGAAAAAAGACGATGCCCTGACGTCACCTGGAACCCTTTTTGCTTACCAGGTATTCATCAGCACCAGAGGAGGCTCCTGGATCATAAGCCGTATCTCCAAAGACGGCTATCCTTGGGACATGATATTCCACACCCGGTATAAGTCCATGCTCCAAGATGTCCTGCCGCGAATAGTTCTAAAATGGATGAGGAACCAACAGATGGATCGGTGGTTCAGCCACGAAAATTATGCCCTCGAGCCTCAAAACAAGTAGAGTTGTTTTGCTTTTTTACGGTATACGCGTTGGTAAGCGAGGTCATGAGAGGTGCCTCTCTTTGCAGAGAGCCAAATTGCGAACATGGTAGTTTGAGCTACAGCCCGAGAGCATAGGGTATCACATGGGTCCCAGAGTTGGATCTCCGTATTTGTTCTGTGTGCCTTTTAAAAAGTAAATACATAAGATGGCCAAGTAGAAAGGGTTTAAGCTACTCCAGAAAAGAACTAGGCTACAGGAGGAACTCATTAACACCCAGAGCTGTCCAACATTAGAAAGGCCGCTTTAAGAGACGGGGATGTCCTGTTCAGAGGGTGGTGATGGGAAATGCGTGTCAGATTCTCTGTCTGATAACTCACGTCTGATAACTCTGTGCATCATACGAGTTCTTCCCATGAGCGGCTTTTAAGAGCAGAGTCACTGTCTTTTTTGCCAAAAAAAAAAAAAAAATCTGTTTATCTCAAAATTATACATCACTGACCTTATGATCACAAGCAAACATCATAGATGTTTATTTTTCTTTAGTTGGTAACAGGCTCCTTCCCTTAAAATAAATAAATAAATAAAACGGAGGGGCTTTAGACTCTTTTGACAAGTGCATGCAACTACTATATTCTGAGATCTGATGCATGTGGCATGTATTGTCTTACATACATATATATATGTGTATATATATATATGCATATATATACACATATATATATATTTAAAGAAATGGTTCTCAAATCTACAGAAAAGAAAATTTAAGAAATACTAACGGACTTTGCTTCATCACCCATGATATCATATGCAGAGACTTATAGATATTTGGGATTAACGAACATCTCCAAACTGAATTCTATATATTAATTTTCACACTGATCCTTTCTAGCTTTCAAAAGTAATGGGAATTTAACAAGTTTTCCCCTCCTTACTTACGATCAGACAGAGATTAAGGGGACAGCAAGGTGACTAAAGGTCGGCGGCACAGAAGAACATTAGAGACATCAATTGTCTAATAACCACTGGACTATCCTGGAACTGACCACGGGCACCGGCATTTTGTCTAAGACCTGGGAGATGCTGCCTTTTTTGAAATATCTTTTACTCCCCCCAACCCCCGCCCATCACCTACATGGTTTCCCTTTGTTGAAGGGAGCGATCTGTGGTATGAAAATAAAGTCAGGTAATAAGGTTTGGAGCAGGCCAACTAATCAAGTTGGAAAGTTCCCTGGCTATCTGAGAAACTTCTTTATTTACAGAGCCAACCCCATAAATATCAAGAGGGATCAAGACTCCTCATTAAGTGCTCTTTCTGAGTGTTTTCTTCTGTGTGTTTCAGAAACCTGATGAAAGAATCCATAGTAAACGATGAGCTTCCAAGTCACATACTCCGTGGAGCCATCAAGGTGAAATCCAAAGTGAGAGAGCTCACAGAAACTTCTGCCATCTTTGAGGACGGGACGGTGGAGGAGGACATCGATGTCATTGTTTTTGCAACAGGATACACGCTCTCTTTTCCCTTCCTTGAAGATTCGCTCGTTAAAGTAGAGAATAATATGGTCTCGCTGTTTAAATACATGTTCCCTCCTCACCATGAGAAGCCAACCCTTGCCTGCATTGGCCTCATCCAGCCCCTCGGTCCCATTTTCCCAACTGTTGAACTCCAAGCTCGTTGGGCGACGAGAGTTTTCAAAGGTGAGCGAGTCGGCAAGTGAGGGGCTGAGGGTTTCATATGTTGTGGAGTTTGCTCAGTAATGAGTTTAGATGAGAAAGATGCCAACAAGAAGGCTGCCTCCTGGGCTGCTCTCGTGAGATTTCCATTCTAAAAAGTCAGTGGGGAAATCACAAAATAACAAATACAGAGATATAATAATAATAAGTATCTTGACTCGTTTCTTTAAAACGTTGGAAAATTTAGAGAATTTCAATTGGCGTAAAGCTAAATGCATGCCATCCTTTCTTTGAATCATGAGAGAATCGCTAAGAAAACACACCTGACTCCTGGCTTTACCTATGTGATGTTTATAAATTCCTCAAACTAAGTGCAAATCAAGAGACGTGGGGCCTACTCCGCACTTCACTTCAAATTAACTCTTAATACCCAAGCGGTTCAACCTCACAGATCTCTCCAAAGTTATAAAATTATTGAAAGGTTTCTCTCTCGGCTTCTGAGTGGCACTCCCCACTTCTTGGAAGGCTATTATCTCACTGAGCCCAGGGTCCATTCAGCTCATCAAATGCCTAGCCCTGCACTGGAACCTGGTGGCGATGGAGAGAAATTTAAACAGATCATTTCAATATAATAAGACAGATGCTTTGATGGAGGAATGCATGGATGCATTGGGAGAAGAGAAAGGGCACTTAGCAACAGCAGGGTGGCACGTGGTCCAGGAAAGGGCACTTAGCAACAGCAGGGTGGCACGTGGTCCAGGAAAGCTTTCCGGGGGGCTGAATTTCTCAGCTGCAAAAGAGAGAGTCACTTAAGCATGAGTACAGAGCCACGACGCAGATGGAGAGTTTTGAGCTGTTTGACATGCCTCGAACATGGCGTGTAAGGCAGAGAGGGCTGAGAGGCATGCTAAGGAGCTTAAATACAAAACGTAGATCAGCTCTTCCCAAAACTGCCTACACATAAAAGTCATCCGGTGGCCCCTTAAGGGACCCTGATTAAGGCTGACCTGAGCACCTAGGATCTCCGTTTTAGAAAGCTCTCCAGCCAGAGGACCCGATGGAAGGTTATACACAAGGGACAGACAGGATCAATTTATACATTTGATACATTATTTCAGCATTTGTGTGGAAGACAGACTTGAAAGGAGAAAAGAATGGCGTCTCAGAGACCAGTGGGAAGCCTACTGTAATAGCCCACACTAAAACACCGTGACGCAACCCGCACAAGGCACACAGACGAATGAGAGGGGGGGATGTAAATATGGGAAACAGCCAAGGCTAACGTCGGCGGGATGGACGCCTGGCTCAGTGTGGAAGACCAGAGAAGAAGAGGGAGGAGTCAAGGGTGACGACCACCGGCCGTCTCTGGCCATGGAAACTGGGCGGGCAGGGGCAAATACAGAGGGGGGAGGGGCAGGAAAAGGTGCGAGTCTGAGCAGGGGGCTTCGAAGGCGAGCTCTGCTGTGGACTCGCTGTGTCCGAGATGACTAGCCACATCCGGGGGCAACTGACCATTTTTCAACATATCCGAAGCTCGGGGGACACTTATGGATGGGGGATGGAGTCATGGCACATGGTGACAACTCTTACGTCCCCACTGCCCTACCTTAATCTGTGACCCTCTTACTTGAGCAGCCTCTTAACTGGTCTCGCTGCCTTTCAACTCACCTCCCTGGAACCCATTTTCTGAAATTCAGCAGCTAGAAGGACCTTTTCAAAGGCAAATCTGATCTTGTCACCTCCTGCAGAAAACTCTCTCACGGCTCCCCATCCCCGTCAGGCTGGAGCTTAAGCCACCTGGCATGGCCTCACCTTCCTTCTCCAGCCTCTCGTCCTTCCCGCTCCACCTGAGTTCACGCTATAGCTCCACGGGCAGCAACACCATGGGCATGGCACGGCCCAAAGCTCAACAACACAGCAGCCCTGACGGGTATAACATGGGGAGATGGCCAGAGTCTAAGTGTAGGAACGAACAACTACATAAAGCAATGACACTGAACCCAACCTGTGACTCAAGCCAGCCTTTTATTTTCCAGGCCTGTGTACCTTGCCTTCAGAGAAGACTATGATGGAAGACATTATCGAGAGGCACAAAAAAAGAATTGATCTGTAAGAAAGTTTTTTTAATTCTTTACGTAGAGCAGTGTTTTTCAAAGCAAAGTGCTCTGAGCACCTATAGGAAGCATCTACCTAGCTGCTTCTTAAAAACGCCAATGCCAAGGCCATCGCCCAGACCAAGTGACCCAGAATCTCTGGAGGAGACTGAACATTTGCATGTTTATGTTCTTCCAAGGTGATTCCTACACAGAATCGTTTAAGAACTGACTACTTAAAGATAAGGATTTTACCAAATCAGAGCGCTTTCCCTTGACTTGATTTCACTTCAGTTTTGTTAGATTCCACGTCTTCTCAGGCCACCCATGCCCTGTGGTTAGAGAGAATGGGCTAGGGACCACAGTGCTGACAGTAGCCTAAGTATCTCTGGGAAGTTAGCTGGGGTCTCACCTATCAGAGTAAATTAGAAAGGGGCCAGTGTGATGTGAAGCTTCGAGGATTTCTGCTTTGTGACAAAGTGGAATGAGGTTCAGTTGAGATCGAGTGACCTTGGAAAGTTGACTCGGAGCCTTAGGTCACGTGAAGGGAGTATCTCGTGTTCATATTCTAATCCACCTAACATTTATTGAGTATCATGTGCCGGCCAGAGTGCCAGGTACTTTAATAATTTGACAAGCAAATAGTAAATGTCTCCTCCGCGTAAGACCCTGAGCTAGGCTTGCATCAGTCATCTCGTGAATCTTGGCAGCAATCTTGACTAGTTGGCCCTTTGCGTAGTAAATACCAAATACTGATCGTGATTGTAAATCTTGTCGCATCCCTAGGACTTCCATGTACTCATGGTCATTTATTGGCTATTTATCTTACAGCCTATAGTCAATCTGATACATGGGCCTCCCGATGAGATAAGCCAATGCTTTACACCGGAGACTCCCTAAGAACTCATTTATCCATCGCTCGTCCCTTCATTCTTACACTAGCTGTTGAATGCCTAATGTTTTTCTATAACTTAGAACATCTCGTGAATCTGCCCTTCTTCCTTTCTTCGTTAAGGTTTGGGGAGAGCCAGAGCCAGATACTGCAGACCAATTACATCAGCTACTTGGACGAGCTCGCTTTAGAGATAGGTGCGAAGCCAGAGCTCCTGTCTCTCTTGTTGAAAGACCCTAAACTGGCTGTGAAAGTCTACTTTGGACCCTGCAACTCCTATCAGTACCGCCTGGTGGGGCCCGGGCAGTGGGAAGGAGCCAGGAGAGCCATCCTCACCCAGAAGCAGAGGATACTGAAGCCCTTAAAGACCCGGGCTCTAGAACCCTCGTCTAATTTCTCAGTTTCCTTCCTGTTGAAAATCCTGGGGCTTCTCGCTGTTGTTGTGGCCTTTTTTTCCCGATTTCTGTGGTTCTAATCTGTCAGCCTACAGCTTTTGGCTTTATTGTCAGTCAGTACCTCTTAAAGAAAAAAATAAAAAAAAGAATAAAAGAAAAAATATTAAATCTATATTCTAAATTTACGCTTAGTGGGCAATCACTCAAAAACACCGGAGAAGATGATGAGGGTAGACTTTAAAACAACGGCAATGCTCAGGCAGACTTTTAGGGCCTCATACTGAAAGCTGGGCATTTTTTAGAGTCTTTAGATTTTCTTACATTTCTTAGATTTTTTTTCTTACATTTTGACAGAAACATTGCTATGAAAATAAAAATGAACATGCCGTGACAGCTCTCTCTGTACATATGTAGCAGTATCGTAGACCAGACGTTGTGCTCTGTGTACATTACAAGTGCCGTTTCATTTAGTTCTCCCAGAGGTTCTGTGAGACGCGTGTGGCGTGTCTTGCAGAAATGAAACGGAGACTCAAGTGGAATCGCATGCGGAAGACCGTACAGCTGGTCTGGTGATGGAGCTGGGATTGGAGCCCAGATTGCTTGACTCTAGAACTAAAGACCATAACCTTGCCCCATAATATACTCATTTACAAAAGCCTCCAGTATCGATAAAGTACTTAACAGTTTATTTATAATCATATATATGTTATTTACGCGGGAACTTTACCAAAAAAAAAAAAAAAGTACTCCTTGCAAAGACGATCTGATTAATTGTATTTATCAGATTTGATTTATACATCAGCTGGATCTAAAAAGCACTTGAAGGCATTTATAGTGAAAGACACCAATACAATAACATTTAAGATAATCAGTGACATTTTGGAAAAACAAGTATCGAGGAGAAAAAAGTATATTTCCCGAGTAGATGAAAAGCATTATAATGATTGAGCCTTATATTTAGATCTCGCCTTACAGATAACCAAAGTAAAAAGTGAAGCAATGTGTAATCTTTGTCCTCTGATGAAAGGAAACATACTGTTTTGTTAGGAGACACAAACATTTTCTTGGGACTGAAGTCCAAAAAATACACAAGCAATTCACTGTCAATAGGCATTGAGCAACACAATAAACATCTGGTTACATCCAAACATCCCGTGAGGCCATTCTCTCCTCGGACAGAGCTTTGGGAGATAAACCCCGACCAATGGCTTCAAAGAGAAGGGAAAGATCGGAGATTAAAAGATTTAGGCAAATTTCTGCTCTTATTTCTCCAAAGCCTCTGTGGACGTTGTCCTTCCCTTTGACCCGGCTTTTTCCCTCAAAAACTAAGGACGATGTGATGGCAATCTCTGTCACTGGAAACTTTTTCTTTAAAATTCATTGAAATGACATCAGCATTTAGGTGCAAGATTTTTTTTTCATTGCTCTTGTTAGCAGATTCATTTAAGGGATATTGCAGATGGTGTATATACTGAGTTCTTGATTAAAAGCTGATTACATGTTAACTATTAAAGATTATTTGTAAGCCATATAACGATATAATAATATATAATCATCATCATAGAATTTATCAAATCTTTATAGCAGGAGGAGAAAATTACTGCCTGTGGGTCAAATCCAGCCCACTACCGATTTCTGTAAATACAGTTTTATTGGAGCGCGGCCACATCTATTCATTTGTTGCCTGTGGCTGTTTTCAAGTTACAATGACAGAGTTAAGTAGCTGCAGCAGAAACAGGATGGCCCATAAAGCCCGAAATATTTCCTATCTGGCCCTTTACAGAAAAAAAGTTTGCCAGTCCCTGCTTTGTGACGGGCAGGGGTTGCCCTGTTTTTCATCACCACTGCCCAGAGAAATCCTTGTGGTTGTCAGATCCTACTTCTAGTGAAAGAGATCAAGAAACAATTGTCAGGTTGATGCTGAATCAGTGGGGGAAAAAAGAGGTCCATTGGGACAAAATTATTAAATTTATAGCCTTGAAATTTTCAGAAATAGGATGATCTCTTGAAATCTTTCCGAATATTCTGATACCTTTTTAAGAACAGAAATAGTTCATTTCCAGAGTCTGAGATTAACTAAAGAGGACTCATCCGAGGCTATTCTTCTGCCTCCATACATCCTGAAATGAAAAACTATCCCAAATGAACCATCTAGGATCATTTGTCCCAAACTATAATCCAAGGCCTGCCTGAATCAGGATATCTCAGGAAGTTTATAAAAGCACTTACATCCTGAACATAAATGTAATAATGATTCAGACCTGCTGAATCAGAATCTCAGCTAGAATCTCCTAGATAAGCTCCTTAGAAGATTCTTGGATACCCGAAATTTAAGACCTATTCTTTTGAGGTCTCCCCACTGCCCCCCTCCCTCAAAAAAAAAGCTGCTTTCAGAGATCAGTCCATTACTCTGTCCACACCTCAGGACCAAATTCGTCCTTGGGTTTGGTCTTGGTGCCTCTTGCTGCCATGCTGTCTACAGCGCTTGTTTCTCCTGTGAGGGATGTTAGCTGGTTACCACTCTCCTCCAAAATCTCTTCCTGTGCTGGTCCCCTTACTAATCTTTTATTTTAACTCTCCTCCTCGGTTTTCTTACCAAAAGCCAAATATGTCGCATTTGCTCTTTACATAAAAAAAAAAAATAAAGATTCTTTTTAAACGCTTGGATCGTGATAATGTAATAAAATTTCGGATAATGAAGATTATGAAAGCTTAACCTAGAAAGAATCCAGCATTCCTATTACAGTGAGGATGGCAAAGGAGGGTCCTCCTGGACATCTGGTCTCTCATCCTGAAAGATGCTGCCGCTGACCTGCGCCCCCCAAGGGCAGAGCTTCTGGCTGATTCCCGGGAGGGAGTGTGTTACACAGAACATGACTCACTCTTCTGTCCAGTCCACCTTGTGACCAGGTCACTGATCAAGGAGGCTTAAAAAAAAAAAATAGGCTCCTGAGATGGGATTCCACTTAGGCCAGGTCAGATGCCAAAAATGAGATTAAATATGCCAGGCTTTTATTAAGGAAAACACTTACATGAGGGAAAATAGAGTGCGGGAAAAAGCTAGAGGAGCTGTCAGCTGGCCAGGCAACCTTGTCCCTGAGTGAAGGAGAGAAGGAAGATGTGCAGGGTAGGGACACTCCCAACGGTGGCAGCAGCCTGAGGAAGGTGCTGCAGAGGCCTGGGAGGTTCTCGCGACATCAGACAAGTCTGGGCCCTGTGGCGAATGATCTGCTCGGTCCCCCTGAGAGATCAGTCACTGCTGGGAGCAGCTCAGGGGGGAGGGGCGGAGAGCCAGCAGGGTACTTCAAGGACATCAGCTCAAGCCCTTGGTCAGTTACGCTCCCTGTGGTTAGAGAGCCACGAAGCACTCCCGCAGGTCCCTAACCTCGCTTTTGCATTGTTCAATTCACTGAATGATAGTTTTTAAATTACTCCACCTAACTAGTCATCTGTTGTGGCTGTCGTTCACAGCCACCTCTAAGCACGTCCTCCCGCAAAACAAAAATTGTTAGGGAGTCGCAGTGGCATCTTCGTGGTTCTTCGGTGTCACTCTTTGAAGGGGAGAGAACAAGAGTCCAAAGTGCATGTCACCAGACACCCTCCCTCTTAGCTCTTCACTGTTGCCATTCGCCAGGTTAAAATATTAACCTCACCTTGGGTTCCAAGATCAGCATAACATTCCTTATATCTTAGGCCGGGTTCATAGGGTACACAGTGAGCGCATGCTGATCCATTTGGATTTCTGCTGGTCCAGAGTCCTGACTGTGCCAGAGCCCTTGGCACCAGGAATTACAAGCACACAGAGTAAGTAACCAGACCTAATCTCTGATTCCTTTGGATGAGGGAGGTGAGGCCCGGGTTTCTTCCGTTTTGTCTCTTCACCAGCTCCTTCCATGTGTGACCCTGGAGAAGCTATAAAGCCACTCCCTGCTCCACAGTACAAAGACAATGGTAAACGCTTGAGTACTTGTAGTCGAATGCTGAACTCAGACACGATCAGGTCTTCTGGGGATTGTGTAAAGGCACTGCTAGGTGAATGATTAAGTGATTAATCAAAAGAAAACAATTTGGATTTCTAATGCAAAAGAAAATCAGTAATTTTTCTTCAGTGCTTCCATTCATAGCTTCCAACATGCCGTCCGACAAGGGTTGGGTCTTCTCTATCAAATGCTGGCATTTGGCACAAATCAGAGAGAGAGGCAACGCCCCTTTGGAATCTCACTCATTTGTGTTGGCATGCTGTCCTCTTCCTGCTGTTCAGTATCCTCTGATCTATACGTTATGCGTAGATGAGCATTCTGTGCATTAGGACAAGATTTTTTATCTTTCATACTATCGTCAGATCTTCGTCGCTAATCCCACTCCCAGACGAATTCACAAGATTATAAATGTCAAGGGTTTTGAAAATCTCTAGTGGATCTCTAGTTTAATGACATCTGATTACAGATAGAGAAACAAAGTCTCAGTCCACTGTTATTTCTTAGCTTCCCCTCCAGCCTAGGGAACCAGGATGGCCTTGTGACTGGCATGGTGCATTTAGAGCCCAGCAGAATTTTTCTTTTCCGGTGGTTGTGGTTAGGAATATCCTTGAGGAGGTGGGGATCAGCGGGCCGGAGGACAGAAATCCCAGAGCCTGGCCCTGCTCTGACTTGAGTCCTACCCAGTTTGTGCTGGTTTGTTCCCAGGGGCTAAGTGGGCACTCTCGCTCCCTGTCAATTGCCATCCTGCTAAATCTACTATCTCTGATTACTCCCGAGATGCACAGCCCACTTAAGGATATTGCACCACTGTGCAGTCTGTGCCAGAATCTGTGTGCTAAGGTGCGCATGTGCGTGTGTGCGTGTGTGATGGGGGCGGGAGGGATGAGCAATGTATCAATAAAGGGCTGGATACAAGTCTCACAGCACCAATGAACATGGCTTCCTAGGAAATATATAGGTGAGTTACACTAGAAACAGTTAGAAAACACTAGTTAACTGATATAGTGTTGGACTCAGATACCCAATAATTTGCATTTTCCTGACACCATTAGATAAGGTCCCCAGTCAGGTAAAAACATGTCCAGAAGGTAAGACTCTAACTCAGGTTCCCAAACTTTCTAAGCTCAAGCTTTGGTGTAGAATTCTTTCGCAAAGCCCCTGTGCTATGGCTTCTCTTATTAAGGAGCCAAGTGCAAACAACTTAAGTATTTCTGTTCTTACGATTTTGTCGTTGTTTGAAAAAATAATGCACACGTTGAAAGAAAAACAATATTTTTCTTTTATGCTTGAGTAATCACCATTACTTAATAATGAAGCGTATATGCTTGCTGGGCACTGCACAGCCTCCCAGACCACAGGTCACACCACACTCTGTCCCTCTGCTCCCTGCTCCACCCCAACCGACGTCCCGAGGGTCTCTTCAGCACTTGCCTCTTTACACTCACCTGCCAAAAACCTGGCTTTGCAAAGATATGACGGCGTCAAGTGCAACTCGGCCCTACCCAATACCGAGACTGTGAACAACCTCCAGCTAATCCGTCGCTCGGTGTTCAACAGACATAGAGTATTACTCTGTTTTCCCCAAAATTCTTAAGCACCCCGTACACAGTGTTGGAAGTGACAGCCCTAGACCCACGTACTGAGCCCCTACGCCCCCCTAACAGAGCAAAGTGGGCACTCAGTCTGACTTCAGTACATTGCATATTTGCATTTTGCTTCTGTGAAGAGAGGAAGCAGTATAAAATGCCCAGGAAAAAGAACAGTAGTTTCTAGCCCCACGGTGAAAAATATTAACTATTATGCAAGTGACAGTGATGTTCCAGCTCACGTAGCGATTTTGTGCTGCGGAAGTTATTTTACTTATTATTTGTATCAATTCAGTTTCACCCAGTGACACCTGCCTTACCAATTTAGTCATACTTTTTCTTAATTTTTATCACTTATTTCTTTCACACTGAGTCAGCTTTGAGGAGGCTCTCTTCATTAAAATAATAATAGTAGTAACAGTAATAGAATATATTGCTTTTAAAATCTCCAATAAAGGAATGGCCGAATTTTTATTGAATATTCTTTTAAGGAGCAATAACGCTTTAAATGTTATTTTTGCGGTAGCGTGTGAAGTAGCACTCTGATAACCAGTGGCATTAGTGAACTTTTCAGACTAACAAAATCTCCTACTGCGTTATCGATAACTCTGTCAAAAGTGCAGCAGTTACTGACTAGAAATGATTTTTAGTGAAGGACAAAACTTTTCCTAAAAAGTACTTACTAATTTTTTAATCACTTTAGCTTTACATAATTATCAATACGTGTAAACGAGGGTAGAAGCATGAGTTTCATCCACCTGTGAAGGCAGTATTTACCTTGTGTGCTTACGATATATCACGAGAACAACTCGAATGAGACCTTGATGACTCACCAAGCAGATCTAAAGCAAAAAAATGAAAGGAAAAAAAGAAGGGCCCTTCAAGTTACTCTGAAACCTGTTCTGTGCCCGTTTTTATTTTTCTCGCTTTCTCCTTCTGCCACCCTCATTCTCGTATTCTCTTACTCATTTTCTTCCCTTGCTGAGAGACAATCTTTAGATACAGAGTTCTAGTGTTCTACAATGGCTCTGATTCCAAACATGCTGTAAATAAACCCAAAACTGTCATGATAGATATCCGCAAAAATATCAGACTAAAGATTTCCTGAAGATGCGAAAACAACCTAGCAATGTCTATTAGCACGTGCTAAATGCTTTTCTCTACATGCGTTGATGCGTTTTTACAACAGGTTCTATTTCCAGCTGAGGCACAGAAACAAATGACTGCTGGTTATCAGCCAATGCCAAACGCCACGTCCAGGTCTCTGACACGCAACTCCCCCTCCCGTCCCATGAAAAGCCACAGGGAGATTTACCGCTCGAGAATGCTGGCCACGTCTGGTCCACACTGACTTACAGTGATGGTCTGGGGAGAGCCTTCGTATTTATTGTACGTTTGGCAGGAGATCATTTTGAGGACCCATAAAATTAGCTCTGGGGTGGGAAGGGAGGTATAATTTTTCCTCCCATTCTTCTAAATTCTTCTGGCAGGGCTAATAATCAAATTAACATGAGACAGATTAACAGGAGAAAATGTCTAAGTTTATTACATATGTACATACGGGGGTTCCATAAGAATGCGAGACCCCCCTCCCCCCCAGGACAGATCAGGAATTTGAGGCTTAGAAGCCATCTTGGGCTAAGGAGAAGTGGAGGCTGTGGTTTGGGCCGTCACAGGGCGGGAAGGTCATTCAAATAGAGACAGAAAAGCAAATGTTTGGTAAATAAATGTTTGCTGGGCCACCTTTAACAGCAGGACACAGAGAGGACGTTGGTCAAACTGGCCTTGCTGGTTTCCTTCCTGTCTACCACACACTGGCTCAAATTAAACTGCAGTCACCTGTGACGATTCTTCCTGGAGCAGGCCCTCCATCTAAATTCCTTTTAACCAGTTGGTCAAAGGTCAAAGGTTTTTCCCGAGCTTTTCCTTTCTTAAAAACAACCAGCTTAAAATAATCAGTATCCAAAAGAGGCATATTTTGGATTGGCAAACTCTGCTCCCCCAGAGGATATTTGTCCGATTAATTATTTCTTCACTGAAAAGCATATAAGGTGGTGAATCAATTCATTTTACCTACCAGGAAATCAACCCATCGCCCAATATTTATGCAACAACTATTAGAGACCAAATGTGCTTCTGGAAGCTGTGAGAAAGCAAGAGACAAGTCAAAGAAAATGCCTTGCTTTGGAGACACATATAGCCTCATGAAGAGAGCCTAGCAGATGTGATCGTGAGAATCTACGTGGTAACACAGTCCCCTCTTGTGGGGAGCGTGGTATTTCACAGGCGTCACGAGAACAGCACGTAAGACATATCTGTCTTAGCACTTGACACAGAGTATTGTTACTATTTGTTTTCCTATACAGGAGAACAATGTCTTTGGAGCACTTCTTGCATCTATTCTGTGACCCTTGTGCTTTAAAAACCTACTAACTAGGGGACATAAAATGTCACAAAAACATGGAAGGGAACAATATTGAAAATTGCATGATTTAGTGTTAAATGTATTGACCGAAATGCTATAGGCATTAAAAGAACAGAGGCTCGCTGATGGGAAAGGCAGAAGAAACCGATTTTGGAAAATGTTTTTATAGTTACAATAGTTTATATTTATTGAGTATTTTCGACGGGCCAGGAACAGTTCTGAAACTTGATTTTCACAAAACACTACAAGGAAACTACTATGATCGTCTCCATTTTTATGATGCACAGAGGGGTTCGATCACTTGTCCAAAATCATACGGCAATAACTGGCAGAGCTGTGCTTTAACCCGGCGGTCCGGTCCGGTCCGGAGCCGGGTGGCTTAACTCCATTGCCATTCAGTGTCCGTATAAGTCTGTGTCAACGCACAGCCTGGGGCCAGGCGATCCCACACCTGTGCCAGCAGTGGCAGTGTCACGTCCTGGGAGGGGAGTCCACACCTGCTGGGGACAGGAGGGGTGACTCCCCACGCCCGCGCTTCCGCCGCACACCCTCACTGGAAGCACCCTCTCTCTTCTCCCACCCACCGCGCGCTGGCCACAGGGGAGGGATGGACGTGCAGTGGGGCGCCGGCAGCACCCCAAGGACTAGACTGTCCCGGAGCCATACCGGGCTGGCCTCGGCGTCTTTGCTCCCTGTCCCGCCTCCACTCTGCCGGCTGCCGTGTGGCCTTGAGTCATGTCACCACGCCAATCCGAGCTTCAGCTTCCTGTGTTTATGAAAAAGCACGTTGGACAGGGTGGTCCTTGTCCCTCTCCGGGTTCGTGAAGTGCAGCTGGAAGGAGCGGCAATGTCCAGAAGGCAAAGCTCTGCCCACCGTGCTCCGACTTCAGCCACTCCGCCACAGGGGACAGTCACAGCGACAACTGTGTGCTGACATTCGGTACCGGTTGCAAGCGAGGGGTTGGGAACACGCCAGCACAGGGCGGCACCAGGGACCCGGCACGTCTCCAGCGCCCAGCCACAGACCATCCGACCGCGCGAAGCCTTTAATCTTCCCGGATCTTTTTCCCAGCTTCCTAGAGCCCCGAGGATGGGGTGCGGCCTCCACTTAGGAAAATAAAGCTCTGCCGCATTTTCCCCAGAGGACAGAACAGGGCCCGGAAGGTGACGATCGGGGGAGCCGGGGTCAGCGGCCTGGTGCCCATCAGGTGCCGTCGGCAGGAGGGGCTGGAGCCCACCTGCTTCGAGAGGTCGGACGACCCCGGGGGGCTGTGGAGATTCACCGTCAGTGAGGTTTCGTTCATTCCGTCGCGAGTCTGTTTAGAGAAAGGCTTGGCCGGTGCTAAGAGAGGTTACGTTTCTTCCACAAGGGGCCGGCGCCCTGAGGAGGGGCCGGGCGGGAGCGCCGCTGGAATCGGTCGCAGAAGCGGGGCCCAGCCCGAGCCTGGTGGGAGGCGCGCCGGCCTCCCCGCCAAACGCAGACCGCGTCCGGGGCCGGGCGGTGGGGCGCGCGGAGGGTGGGAGAGGGAGGCGGGCCGGGGACAGGCCGCGACCCCGGGGCGAGGGGCTGGGATCCGGCCAGGGGTCTGAAGCGAGACCGGAGTCTGCAGGGTCGGGGCCGAGGCGTAAGCGCGGCGCAGGAATCGCAGCCCGGGCGACACGGGGCCGCTGGGACCTGCTCCTCCGCCCAGCCCCGCTCCCTCGGAGGGGCAGCCTGGCAGCGGGCTCCGCGCGCACCGAGCTCCGCTTTCCTGACAGTTCCCCGTCCCCGTCCATGCTGAGGGCAATCAGAAGTCAAGAATGGGGGTTCGGCGCCTTTTTTGTTCCCTGAGGTAAAGAAAGTCGTATTCTCGAATGTCAGCAGGGCCGCCGCCTGGACTGGAGTAGGGGGTCGAGGTGAGCCAGGAGGAGAGAGCACTACAGAGCCCACATCGAACTGGCCTGGGGCCCCCGGGGATCACCGGGGCCCTGATGGGGGTCCCCCGAAACCCTGTGAGCTCTGTGGCTTGGCCCAGGAAACATCTGCATCCGATGTCCCCAGACCACCTACTTCCCTCCTCAGGAGGACAAGAATGCTTTCCGTGAGCTCGACATGTGCTGAGGAGAAGCTGACGGGACCGTGAGACAGGGCGAGGGGCCAGCCATCCAGCCTCCGGGACCCCGTGGGACTAGGGGGAGACAGAGCATCCCTCTTGTAGAAGGGTGAGATTTGGAATTGGAACACTTATTTTCTAATAATTATGTAATCATATAATAAAAAGCTCCAGAGAGGCCAAGGTTGCTAGTTTAGTCACAGCTCCCCCCGCCGAGGCCAGCTTGGTCGCACAAAAAAGAACTATATATTTGGCAATGCGGCCGACCACCCAATGTGACCATCAATGCATAGCGACCTCCCCAAGGAGCTGGGTGAAAGAGCACAGCGGTTCCCACGCGTCCGCCCGCGGAGGCCCCCCACCCATGCTCTCCCCTCCTATGTCCACTGAAGACTTTGCTACTCGAGCTCGACACCTTCCCCTGGTGAGCCTCAGACTCCTTCCCAGCGCCTGCTGCAGAGAAGCGCTCCTGACCCATCCGAGCAGGGACTGAAGCTGCCCAATTAGAGGGGCGATGAGCAGAGGTTTGGGGTTAAAGTCATCTCAGTCAAAGCAAAAAGTGAGCCCAGAGGCCTTGGGATAGCAGATCGAAATGCTCCTGACATATGTCACAGACCTATACGTTTAAACACACACGCCCACAGGCGCACACACCACACACACCACAAAAGGCTGGTTAGAGGTGGCTCTGCGCTCAAAGACCCCTCAAAACATGGTCTAGCAAAGGCTGTGCTGAGCCGAAAGTGTAACGAGGGGGGGGGGGGTCCTTTGTGCCTGCTCTGGGCAGAGGGCGCCAGAATGCAAAAACAGGCAGGCGAATGGCAGACACCCAACAGAGCACAAACAGGGACCATTTCCACTGCCCCAGAGATTATACAGACTGCAATCTGCCACCCTTAATTCGACACTCGGGAGGCCGTGAATCTGGTCTCTTCCACCTACCACAGCCTCAAGCAAAGAGGGAACAGGCAAGGGTCACAATGGAAAAGAAAGGTCACCGGCCCTGTGGCGGGGGAGGGGTGGCGACCTTTAAAAAGAGAAGGAACGGGGTACTTCTGACCGACAAGTGAAGCGATGGCGGGAGGTGTGTCGTGCGTCTGCCCTACAACCGACTCGCTCAGGCTCCTGACAGGGAGGGGAGGCTTAGGACAGTAACACTACAGGTTGATGACCTTGCCTGGAAAGCAATATTGAAGAACGTGGGAAGAATTGTCCTGTGACTCAAAATTAATTTTACTCTTAGAGGATTTGGTATAGCAAGGGGCCTTGAGAAATAGCCCGTCAAGGCACAGTGACGTCTTCCAGAAGTCACGACACCTAACTGCCCTGGCAGAGGCGCTCTGTGCTCTACCCTCAGGGCCCTGTGACACATTCCCTGGAGGATGACCCTTCCTCGCGGGCACTGAGGTCTTTTTCTCTGCATGCGCATCCTCCCGTTTATTCAGCAACGTGTTGAGCACCTACTCTGCGGACCACAGATTTTTTCGACCCAGCGGGGGCAATGAGGAAGTGGGATCCGTCACCCCTAAATTACGGAGGAATGAGGGAGGAGCAGTCCAGAATGTCCCTCGGCCATTTCTCCTCGCAGCTCGGTAAATCTGGTCCCCGTGATCTTTCTGCAGAAGCCTGGATTTCCAAAAGTTCAGTTATCATGGTGGGTTTCCTTTTATCCATATAGTCAACAAACGTTTATGGACTTCCTGTTGTTTTACCGACAGGTGCCCCTCTCTCTCGGGGGTTCCTCAAACCTCCCGAGCGTTGCCCAGCTCTCCCGCGGAGGAGGTCTGAGAAGTGGACACTGTCCTGTTGGAGTCGGAGTCTCTCCGGGGAGAAGAGGTGGCCATGTAAAATGGGTGCTGGCTGCTCGAACAGGGAAAGACGAGGAAAACGGCTGTTTGGGGAAACAGGAGGTGTGAATGTCGCACGCAGCGAGAACGTCTCTCTCTATTCGGGAGGCGCTTTTATTACTATTTTACTCCCGTTTTGAAAATGAGAAGAGAGACCTCTGGCCTGATAAAGCTGTCCTCCCATTGCCTATCATGGCCCCGAAGGACAAAAAGCCTGTAGAGGAATAATATTAATAACAGGTAACAGTTTTTGAGAGCTTACCCGGCCCTGCTGTAAATGCATTATAGCTATCATCCGTTTATCCGAGGGGACATGCACTATCAATAGTCCTATTTATAGCTGATGAAACAGACACAAAGAGGTTAAGAAAATGAGTCTGCTTCCCAGCTCAAGGATGAGGGCAGGCAAATCCTAGACTGTCCCCCGAAATGTCCTAGTGGATGATGGTGACCTTCCCATCGTACTGCGGGACAAAATGGACCAGGAAGCCAGACATCCCTCCATTCATGCTGTCTTTCTTTTCTCTCTCTCCACAGTCCGCACCCCACCCCCTGCGTGACCCCCACTCATTTTCACCTTCAAGACAATAGCCCCATGGATTCCCACACTCAGGAGTGCTAGGGCCATCGGCAGAGCCACACTGAGACCGTGCCGAGTGCCCGCAGCCAGGGTCCCCACGGGGCCTGGGGCAGGTTAGCCCCTGAAGCGAACACTGGAGGGGAGGAGGGCTCAAGATCTGCTGTCACCCGTGCGCTGTGCGCTCTGTTTACGTCCTAAATGCCCCAGACCCTGGGTTTTCCCAAGAGAAACAACCAGTGGGAGGAGGGAGTCGAGAGCGAGGAGGCAGTGCCCGCTTCCACCCTAAGCGCGGTTTCCACTCTGAGCTGCTGGTTTCTGCCTGACATCCGCGACACATTGTATCACGGCGGGCTTCGGCATTGCCTGGAAGATTTCTTCTTCTTGCCTTCGCCCTTCTCTTCCAAAGTTTTGCAAAAATGGTTATTTGGGGTTGGTTTTTTTTTTTTCTGTTTTTGTTTGTTGGTTCATTCGTTTAAAGGTCCCGTAGAAGTACATGGTTCCCTGGCTTATGCATTTCAAATGAGTCCCCGTTACTCTCTGATGTTTGAACGTGCCGTAACAAAATGTTCTAAAATTTTTGGAAGTATTTTATGGAAATCTTTACAACGTGTATTATGTACGTCCCTCCCCACCCCCTTAAACAGTACATATTCCAAGTTTAGCCTTTTATCATTGTTAACTAGAAACTGGGGTGCTCTCACATGTCAGAGCCATATACTCATCAACCCCAAAATGTTCATAACTGATGTTTTTCTCTTGATACTGACAAGAAAAAAATTCTGAGATACCCGCAATTAAATCACAGCAGGTCCGAGGGCGGACGGGTGAAACTGGGAAGATTAATCAGTTAACGGCCACAGGGCAAAACCAGCGAAAGACTGATAACATTCCTGCATGCATGCCAAAACCGCATTAACTTCCAGGGAGCTTTTCCTGCGAGCATCTAAAAAGAACAGGCAGACGTCTCTACTCGCTGGCACGCAAACCTTGCAGCCCGTCGCCCGCCACCAGCCCCGCACAGCAGGCGCTGCTCCCTCACAGACCGCGCCCCTACATCCCCGAACTGGCCCCGCTTCCTCTCTCCCCACCCCCTTCAGCCACAGCCAGTGCGAACGCTTTCAAAACGACTTACATCTTCTTCCTCAAACTCCTTGGCATAAGGCAGCCCGGTCATTCCCGGATGGCAGACACGCTGTCTTCTCCACCCAGCCCTGCTGCTGGGGGTTTAGACTGCACGCCCCAGGAGCTGATCCTTCTCAGGCTGCCGTATGGCTCAATAAACCCTTTCGTTTAGAAGAGCTTTCAGCTGTGAAGGTTGCTGTTTCACAGCACTATAGCTTCTTCCCTGGCCGTTTGCTCTCACTTCTCAATATCACAGCTCTTCACAGCTGCTCCTTTCCTCTTTTTTCCTATAACCCAGAGGAAACTCGATCGCTTTTCGTGAAAGCAAACCAACGCGAACTTTAGTTCTAATGCTGGCTTCAGGTTTAAAGACGTTCGAAAGCTCTGCTATTCCATAAAGTGACTGTTGATGTAAGAAACGTCCAAACTTGTAGAGAATTTTTATGTTTATTTCACCCTGACCGATGACAATTGCCAGGAAGCAAAATCTCAGTGGACTGAGGAAATGCTCTGGAGGATGGTGGTTTTGCAGCTTGTTTAATTCACTAGCATCAAAGAAGGAGACGGAAGGAGGGTTCGTGAAATCCGCTGGTGGTAGGTTAGGGAGGTCGGAGAAGGCAAAGCGGGGAGATCGCGAGGGTTGGACAGAAGGCGAGATGGAGAGAGACAGACGTTGGTTACGATGGAGGGTGCGAGATAATGAATAATTCACACGTAC
Organism: Pteropus vampyrus; assembly: GCF_000151845.1. Lineage (NCBI taxonomy): Eukaryota > Metazoa > Chordata > Mammalia > Chiroptera > Pteropodidae > Pteropus > Pteropus vampyrus. The sequence continues at coordinate 1,464,394 of NW_011888975.1, read as the reverse complement.
AGCACTTAGAGACGGGAAAAGGGGAACGAGATAACAAGGGGTTCTGTGGCCTTGTGCTCCGGCGCCAGCAGGTGTGCCTTCGGGGGGTAGAAAAGGAAAATTACTCTGACCTGTTCTCCCAGATGCATAAGAACGATGATCAGAGCTCATTTAAGGTAAAGACTGACCTTTGCTAAGGTAAAGATTGATGGGCCTGGAATGTGACTACCCGCTGTGACCTGCCCAGTTCGGAATGTGCGATAAGACCATCCTGCATGGTTACTTTTGGGGACCGAGCTCGTCAAGTTTATTGCATAGCCTTTTTTCATTCATATCACACTTAGCCACGTGTAACTGTGGAATGTAGGTGATACAGCTAAGAAATGGAACGTTTTATTTCATTTAATTTTAATTTTAATACTTCATTCAGCTATCGAAGAACACTGAGGTATATCTGTTCACAATTTACGTAAGTGAACCCACTTTTTCCAATGAAAATTCAGCATTTGAATTGTGATGTGTAAAATACACACTGAATTTGGAAGACCTGGTATGAGAAAAAGAATGTAAGATACTTCATTAATAATTCGTATATTGGTTACATGTTGAAATTTATAACATTCGGGATATATCGAATTAATATAGTATTATAGTTAATATAGTAAGATATAGTATTGAAATTAATTTCACCTGTCTCTTTTTACCTTTTTTTTTTTTTAAATGTGTCTGCTGGAAGAGTTTAAAGTGCCTCTGTGACCTCCATCATGTCCCGTTGGGCAGGACTGCTCTGATGACTTGCTTCTCAGAGCATGGTCCATGGACCAGCAGCATCTGTGTAGGAGCTTGCTGGAATCGCAGGCTCTCGGGCCCACCCACACATCTGGAATCAGCACCTACATGTTAACAAGCTTCCCAGCCGATTCCTACTTAACAAGATTAAGATCCTCGGATCCAGAGAGCTGTGCTTCTCACACTGGAGGCAAATCAGTGTTTCTTTCATTTCCAATCAAGTATGTTTTACAAATATGACAAAAACGAACTATGAGAAAAATGAAAATGAGACACGGACAAATGACAAAATATAAAACCAAAATCTGTATGGAGTCGAAAGATGTAAAGTAAATTAGAAAAAAAAGTCATTAAACAAACATAGAAATAAAACAATTCCAAAAAGTGGATACATTGTTCTTTAAAAGTGTATATCTAGGCAATTAATACAGAGAATCACTATTACACTTGCAACTTTTTGTCAAACAAAACATTACGTGTGAAATAGCAGTTCTCCATATTAAACACCTGTAGGCATGCTTTCAATGGGCATTGTACATATTAATATTTAAGGTTTTCAATGTGATAATTAAGCTTGCTTCTTTCTGGTCAATTTATCTAATCCGGACTGGATGGTTGACTCTCCTCATAAGGGATAATGTATATCTAAACTGTTTCTAAGTTTTGTTTGATAGCACACATAACAGAGAAGCGAGGTGCACAGAGGTATGCTGAGTGGACTGGAAGAGCTTTTAAAGCAATCTCAGCAAGCTCAAGACATTCGTTTTTTTAACTGCTATCCAAAACAAAGCAAGGAGCGCTGTATTTTTCGAATTCATCATCAATCCTTTATCAGTAACCAATTCTGATCATTTATTCTGTAACGTTATAATTAAACATAAATTATCTTTCAATGAGAGGAAATAATTATAGATTTTATGCACTTTTGGAAAACAGTTTGCAAACTAACCTTAAAACATCACACACTCTCACATAGTCCTGCCGCACAACAAATACACAGTTTGGCTCCTACACAGCTCATCATGTGAGTCAGACAAACCCCAGACTGATCTGTGTCCCATTCAACAAAGGAGTCTATGTACTCGAATATTGAGCAATGTCACATTACTACTCTAAGGATTTCTAGATGCTGGTTCTCAATTTCTGTGCTTACTTGTCACAGACTGCTAATAAACAGTTCGTGTCAGGGCAGCCCTGCACCTACAGCTTTGAGTCATACTGGTTTAGGTCTTCCTGTGGAGTATAAGATCAGGATTTAAACAGGCATCTTTCTCAAGCCTTTTAGAGTCCAATTTTCTACATTTATTCTAGATAAATGAGACTGTCGGATATGGGCCACAGATTAGCAAGATGAGGTGATCTCACCAGCTGAGAGCAGTAACATGAGTTTAAACCACAAAGATATGTTTATAATCTTATGCGCTGTGATTGATATACTTTCCACACGCAAAAAAAAAAAAAATATTTTTTTGTTTCATAAGAAAAAAAGAGCTATACATTTCCAAGATGGTAAATACTATTAAAATACCAATGACCTTCCCATTGAAATCAGAACAATCCAAAAAACAGGCAATGTATATACTAAAGACACTACTAAACTGCTTATTACTCAACCTGTGGTAGTCGTCTGAGATGGTGATGATATTTGCTAGTGATTCCAGTCACCAGCAGGGGTCGGAATTGATGAGTGCTTCACGATGCAGACAGCTGCTGAATCTGGAAACCCTCGACTTGCTTCCTCTCCCAAGCATTAAATCCAATTAGTTCCACAGTCCTATGTGTTGTACCTACTGCCACCTACCAACTCCCACCTCTCTGGATTTCAACTGCCATCACCTCTGCTCAGGCCCTCATCAGCAACTGGGTGGATTTGTGTCTCGAGCTCTTAACTAGCCTCCTTGCTTTCCTTTCCAGATCCTTCTAATTCATCTTTCGTAGAACCGGAATTCTCTTTCCAAAATTTAATCACTTCTACGTCAAAACGTTAGGAAGACTGCCATAACCTTCTTATAAAATTCAAATTCTTTAACTTTAGATACAAAATCCTTCATAATCTGAACCCCCCCCCCACCTCCCCTTCTCCATTATCCTTTCAACAAGACCCCATGAAACCGAAGCAACTAGGAATAGCCCAGCATCCAGATACGTAGCTCCTGGCTCTGGTCTATTTCCAAGTTCCCCTATATTTGTTATGATGCTGTGTGAATCTGGACAGGTGAGTTTATCCTAGGTTTACTTGTTAGCACATAGTAAATGAAACTGTAATTCTGATCATGAAATTCATAGTGGGGTCCAATGGCCATCATCTCTCAAGTGAAGACAGCAAATCCCACTACAAGGGTGACGGGGAGCATATGTCATCGGGATCACCTCAATCTTGGTCAACGTTTGAAACATCTAAAAATGAACATGCATTCGTGTGTGTGCATCTGCACACACATATCCACACTCATGTGCCTGCACTGTTTGTACAGGAATATGTCGAAGAAGGCAGACCCAGCCTTTACAAGTCTGTGGTTTCCAACAGCTGCAAGGAGATGACTTGCTACTCAGAATTTCCATTCCCAGAAGATTATCCAAACTACATGCCAAATTCTCTATTCCTGGAATATCTCAGAATGTATGCAAACCGGTTCGACCTTCTGAAATGCATTCAATTCAAGGCAAGATACCAAACATCAGTTAGTAGTCAAGAAATATTTTGTTCACCTATTTTTTATGATCTCTCTGTAGCCTAGCTTTGGGCTCCACAGATGAGAAAATAAATTGGCAAGACCGATGACCCTGGGCTGGAGTTCTTTACTCCTTGTACTTAACCCCACCCACCCCAAGTAAATCTCGAGTTGCAAGTGGTTACTTTGTGTAAGGATTCCCATGCATAAAATTTTAATTTGCAATAGTTAAATCCTAAGGGGCCTAAAAAATGCCAAACCACATTTTCATCTTGGGCCAATTACCTGCACATAGGGACACTGAGAGCTCCCACCGGCCCCTGAGGACTCCGTCCTTTGATAAGAATGGACGTGTGCAATGGCCCATGCACAAGAGAACCTCACTATTTGAGGGACCTCTTTTCTCAACACGAATGGACCTCGAGGGCATTTTGCTAAGTGAAATTAGTCAGACGGAGAAAGACAAATACTACATGATCTGACTTAAATACGGAATCAAAAAGACCGAGCTCACAGAAGGAGAGAATAGCTCAGTGGTAGCCAGGGGCAGCCCAATTCGATCTCTAGGGTTATGTTTATGTTTAGTGTGTGCTCCGGCATGTTTGACTGTCCACTGGCACATCGGCCAGCAAGCCTTTATTGGAACCTTGACAACCATGAATCACGACATCTATGATTCTTTTTTCAGACTAAAGTCTGCAGTGTAACAAAACGCCCAGATTTTACCGTCACCGGCCAATGGGAGGTTGTCACCCTGCGTGAAGGGAAGCAAGAGTCCGCCACCTTTGACGCTGTCATGGTCTGCACTGGTTTTCTGACTGACCCACATCTGCCACTGGACTCCTTTCCAGGTACAGAATTTTCTACAGCGAACCTTAATGTGTCTCATGGGAGCCATACTGATTGGCGTGAGATTGAATTCCTACGGTTTTTCCATTACACAGTTAAAGTTGTTAGGTTACGGGGCTGTTTTCCTTAACCAGCCACTTCCTGGCCAGTTTTTGGCTTTCAGATGTTCCAAACGACCTGTGAGTCCCAAAGAGTAGGGTAAATAACTAACAAGCAGTTTTATGCTTCACTGAGGTTCAATGTCCCTCCTTGAGTGACCGAAGCACTCAGAAAGTCTTTCAAGACACAGGACTCTTAGACAGGTTGGTGACCTAAGCACATTGACATAGTTGAGTTAGATGCCACAAAGATCCATCAGTGAATAAAGGAAAAGCAACTTGATGTTTTTCAGTTTTCTAATATGAGTCACAGCAATTAACTAGATCAGAGGTGTATGGAGCTGAGTCACTAGTCAACAGGGAGATAAGTCTTGGGAGGCAAGGTAAGACATCTTTGGGTCTCAGTTTCTCTGTCTTTTGCAAACATGATTCGTGTAAATCTATATCGACTATCGATTGGATTACAATTCAGAGGGAATAGAAAATGCAATGGTTTGGGTTATTTCATCTGTAGTAAAGGATTCAAAAAGTTAAAACTTTAGGAAACGTTTCTCTAGATACGACCCGTGGTGATCCCAAGGCTTATCTTCCAATAAACTCAAGTACTTCCAATGGTCTTTGGTCTGCTGCCAGAGGTTACTCAAATTGGGTCGCGTTGAGGTAAAGCATATCCTGAAAACTGCCCTAGAACGGAATCGCTGAAGGAAAGCATCGAGTTAGGTCTTCATCCCCATGCAGGAAACCCTTCTCCAACGCCCGAGAGGCTCAGCCGCCTCTGCTTGAGCATGTCCAACAGTGACCTCTCACCATCCACAACACAACCCAATCCTTCGTCCGCCATCGCCCATGGAGAAAATTCCTGGGCGGCGAGCTACTCCAAACTCCCAGGAAGGAGTGCCTGGTATGGGGTCACTCCAAGAATCCAGAAAGTTCCATGGCATAGAGAGCACATGGCATTTATTTAGCACCTACGGTATATTGCATGAGGCGCTAAGAATATAGAGGAGAATAAGACACCATGTAGCCTGCATGGGAGGATGGGGTTTTAGAGGAGTCTAGTCGAGGAATCACAGTCTATGTATAGCCTGACTATATGCTTATACTCATTTTACAACAAGCTCATGTACCTCCAAGGGTCCTGGATCTGTCCCGCAGGTTATCACTCAAGTCAGGTCAGATTAAGACAAAGCATACACTGAAAGCGACTGAGCCAATGTACTCGGTTTGAATAGGATGAGCTGGGGACCCATGAGATATAGATTCTAGGCTATGCAATTAATAAGCTAAATAATCTTGGGCCTCCTCCTTAACCTTTCTAAGCCTTTGGTTTTTTACCTATAAGTTGAGGGGCTATTTTTCCTTGCTTGTGAAAAGCTCGACAAAAAACAAATATTAATATATAAGATATTACTGTCCCTTGATTCCTATCAACCTTTAAATGGCGATGACTTTTCTTAATAGGTCTTTATACCATAATATTTCAATTTCGTAGTTAATCATCTAGCCAATAAAACTAGAGGCCTATCTAGTGAAATAGTCACTCACTAATTTCTGTATCTTATAAAGTCATGTATTCATAGATTAAATTTTCTTTAAATTGAGCCCTGCTATTACAAACAACCCCAATCATCTGCCAAAAGGACGTTATTAACTGAACAATACTTAATGTTTCATTCACTGATCCTGTGAACTATCTATTTGACTTCTTATTTTTTCTATAGGTATAAAAACCTTTAAAGGGCAGTACTTTCACAGCTGACAGTATAAACATCCAGATATATTTAAGGACAAGAGAGTTCTCGTGATCGGACTGGGAAATTCTGGCACAGACATTGCTGTGGAGGCCAGCCATGTGGCAAAGCAGGTGCCATTCTTTTTTTAACCTACATATATATAAAGTTTTATTTTTTCAGTTTTAAATGGATTCTGATTTCCATTATGATTGCTTTTTAACCCAATAATTTTAAAAGTTTTTTTTTTCAATTACAGTTGACATTCAATATTATATTAGTTTCAGGTGTACAGCATAGTGATTAGACATTTACGTAACTTACAAGGCGATCCCCCCCCCAATAAGTCTAGTACCCACCTGACACTATACATAGTAATTACAATATTATCGACTATATTTCCGATGCCATACTTTGCATCCCATGACTATTTTGTACCTGCCAAGAAGGTACCACTTTTGATGGTATTTAATGAAGAGCTTAACCGTAAGACACATACCTCAGGCAAACAGTGTTGGACACCATGGTAAATGATGAGAGGAATAAAAATGCCTAAAATGCATATATGAAGAGATTTTTTAAGTATTTTTTCTAAATGTTTATAAATTTTGCTGTAAATTCTGGGTGTCGTCATTCCTCGAAAACCTACTTCTCGGACTTCTCATTTTTGTTTTCTCCCAGTCATCCAGTGAGAGCTCCTGGAGACATCAGTCTTTTGCCCAATTCCACAGGTCAGAAAACGCTAACCTCCTCCTTGCTAAGCTCTCCCATTTGCTCCCTCTTTTCCTTATTAATTGCCACCACCACCGTCAGATCCGAACCATCTCAGACTAAGGCTGTCTGTCGCCTTATCCTTCTAGTCATAATTGTAGAAGAAGTCAATATGTATTGGGGCTTATTCTGTGCCAAGTGCTTCGCTAAATGCTTTACTGCGTTACCTCGACCAATTGTCAGGACAGGCCACCGAAGCAGGTGCTGTTAGTGCCCTGACTACAGATGGAGAGACTGGGCTTTAGAGAAGTTCAGGAACCTGCCTAGGGTCATACCACTAGCAGTGGGGGAGAGTCAGTTTTCAGATCCAGGTCCCTTTAATTCAAAGCCCCTGTCTCTAATTCTACCCTGCATCCCATCCCCAGTCCGTCCTCCCCCACATGACAATCCATCCTACGTCCAACCACCAACAAAGAAATCCTCTGAAATCTGCTCTCGTTATGGCATTCTCCTGTTGACAAAAACCTTCTAAAAACTCCCCTTACCTAAAAAAACAAACAAACAAACAAACAAACAAACAATAATAAACGACAGATGGATTAGCTCTGCATTATAAGATCTAAATTAGATTTAGATCTGCTCCAAATCTAATTTCGTCCCTCACTACTTTCCTGCTCGATCATCACCTGCAGCCTGACAGGTGTACTCTGAGCCCTTTCCAACCTCTGTGCCTCCGTTTCCCCCTTCGCTCACACCACGCCTTCCCTTCTGCAACGCCCTTTTCTTTTTTATTGCAATTTACATGTACATTCTCAGCTATCTGCCCCCAACACGAAGGGATCTCTCCCTAGTAAGAATTTAAGTAATCGTCATTTACACTCCTCAGCTGGCCCTTTTTAATTTTTAGTGTTGCTAATTACCTTTTACAGTATATATTTTGTTTCCATTTATGCTACAAACCCATCTAGAGCCATTCCCCCAACAACTACACATTAGTTGCTGAATGTTGTGCCAGGCACTGAGGGTACACTGGAGAGCAACGTGACAAACACAGGATCCCCGCTGTTGTGGAGCTTGTGGTCCTGGGGAAAACAGATGTCAAGTAAATAAGTATAAAGAACTAGATCAAGAATCGCCAGGGTGAAAACGGCCATCATTTCTATATCAACGCTGAAACTTCTCTCAGCGTAGACCATAATTCATAACTCCCAAAATGTCCTATCCGATTCCGCATCATGGCACAGAGAGACTGATTCAGTGCAAATATCTCTGATGTCAAAGTCATTGATATGCTCGGAGTTCTGGCCCCACACTTCTTGTATTGCATATGCTCCTTTGTAAGGCCGAACAGAACATACAACAAAGACACTAACACTGTAGCTCAGGTCACCACGCCCCAGTTTGGGGGCGAGGCAGGGGAACACCATCTGTTAAATCAGTTGTTTTAGATTTGCAAAATGAAGATCAATTGACTAAATTTTTTTAGTTTTAAACAGTTGTACAGACAACTTCTACCAAAACAACTATTAGCTTAGCGAACGAACTCAGTCAGCTGATAAACGCAAACTGTCGATCTATACAAAAAAATAAAAATCTACCAAAATGAATTGTATTCACAGATGTTTCTAGCAGTTCAAACAATGATTTCTGTTGAAAACCTCTGCAGACAACTTTCAATTGCTGCCATTCCCTGTTCTTATTGCCCACAATTATCAGTGTACAAAGTAGGAACCACCTGTTCATTGTCTTTTGACACGAGACTTGAAGCTCCTTGCGGCTGGCCACTATCTCGTTCCCTGGTGTCTAGCACTGAGGCTGGCAGATAACAAGTGCTCAGTAACATGTCCTGAAGCATTTTAACACTTAGGACATTCAAACCATTATCTCGGAAGGATAACTCTAAAACAGGAGCCAGAGGAGCCAAAACTGTCTTGTCAGGAATGTATTTCGAGCATAGCAGACTTTTGGGTGTCATTTAATTTGTGGAACTTGCCCAAGCTCACTTAGTAATAAGTAAGCTCTGTGACCTTGGCAAGCTTCAGCTGCGACAATCAAAAGAATGGTTTGTCCGAGTTTTCAGACAAAAGAAACACATCTGTCTTGTTTCAATGAGTAGGAAGAATTCGACTCATAGTTGCCCTTCGCCATCTTTCTGAACGCAGTGCCTTCTCAACCTTGTCGAGATGACCTTGATTTCAGTCTGTCCTCGGAGTTACAACCTGACTTTATCCCGTGAACAAGAATTAATGGTTTCACTGCCTTATTCATTAAGTTTGCACAGTGAGGGTCCATTATCAGTGTGGCACCACAGGCTGGAGATGCCGTCTGTTCTCCAGACTTCACTCTGGACCCGCAGGGACCAGGTGATACCAAGGCGCCACCGACGGCCCGCAGCCCCCTTCCCACTCCATAGGCGTCTTCCTTCTCCTCGCTCCCTTCCTCCTTCCCGCATCTACCTTCCTCTCCCCGGCTCTCCCCTTCCCTCTATTTTTCTCCATCCGTTCCTTCCCTTCTCTTACCTGCCCTCTCCTACCCCCTCCCTCCAAGCCTCTCGGGGGGTTTGACTGTTCACCAGAGCTCTTTCTTCCATAAGCTTCATCAAGCCTGCAGGGCAGCTCACGGGACTATAAAGCATTTTATAAGAAGTCTGAGGAATTATTCTTCTTTCTCTCTCAGATTCAGTAAATCGCCATGGTCTCCAGAGTTCTTGCACACATACTACTTCACCTGCGCTTCATCCTACCCGACGACCTAAGGATGGCAAGTGTCAGTATCCCTAATCGACAGGTGAAGAAAACAAAGCCCAGAGGGACCAAATGACCTCCTCACTTTCCCAAGCTCTGTGAAACACAGGCAGCGCTCCTCCCACTCAGGACCCTGTCTCCGCTGCGGATTCGCCATGAGCCCCAAAACGGCTCGACTTATTTAAAAGCACCCCACAAAGCGTTTGTCAGCGATTCCAAAGGCATGGCCAGAAAACGATCATTCCACCCTCATCCCTCGAAGCACCTGCCCCGTCTCCCTCACATGGTGCCAGCCGACAGCAGACGTGCCAGTCCTGAGGGCTCCCTGCGCGGCACTTCGGCTTTCGGGTCCCTCCAAAGTGACCGTGAGGGCCGAGGGCTGACATCCGGCACGGGGACCAGGACAGGGCGCTGGGACCCCCGTCTCCTCGGGCTCCCAAACTCTAGTAAAGGGTGAGCGCGTGTCATCCCCTTTCTGGGCCACCGGCGAGTCCCGCCCACACAGAGGCACCGGCTCCCAAGACCCGCACCTGGGCAGACCTGCGGAGGCCAGGACCTGTGCCCGTGCCGGTGACCGGCTGCAAACAGCCCCGCCGTGGGGCGCGGTCGCACCGGCGACACGGCCCGGCGCTGCGTGGACGGACCGCGGCCTGGCGAAAGGCCGGACACCCGCCGCTGGAGGGGCTGCGCGCCACTCTCGGTCCCCTCCGCCTCCGCGGGGCGGCGGGAGCCCCACGCGGGTGCTGGCCTCCCTGCGGGACGCGCGCAGCGGGTCCGCCCTCCCGGGGACTCTGACCTCCTTGCAGGACACGCGCAGAGGGTCCCAGTTCCTGGCCCGGAAGCCTCGACCGAAGGGAGCGCGCGAAGCAGCAGGCGACCCCGCGGCGCGGCCTTTCCCGCCGCGGGCCAGTGCGCAAGCGCGGTGCCCACGGCGCCTGCACATGCGGCTCCCCCAGGACGCCGAGGGCGCGCCCCGCCCCCGCCCCGCGCTTCCTGCAAGGACTAGGGGGGCGCAGAGAAGGCTGGGAAAGGGCGGGAGCCCTCGGGCCAGGACGCCATGAGTGTCATTCTGTCCTCCCGCAGTGGGGCCCACAGGGGCTCTGTTCCCGACCTTTGGCCTACCTGCGGTCACCTCAGGGGTCCCCTGCTACATCACCGGAGGCTTTTTGCCTCCACAACGGGGAGAAAGCAGGATCAGCAGCAGGGCACCTGGTGCCCCACCCGGAGCTACCCCCCACTGAGTAGGCGGGTGCCCAGTCCAGGCCTTCAGCACCTGCTCACCTCCTGCTGGGTGGTCCCAGGCACGCAGCCTATGCAAGTGCCGCTTCCACCTAAGGCCAGTCTTCCAAGATGGAGAGAGACAGCTGTTTTCTCTAACTCACATAAACGAACATAGGAAGTCAAACACAATGAAAAGACAGAGGACTATCTCGTAAATAAAGAATCAAGAAAAATTCCTGGGGGTGGGGGGAACCCTAAGGAAACAGAAATAAGTAATTTGCTGGGTAAAGAATTCACAGGACCACGAGTAAGCATGCTCACAGCCCTCGAGAGTGGAGTAGAGGACCTCCGGGAGAACGTCAACGAAGAAAGTGTAAGAAGGAACCAGGCAGGCGTCAAATGAAAAGCAACTGAAATAAAAAGCACGTTAGAGGGAACCAACAGCAAATTAGCTAACACAGAAGTGTGGATCAGCCAGCGGAACCGACCAGTGGACATCAACCAGTCAGAGCAGCAGAAAGAAAACGGAATTTCTAAAAAGGAGGATAGTTGAAGGGGACCTCTGGGATAATACCAAATGTGCCAACGGACCCATTATAGGGGTCCCAGAAGGAGAAAAAGGAACAGAAAGCTGAGGCTCTGCAACCATGATGTGTCAATGTAGGTTCATCAATTGTAACAAATGCACCACTCTGGAGGGGGACCTCCACGGTGGGAGGTGTGTGTGTGTGTGTGTGTGTGTGTGTGTGTGTGTGTGTGTGTGAAGGGGGCAGGAAATATATGCTAAATCTCTGTACTTTCAATTTAATGTTGCTGTTAACCTAAAGCTGCAATAAGAGTTAAAGTCTATTCAAAAAAATTTTTTTAAGCTCAGGAAGGAAAAAAAAAAAAAAAGACTGGCATCTCCTGCCGAGCCAGAGTCCCCAGATAAAGAAAGGAGGAAGAGAACAGAGGGCTGGCTGCATAGTCCCTGGCAGATCTCTCCCGTGTTTTTGTTTAGGACGCAACTGAAAGAATTTGTGCTAAATGACATTCTCCCAGGCTATATCATCGTCGGGAAAGCGCTCATCAAGCCAGGCGTGAAGGAGGTGAAGGAAAACTCTGTCCTGTTTAACAACGTCCCAAAGGAAGAGCCTATTGACATCATCGTCTTCGCCACTGGAAACACCTTTGCTCTCCCGTTCCTGGATGAGACGGTGGTGAAAGTTGAAGACGGCCAGGCCTCCTTGTACAAGTACATCTTCCCCGCCCATCTGCAAAAGCCACCCCTGGCTGTGATTGGCTTGATCAAACCCTTGGCCTCCATCATATCCACATCGGAAGTGCAAGCTCGGTGGGCTGTTCGAGTCCTGAAAGGTAAGAGCATGGGCAGGCGTGATCAGTTTGCCATGTTATTTTGGATACTGGAAACTCTGAGACCCTCCCTGGCTCCTATCCAAAACAATGGAATCTTTAAGAGCAGGATTCATTCTATTGTTCTTTGAATTACACTATCATAATGAATCTGTGCCATTACCACCACAAAAGATAAGTCAGAGGTCAAAAATATAAGCCGTGCCTGCCTGTTATTTTGACTGAATCAACTGGCTCAATTAATATTTAAAAGTTCAATCAATAGAATGACATAATTCCGGCAAACCAGTTGTAAGGTTCTGTCATATCAAGTAAGTCATAAGATGACCAGATGCTTATCTTTTCAGCTGGCAGTCTACTTAGGCTGCTGACATATTTGCCAGAAGAACAGACAAGTAGCTGAGTACTAGAAATAAAAAGGTGACCAGCAGTAAAGCATCTTCAACCACTAAGGAAGCACCTCAAGTTAAATTGCATTTTTTGTTTGTTTTATAGGTATAAATAAGTTACCACCATCAAGTGTCATGATAGCGGAAGTTAATGCAAGAAAAGAAAAGAAGCCCAGTGGGTAAGTTAACTTCTCGTGCATCCTTTTTGAATCATAACCGAAACTGGAAAAAAACAATAGCAAAGAGAGAGAAGAGTCACACTGGAGAAAAAAGAAGCACCTGAGACTTAGAGGAAAAAAACAAAAAACAAAAAAAAACATGGTCATCCAGCCGCACATGGAGTTTGGAGTCTAAACCAAATGGAATTAACCTTCCTCTTCCAGACACACCATTCCACACCTTATCCATAATCGGCAGGCGAACAGTCATGTTTACCCAGTCGGACACCAGAAAGGTCTGCCATTCATTCCTTCCACAAACCTTTATTCAGCTCTGCTGCTTTTTCCAGACACTAGAACAAGAGTCGGCAAACGAGGGCCCGTGGCTTTTACATTTTTTAGTAGCTGTGGGAAATAAGAGAAGAAAAAGAGGACTAATTTGCGATGTGTAAAAAATATATGAAATCCAAATCCCAGTGGCCATAAAGTCTTATGAGAACACAGCCACACTCATTCATTTATATGTTGTCTGTGGCTGCTCTCCAGTTACAACTGCAGAGTTGAGCAGTTGAAATAGAGACCATAATATGGTCCTCGAAGCCTAAAGCATTTATCCCCGGCCCACCCTTTGCAGAATAAGTTTGTTGACCCCTTGTGCTCTACTCTTGGGCCGCCATTCAAGAGCCAGAGATAGTGGAAGGGGGCTGGCCAGTGAAGGAGTCAGGGCCCGAAGCTCTCACTCCCAATCCAACTAAAACATCTCTGGTTTTATCTGTCTTATTGTTTATCTGTTTGAGGCTTCGATACAAATTTTGCCTTAAAAAAAAAAAAAAAAGGTGTCTAAGGACCAAAAAGAAGTTTTAAAATCATTGCATTTAAGGAATTTATCACTTCTCTCATTCATATATACTTCCAAACTTCAGGTGTTGATCTTTCCTCATGCTACATCCCAAAACCACAAAAGAATTTTAGGTGTCTCTTCTTCATCCTCAACCTGGAATATGATTTGATCACCATTATGGCATTCTAGTATGATGTAGATAGTGAATTAGAGCTATACACTGTAAAAGCTTTGTTTCACATAGGTCTAAGGACTAATACCAGCATTACGGGGAATTCACCCTATTGATTTTTGTGGTTTTTTTCTATTATAAAAATATAACAATAATTGAGTTTTAGAAAGATGTAGGAATCGCAAAATTATGTGAAATATATTTTTTTCTAGAGATTGCTGATCATTTCACAAAAGAACTAAAGTAATATGAGAGGCATCGAGGGTGTTTGGCGCATCATATGCATAGAGTATCTTTCCAGGGGACTCGTCTCGTATTTAAATAATACGGTGAGACCGGTAGACAGATATGGGCGTGGAGGGAAGGCTGCAGAAACCATTCCAAATTTCGCAGCATTCTTGTTTACTTTTGGCACTTTTACTTGTTCTAAAGTTATCATTATTTTTATCTTTTTCTCTCCCCCTTTATGCCCAATCTTCCTTTTATAAAGGTTTGGCTTGTGTTACTGCAAAGCTTTAGAAGTAGATTATATCCCATACATAGATGAACTTCTGACCTATATCAATGCAAAACCCAACCTGTTCTCCATGCTCCTGACGGATCCTCGCCTGGGGCTCTGGATGCCTCCATTTAAGCCCGTTGCTTGCCAATGTTCAAATGACTCCAAGAGTCTTAATAGCGATGTCACAAAAGTCGCATCACAAGGATCTTACTCCGGGAAAGGTACCTGTGTGCCTCTCTCCCTTTCTCACTCTGCCCGTGAGCGTGTCGCTCCGCCTCTCTGTCCATGTGCCTGGGCTGTGGCCAGTCCCTTCCTTGACATGCGCCGCTTCCGAGTCTCCACATGAATCCTTCCCCCCGTTGACCCCTCCCTCTTCCCCTCTGACCCTGACTGTGACCATGCTAGACCTACCCTACAGCCGTAGTATATATAGAACAGACTCAGTAGAAAGAAAGGTCCCTCGTTCCTAGACTTGAAATTATCCCATAAATCATACTGGGAAACGGTATGGGTTTTTTTTTTCTCTTTCTTTAAAAAAAAAAAAAATTAATTTAGTTAGGTCCGGGAAATGGAGTAAAACAGGAAACATTACATATTTTGGCTTCTTGCACATAGCCTTCGAATCAGGGCGTCTGAAGCGTTTCATCTCCAGCAGTAATTCGACATTTTGAGAAATTCTTTTTAGTGTGTACAAAGAGTACCCCCTGCAAGGCCAGATGGAAGTGAAGGTGTCTTATCCCTTTATGTATCAGCACCCTCGGAGAGCTGAGCCCGGTGTGGGAAGCCCTGCCACCTAATGGCTGTACGAGCCGGAGCAAGTCATTTACTTCTCGGCTTCAGTTCTCCTTCCCCTAACACAGGAGTTATAATACATCTGACTTCATAAGGGTGATATAAGGATTAAATGGTGAGATCTATATAAAATGCTTAACCTAAATCCCGGTAGGTGTTTACTAATAGCTCTTATTACTGTCGTTATGTAAGCAGGCTGCATGTTTCATTGCTTGCTTTATTTTTTTTGAGTCACAGACCCAGCCCCTCACTGGACAGTCCCAACAGAATATCTCATGGGCTTCTCAAATGCAATGTGTACCAAATTAACCTCTTTATCCTCCCCAAAAGCCACCCCCCACCCCCGCCCCGACTCATTCTCCAATATCATCCTCCATACCGTCCATAGGAGAAAAGAGACATATTTCAATACATAATTACACAGATTGCACTGTTAAAAATAAACGGCACTTGATAAATATTTGTTTCCTACTTTCACAGTCAAATGAATGAATAAATAGATAGATAGATAGATAGATAGATAGATAGATAGATAGAGCACTATCTAGAGCATGCCCTTGGTGGTTATCTGATTTTGAGTCTATGAGAGCTATTTTAAAACTCTGTTAATTATAGACAATTAAAAGCAATGCAAAATAATTCTTGTCTGTACACATGTAAATTATATCCAATAGAGGTTTGGTTGGCTTCTATTGCCCACTGTGGAAAACACTAGTTTTGCCTCCGTTTGCATATTCCTATCAACATCCCTGATCTATAAATGTCTGCCTCCTTTGAACGGGTGGTATCACCTTACCAATTTCCTCTTTAATAACAAGTTTAAAAATCTTTAGACTGTGTTCATTTCGTATTTGCATTAGAGTCATACTTCTGCTTCCTCTGAAAATTATCTTTTAACACCTCTTTCCAGGAATAACAGTACTATTCTATAGTTTTTTACTGAAACACAAAAGAAATCACCTGGACCCTCTGACACTCAGACCTCACATCTGACAGTCAGCAAGTCCTGTCACGTGTGTCTCTAGGGCAGAGCAGGGATCACAGGGAACGTGCGTGAAAACACAGACTGTGGAGTCAGAATCCCACCCACTTTGCTAAACAACCTTGAGCAGGTTATCTCATCTCATCTAGCTTCAGTTTCTCTATCTGTAAAAATGTGGAAATAATACTTTAGTATCATTAGGAAGAGGAATAAAGGAAGATAATGCATGTAATGCATTTAGCCCAGTGCCCAGTATACAGTAAGTGCTTATTAAAGGTAGCTATTATTATCTCACAAACAGCTCCCCCTTACCTGCCCCCTTCCTCACTCACTAGTTCAGGCCCGTTTCGTTCTTGTCTAGGTCACTGGCCCCCTGCCCCCATCTCCACTCACTTCTCCATACTCTCACCATTTGAGGGTGCTGCCATTGCCTGCAGTGGTCTAATAAGGGGAGATATATAAACATGTCTATTGCATTGTCTGTGACAACAGCCAAGAGAAATAACAGAGTCGGTAGTGAAATGGTTAAATAATTCATGGCACATCTAACTGCAAGAGACAGAAGCTCAGCTCCAACTGACATAGCAATGTGAAACCGTGGCTCATATAGTTGGAGTCTGGACTTTATAGAGTAGCTTTTGCAGAAGGGCATTTTGGTGACACGTGTATAATGGGCTTCAGGGTTGAGTTAAGCTGGCGGCTTCGGGGCCGTTTCCCGGCATGCTCAGAGTACTGCAATTACAGACTGCAGCCTGTAGGAAAAGAGAGAAGTACGTCCGGCACTCTTCCAGAATATGGCAGACAGCGACTTGTATCCGAAACGTCTGTTTAGCTTTTCTTCCCGGTCCCACGGCCACCAGCCAAAGACACCCTTGCCCAGCCTTCCTTGCAGCTAGTTCCTGCACATGGGATGTGACTGAAAATAATGCATGTGATTTCTCCCTCGTTTACTGAAAAGGAAATTGCTGACTTTGGATTTCCTCCCTCTCTCTTCCCGCAAGCTGTAGTAGGCTCTTGGCAGCAGCCCAGCTCCAATCACACAAAGGCAAAGTCCTCAGAGATGGCCGAGTAACAAGACCAAAAGAACAAGGTCCCTTGAATGACCCAGGCCACAGAGCTGCCTTACTAGCCTAGTCTGGTCAAATTGTAACATAACAGAGAAATAAACTTTGTCTTCTATGTTCTACTGTATTTAGAGGTCTCTGTCGCATCAGCTTCCTCTTTATAATATACATATCCCGAAGTCGCCAGTGACTCCTCACATCTCAAGTTCTCACAGCCTGAATTGCATCAAAACCTCCTTCAAAGGCAATCATTTGCCAGGGGGATGTGATTCCCCCTTGACCCCACACCTGGTGCTGGGGCGGGGTCAGCTATCTCAGAGAGGATCAGAGCTTCAAGGAGGAGGACTGAATGGGTCTCCGACTCAATGTCTCTCTCTTTACCACTGTCACAATTCTCAATGATTTCAAAATCAAGTGTACACTCTTTCCGTGCCATGACCTTTCAGCTCCTTAACCTGGTTCCCTGGCTATCCTCCACTCCGCTCGATCACCCACTGCCATGTTCATACTCTAGACCGGTGCTGTCCAACCACCTCCTGCCACCATGGAAATGTGATAGCCACTAGCAATGTGTGGCTGTTAAGCGCCTGAAATGAGAAATACATGTTTAATGTTTTTAATTTGCTTTAATAACGATTAATTTAATTCTAAGTTTAAATAGCTACACATGGCAGTGACTATTGTATGAGACAGCGCAGGTCTTGGCCTTGTCCTTCTCTTCAAGTACAACACCCCACGGTCTGAATTACAAGCCTCTCACTCTCGGCCGATACCATACGAGCACCATTTTAGTACATCCAAGTCTTTTATGAAGTGGGGCTTTAGTTACGATCTATGGAAATAGTTTCCATGGGAAAGAGGTATGATTGCTGAGTGTACGGTCTAGGGCAGCTCACTGAACTTGGGAGTTGGAAGAGATGCACACATTCTCACTGTACGTAAGTCGGCTGTGGTATGCCACCAGATAAAAACGTTTGGGGGACAGTTGGAGACGTTTTGAAGTAGACTGCATGTCGGACGATATCGTTGAATTTATGTTGACTTTCTTAGATGTGGTATTGATGTGATCGTGTGAGAATTACCCTTCTTCTTGTGGGATGCATGCTGAAATAGCCTGATGGCATCCCGATATTTGAAAACCACTTTCAGATGTGTGTATGTGTGTGTGAGAGAGAGAGAGAGAGAAAGAGAGAGACAGACGGACAGACAGACAGAGACAGAGAGGAAGAAAATGTGCTAATAGGAGATAGAATGGGTGAGGGATACATTGATGTTCATTAATGAGCCTGCTCTTTCAACTTCTCTGTTGGCTTGGTATTTTTCAAAATAAAAATTAATTGGCTGCCAACAGAAGATTTCATATAAATATCTGGATTTGTGGTTTCTATTGCAAGGAGCCTAAAGCCTTGCAATGTTGGGCTCCCGCTCTCAAATAGGACCATTTAGCTGAATCCAAAAGACAGGGAGTGTGCTCTCCAGGCCAGTCTTACCTGGCCCCCTGCCTTCGTTAGGCTGACTTTCCTGAACCCTGTGGGCATTTGTATCTGTGCTTCTGGACTAAACACTGTTCAAGGAACCTAGAATGGTTTTTTGTACGATGGTCTTTCAAGCATTTGATGGAGAAGGGGAAAAAACGAAAAAAGACGATGCCTACTCAGTGTCCTATTACTGCTGCTTCTTCTCACTTTCCTTCTTCTTATGCCCTAGGTTAATATTCGCAACTAGTTTCACGCTTTCTTAAACACATTTCCCAGCTTCCTCTGCTGACCCTTCTTGAAAAAATGAAACCGCTTAATTCCATTATAAGGTTTGAATTTTAATCACACTTCTGGAGTTAGGTAACTCTAGACATGAAAGAACTTGGGGAGGTGATAGTCACCCAAGTTACTTTCTCCTTTGAAAAGCTCCCAGATGGTTCAAGGGACTAAGAACTCAGGGTCGAATAAGCTTGTTCCAGGTTGAAACAGGTTGACGACGCCTGTTTCACTGAGGGTTGGGCTTTCCGTGACTCGGCGCCCTCTGGAGGCTGCAGTGAGAAGTGCAGCCGACCGCCGGGCGCTGCCCCCTGGGGCTTTGCGCGGACAGTGACGGAAGGAGGGTGGGGAAAGAGGCAGAAGCGTCCACGCCTTCCGATCCGGAAGCCCTATCCAAACCGTCCTTCAGCCCACCCTTGAGGTCGCGGAAGTATCGAGCTCGTGTTCTGCCCAACTTTTCTTTGCCTGCAGCTCGTATTCTTCCAGCCGTCACCAGTGTTAACAGGCAAGACGGGTGGTGTTTGTTTTACCCCGAGACTATGGTGATCAAAATCAGCATTCCTTTATTTTTCTTTTAGAACAGATTTTGTTTAAAAGACAAACGCTGCCTTTGACAAACGCTACATTGGCTATTGACTTTGAGAAATAATTTGTCAGAGTATCTGCTCTATAACAACAAGGTAAGTGCCCTGGATTTTTTTTTTTTTTTTTTCTTTTTAGTGGGGAAATGCTTCCAAAAGCTGCTTTGGCAGAGGATGAATATTCTGACTGCATTCCTTAGGAATGAATGTCTCTTCTTCAGGAGTTTCTTGATTAGGGTTAAAGCAACAGAATGAAGGTGGAAGTCAGGAAGCGAACGAACATTCTAGGAAGAGACAGACCACCCAAAAGGAAAGTGTCAGTGAGAATAACAGAGTCATGGGACTTTCTGTGATTCTGGACACGCCCCTGATTTCATATTCTGGATGAGATGGGAGTACGAGGCACAAGACCCTCCACATAGCTTGCGGCAGGAAGAACTGGTTATAAATGCCCATGACACTGACTTCCCCCAATCTGTCCTGACAAACACAGGCATCTCCATTTTCCTGTGACCTCGTCGTGGACTCCAGAGTGTCCCATGTGACTTTCCGTGGGGGCTTTGTTCTGTATCAAGCTCAGCCGATCCTGCCTCTAAACAAGGTTAAGACACTCATCCCCCACCCCCCAATTCATATAATATCTTCGTCGCATGGCAGGACGTGGTCCAGGACTCTAGATGCTCTGAATAAAAACTAACATTTTTGATGACTGCAATTCTTAAGGTTCAAGGAGGCTAGGTGATTGCAATGGACCCCTTTAATCTAAAGTCCCCAGGGACTCAGAGTTTTGGCAAACTAGCTAATAACAAGAGCTCGATTTTTAATTGAGCACTTACTACGTAGCGGATACACTTTTACAACGCTTCTAACATATAAGCAGTCATTTAACTTTATGACAAATATTTAAAATAAGTACTACTATTATTTACATCGGCATGGTAGCGATGAGAAAACTAAGACGCAGGAAGGGTAAGACAGCTAACCCAAGGTCACACCGTTAATAAGTGAAGCCAGGATTTAAAGCAAAACAGTCTAATTTCAGGGCCCTCGTTTTTAACCAAAATGCGATTCTGCCTCAGCTCAAAGATGAAAGGAGGGTATTTATATTACTATAAAAGTCGAATTCTGTGACAAGCGTTCCCTTCCAGGCTTGTGATATAAAGGAGCTTCGCTCGACCTTCCTCTAGCAGCATAGTATGGCCAAGCGAGTTGCAGTGATCGGGGCTGGTGTGAGTGGCCTCTCCTCCATCAAGTGCTGCTTGGACGAGGACCTGGAGCCCACCTGCTTTGAGAGGCGCGATGACATCGGGGGACTATGGAAGTTTTCTGTGCGTAGTTCATTCCCTCCCACCTCCATCAGTCATAATCCGACTGTGAGCTCTGTCCCTGCTCAGGCATGGTGGCTTTAGCCTACCTTGGTGACCAAGGAAGGGAGCTGCTCACCCAACGACACGCACTTGGGCATGATGCGATGCCACGCTGACACTGCGCAGACGCGGTCTCATAGGTGATGAGCCTGGAGGATTGGCAGGGAGGGAAACTGGGAAGAGAACGGAAGAAAGAGTCAAAAGAGTTAAGTTTGATACACAAACACAATATCAAAAGTAATGATGATTTCCGGACCATGGACATTCTAAGACAAAGTAGCTGAGTGTCACATCAGGTAAGCAGAATGGCCTTGGTGAATAGGGAGCAGATGACACTTTAGGAAAGATGGAAGTTGGCATCAGGTCATGGAGCCCCAGCCCTCAGGCATCGTTCAGGTCCTTGTGAAGACAGTTGGCAAGGGCGAGGCAAGAACCCTGACCTTGAAAGAAATGATCAGAATAAGAATCCCCCAGGCACTGATCGATCCTTCTTGGGAGTGGAATATGCAGCTGGGGTTATGCTCCGGGCTAGGCCAGCCATTATGTGACTCGAGCATCAGAAATTGGGGCTAGAAGTGGCTAATACCAACTGCCTCTGGCCAGGATTGGTCCCGGGTACTGGGGGTAGCAGGATCTTCAGTGGGGTTCGGGGAATCTGCCCCAGTAGTGAGGTAGAAGGTGTCTGAGGACGGGAGGCCTGAGTACTGAATGCTTCAGGGGCAAGAGACGAGCAGCAGTCATTGGGAGCTCAAGATGGGAGAGAGTACTTCAGACTGGTATGAATGAGGGAAGCCTTCATGGAGGAGGTGGCATCTGCCAGTCTTGGGTGGATGATGAAGAAACAGAATAAGCAAATGCATGTGAGCAGGAGTGGTCACAAGCTTAGGATTACGGCCTTCTGGGGTCCCGTGAACCTCATCAGGCGCCCGACGTCGTCCGTGTGGAAAGAAAGTGTCGTGTCTGGTTTGTGTACCCTTGCTATTTGACCTCACGGTTTGTTTGGTTTCCTTCTCCCAACCTAAAGTAATACAGATTAATTTTAGAAAATAATATTTAATTAAACAAAAGGATCAATGCAAATTAAATATAACATCAATACCCATGGGTCAGCGCCCTTAAAGTTTTCATGTAATTTCTTCCAGTCATATATATGCAATTTTTTTTTCAAAAACACATTTGTAGTATTAATTTTCATTCATTCGAATAGTACTTATCATGCCCTTCTCTCAGGATACGGTGGGGAATGAGGTAGACAGAGGCCCTGTCCTCCTCACAGTGTGGCGGGGAACGGAATCAGTAAACAGATGATCACAGGGACGCGTGATCAGTTCGGAAGGGCAGGGTGCTATGGGGCCACAACAATGACCTCGCGTAGGACTGCTGGGTCAGGGACGGCTTCTCAGAGAAAGTGACAGCTCAGAAAGAAACTTGAAGGAGAAAGAGAGATTAGCTGCAGCCACAAGAAGTTCACGGGTGCGGTGCCTTTGATGTAGACCTTTCTGTTTTTTGGGGTGACGGAGACGGAGACGAGGCACCGCTACACAGTTGGGGAGTCTGAGGGAACAGAGGCTGCCAAGATGATGATCCCTTCGTGAAACTTGAGGCAGGACAGACAGACGTGAGCTCGGAAGGGGACTTAGGTTGAAAGGGGACAGTTCTGTTTCATTTTCAAAATTAGAGCCTTCGATATTTTAAGAGCCGATGGGAAGGAGCGAATGAAGAGAGACCGATTGGAAATATGTAAGAAAATAAATAGAAAAATCAGTGAGGAGTTCCCGGAAGAAAGGCATGAGGAAGAGGTTCAGAGCCTGGGTGAGGGGATTAACCGTGGCAAGGCAAGAAGGCAAAGGCGAGCGAGACAGACCAGGGGCTGGCCCCACGTTCGTGGCGTCACGCAAGGGCACGTTAGCCTCAGAGAGCCCTGTTACCTTTTGTTAGCTGCTTTGGAGTCTGAGAAAGACACCGTGTTGAATAATTCCAATCCCAGCAACGGCTTCTGACAACTCGAGCATGGGGACCCGGTGCTAAGTGTTCCTGGAACAAGTAGAAAAGCAACCTCAGGTCTCGATTCTCTCCCTCCTGTCTCCCCCACTCATCAAGCTAACTGTGCCCTCACCACAGGAAACTTCCAAAGATGGGATGACCAGGGCCTACAGGTCACTAGTGACAAATATCTGCAAAGAAATGTCATGTTACAGTGACTTCCCCTTCCGAGAAGATTATCCCAATTACGTGAACCATGAAAAGTTTTGGAACTATCTCCAAGAATTTGCTGAGCACTTTGACCTTCTGAAATACATTCGGTTTAGGGTAAGACCCCTCGGGTTATGAAAGGCTAATGAACGGGCTGGCCCAGTCACAAATCTAAGGAAAATTGAATGATGAATCAAACTTCCTGGTTTTTTTTTTTTTTTTTGGTTAGGGCAATTATTAAGGCTTTGGCTTGGGGTTCAGTTTTTCTTCAAGTAATTCTTTAAATTCTTGATTTTCTTGTTCCTTCTTTTAATTTTAATTTTTCTTTCGGGTTGAATTTGGGATTTTTGGGGGGTGGGGGGGAATAGGGAAGGAAAAATGAATTTTGTTCATGAAACCCATTGGGAATAAACGACTAGAAGTCTGAACCACAGAAATGATAACGGGTCGAAATTCATTTTCCTAAATTGTCCCAATGCATCTGCTATTGTAGTTCATCTCTTTCTCGCCAGGAATAAAAACTGAATGTTTCTTCTTGCCAGTGAAGGCGTGCAGATGTTTTGAGAATGAGTCCGTATGACCACTTCTGAGACATTGCCCAAGTTATCTAACTTCTCCAAGGAGAAGATAAACCAGTGGTAACAGGACTCCAATCGTGAGGCCGACTCGGCCCGCTCGAAGTGACAAACATGGGTACCACACTGTACCCATCATTACATGAGGTTCCAAAGTGTTTGTCTTTTGCTTTCAGACCACGGTGTGCAGTGTCACGAAGCGTCCAGACTTTTCCGAAACTGGTCAGTGGGACGTTGTCACAGAGACAGAGGGAAAGCGTGACACAGAGGTCTTTGACGCTGTAATGGTTTGCACTGGACACTTCATGAACTCCCATTTACCTCTGGAGTCCTTTCCTGGTGAGTCAGTTTCTACCTGAGACCTGGGTTCTTCTGGAAGGAAAGATATTCATTCATAATGGGAAATACTCCCTAATGATTATGGCCAATTTTATGTTCACCCTCAGAAATAACTTTGAAAGGCATAAAGCACAAGATTAGTGTGAGGTCTTATTATTTACTTGTTAATATAAGTGCTACTGTTCCTTAAGCTTTTATCCTGCCTGTCTGATTTAAGTTCGACAGTCACTTTAATAATTCCTTTCATGAAATTCTCCAATTTCCAACTCTTGGCCACTTCAGCTTCATACTGAGTGAGGGGCTAAAGATCACAAAACTGGTCAGCGCACACATTCTTTGCAAGTTCTGCAGAGCCGCTTAGCAACCCCGTTAGGACACTGTTGTATTTCGTTTTCAGCTTTGAGGACCTCAGCAGGCGAAGAATCCTATTCGAACGTTGTGTTATATAGTAGCTATTCAGTAAGTGTTATCGAGTGAATGAATTAATTAATGACTGTATGGTAGGAGAATGATATACTCTAGGAGACAGTTTCATCTTTTTCCATTAAAATTTCAACATACTTGAAGTATTGGGGTGAGAGGCTGTCAAGTCCCCTTGACTGCCGGGCTTCCTTTTCTGATTCTTTGTCAGTGTTTGTCAGTGTCTGCTGGCCGCCGACCCTATCTGCCACCTGTGTTTCCTCCTCCAGCTTTCATAATTTGCAGCCACCACTGTCAACACTGTGTCACTACTGTTTTCGGTTTATATGAATCCATGTTCTATGTCTTTTATATACACCCACGGCGATAACTACCAAAAACAAATCAGGAGAAGAAATATTTGGTAGCGCTTCTCCTGCGTATAAATAGCATAATAGTGATACTTCTATTGACAGAGTGTTAGGAGCCTAAAAGACCCATCATAAACATAGCTATAGAGAGAATAAAATATATATAACCATATGATATAATAAAGCATTAAATGTATAATAACCGTAAAGTAAAAAAGCATAAAGCATAAGTAACGAGCCTAAATAACAAAAATAATGACTTCACGTACAAGAGAACTTGCCACAAAATGTTTTTTTTTGTGAAAAATAATTGAATTAAAATTCAATTTGTTAAAAATGTAATGCACACAAATCACATTCTTATGGAATGTATCTATTGAGTAAAATAACACGCATCAATAATCTACTTCTCAAAAAAAAAAAAAAAAACAACCTACTTCTCGCCTTGGTGGTTCAGGGTCATGCGTGAGATGTTTATTCTTGTCTGCAGTGAGCTCGATTTTCCTAAGGAATGGCTTTAAAAGGGAACACTCATATGGGATAGAAATTCTCCTAATTTTTAACAAAGCGGTGTGTACTAAATCTACATCCGGGCTCCCAGCATCCAGTGGGAGAGGCAGATGTATGTTGGTCCTGCTTCTGGCAAATAGCCCCAGGAGCAAAGGGCTAACATCTTTCCAGGACTTCCCCTTCCCCGGCACCCCTGTGCCCGCATGCTGGGGAAGCTCTGATTTTCCGATCCCTCCTTCCCCTCAGGAATCTGTAAGTTTCAAGGCCGGATCCTGCACAGTCAAGAATATAGGACCCCAGAAGGCTTTGAGGGCAAGCGCATCCTAGTGATCGGTCTTGGGAACTCTGGAGGAGACATCGCAGTGGAGCTCGGTCGAAGGGCAGCTCAGGTACACTGCCTCCGAACTCGCATCCCCCACACGCATCATTTCTGGTGACGGGAGAAAGGTATTTAAGAGCATAAAACACACTGGCCGATCGACGAATTATGTGGACACGGGTCGAGGGAAAATAAATCCACACTTCTCAGAACTGAACCGTCTCTGAGAGGAGCTATGGAAATCGTGGGGACACCAGCCCAGGAGGCATTTTTCCCAGGGGCCCCTTCGGGAACAAGACTGAATGGGCCAACTGCCCCACCCATGCCAATTATCTTTCTTTTACGCTCTCCCTTTGTAATCCTGGCAAAACTCTCATGTAAAAATAGAAGGAGGTATTGTTTTCTGAACATCTCCAAATTTTCAATTAGAAGTCAGATTTATATTTTGTCCTAAGATAAAAGCAACCCTTACTTTGCCCAAGACGGTTACATAATGATTTTAGAAAGTCTAAGCACAGATTCGCAAATTAGAAATTATTCCACCCTAACATAAATTGTAGAACAATGATTAGATCTAAAATAAAATAGATTTTAATTCTGGATTGAATTTAATTTAAGCAGTTAATGTTGCTTTCTCAAAACTTCACATTAAATACTACATTATTTACATGTGGAAAATCGTCAGATCGACATCATATATTTACTAATACTATAATTTTTTATGCCAAACATGATGAAAATACATAACAGGTATGGAGATCAGGTAAAAGTGATTTGTGAAAACAGTGACAGCAACAGAAACGGATGGTCACTTGTAGATTTATGTGCAAATTCCCCAGTCCTCTGTCATTCTGAGACCAGAGTGTTGTAAGACCATTTGAAACACACCAAAGAAAAATACTACAAAATGATGGGCATGTGTTTATCCTTCTTGCCTCCCTTTTTAGGTACTTCTCAGTACTAGATCTGGTGCCTGGGTTATCTTCCGTTATACAGATGGGGGCTATCCAGTTCAAATGATGACTACAAGATACCGTCACTTTATTGCTCAAATTTTGCCTTCACGTGTGCAAAACTGGATTGAAGCGAGGTGGCTGAATAAAAGATTTAACCATGAGAATTATGGATTAGGTCTTACAAAGGGGTACTTGAATTTTTTTTCATTTAATGGGAAAATTATGGAATCGATATCTCTCACTTTATTTTATTCAGAGCTCCAAATGTTCGGTAGTTGGGATGCTGCCTTTGCTTATTCTGTTCTAAGCTTATTTCTTGAAGACGGTGTCCATCAGGTACTGCAACAGGTCTTAATGTAGGAGTATTCCCTGTCTGATAACAAAAGTAGTAACCTACGAGGCTAGGAGGAAATGAGGGGTGAAAACTTTGCATTTCCAGTTTGGAAATGAGGAAATTTAAATTGGCTTTGAGGAATCGCAGAATGGCTGGATCTACAAATAGAATTTGTAGCACCAGTGAGTACAGGCGGCCGGCTCTCCCTAACCTTTGATAAATGTCCACTCTGGCTGAATAGAGGTATGAATCTCTAATAGGAAGTATTAGAATTAATATTTTTTAATAAACATCTGCATGGAGTTGCACATTGGCAAGGAAAAGAAAACCTTCGAAGTGTGTGTAAGGTCATTAAATGTGACTTTTATTGTATGCTCGACCCACATATCTTTCTTTGGTAAGACAGCTTTCAACTTATAAAGAAAATTAATGGCAGTGGAATGATGCGATATGTAAATTTTGTAAAGACATTATGCTTGCTGCGATTCGGTAGAAATGATGTTCGTAATGAAAATATTTATCAGTATAAATAGGTACAGATTTTTAAATTTTTATCCAAAAAGTTTATTGTTAATTCCCTCTTTGTTTAATGTCAATTCTTTGAAGCCTGGGTGACATGAGACCCAAAACGGATCATCAGCTGGATTTTTATATACTCGACCCTGATATTCTTAAGAAAAGCATTGCTCCAGAAATTAATTCCAAGAGACAGAGGCTTTTAAACCTCAGGCAGGAAAGAGTGGGTGTAGTCCTTTCCCACACGCCTCCCACAGGGAACAGGGAAACAAAACATGTGATAATGGTCAATTCACTCCCTTGGCTTGGCCGATAATGTCCCCGAAATGACCAAATAAATCATTCGCTGAAGCGTCTCGTCGACATAACTACAGTGAATGATTTTCTCTCGTGTGCAAGGAGCAAGTGGAAACGTATTATGAACGATGAGCTGCCCACCTCTATCCTCTGCGGGGCCGTCACCATGAAAACCAGCGTGAAGGAGTTTACGGAAACGTCCGCTGTCTTTGACGATGGCACAGTGGAAGAAAACATCGATGTGGTGATCTTCACGACAGGGTACACGCCTTCCTTCCCCTTTTTTGAAGAACCTCTCAAAAGCCTTTGTACGCAGAAGAGGTTTATGTACAAATTCGTCTTTCCCTCGAACCTTGAGAGGGCCACACTAGCTATCATCGGCTTCCTCTCCTTAAAAGGGTCCATCTTAACAGCTACGGAGCTCCAGGCACGATGGACCACAAGAGTGTTCAAAGGTACCCTGACTCTATTGAAAGACCCGTGTGGTCAACTGAGTCTTTAAATTAGTGCCCTGCGATTTAGCCAGAATCAAACAGGTGTAAGCTAAATATGGAAATATCAAAAAGTTTCATGGAAAATTCATTTTCTACACGTGTAATATTATCATGGGTGTGCTTATGTCACTGATGAGGCAAAGTGAAAGAGAGGTTTTGACTCTATGGATGGGGTAAATTTGGACCACAGAATATAATCACTTTTCCCAGATTAACTGAAATTAGTGGAAGTTTCAGGGTCCTAGTCTGTTCTAGTCTAGTCTACTTTCTTTTAAAGCTTTCCATTTATTACTAGACGTAGAATTTTGCTTCCAAAGAAAGAATCACGTACACTGTAAATAAAGTCGAGTTCTGAGGAGTTAATAACCTTTAAGAAATGCCTGTAAAAAATATTCTAGACCCTGGATATTAACTGTCGTCAGTTATCACCATAAAGGGGGCAGGTGAGGGAGCCAGGACCCCCGGGGTCCAATCCTCAATCTGAAACTCATGACCTTTTTAAAGACCTCTCTGAACCTCAGCCTCTTCAATCTGTAAAATGGGGATAATAAAATCTCTGTCACAAGGATTTTGCCAAGTGCAGTTAGCACACAGAAAATGCTAAGTGATCGCCGTCATTCTTACTATTGCGATTTTCATCATACTTCTCTAAAGTAAGGAAAATTTTAAATTAGTAAGCATTTTAAAGGATTGCATTTGTATTATTTTAAACCAGGAATGGCAATCACAATTGAGCCAACCAGCTGTCCTTTAGCAGAATTTTGTCCTTCATGAACAGAAACAATCACTAATAATTTATAAATGGCATGTATCACCCAGGACTAAGTAGTACTGACTTTATCACACTGTACAAACATAATGTCAAATTCCACAGCCTTTCATTAAGTTATCACAAATTTTTATTTCTTTAAGGCTAATTAAAGTGTTTTTGTAGCATTATCTGATTATATTGAAACTCTTAAGGTACCTGGTGGTGTTTTTAAGTATTCTATAAACAAGCTCAAAATTGCTTCTCCGAATGATAGAGCTGACAAAACCAAACCAGGTTAGGTCATATCACAGGGGTAATTTCACGCTTCTCACAAGCCTCCCAGAGGCCACCCGAGAACCACCAAGTAAAGTTTTTACGGGATGAAATGACCCTGGTGACAACTACACTGCAGAGCTAAGACTGGCCCATGTCACGTGGACAGCAGCCCCACACCCTGGCTTCTGATGGAGCTGCCTCAGGAGGGCAGAGCCCAAGCGCTGAGGCCACCCAGGGGGGAGGTCGAGACAACAACTCAGCAGGCAGAGCCTCTGGGACACCGAGAGACCGCCAGGCCCCTTCCAGGCTGGAGGGTCCCCATGTAACAAAAGTAAAGACACACCTAAGCAGGTGTACAAAAGTGGGGTCATTTTAAGTGCTTACGTTTCATCAACCGATAGCTTTAACACATACCCATACAAATATAAATGGGGGGATGTATGCAATATGAGACAAATAATGTATATAAACATGTCATGTGCCAGGCAATGAAGGGGACAGGGAAGGCCAGCAGGGCCAGGTGCTGATGACCAGTGAGTCGGTGCCACTCAGGGCTGGGCCATGATTCTGGCAGTCGCGCCCCCTGGGTAAGGAGCTCAGGGTGGGGTTTTACCTTCCGACAGTGACTCTCTTGAGCTCTAATTCCAGTCTGAGCTTTGATTGTCATGGGTCCTGAGGCTGGAGCCGAGGCGGGCCAGAGAGGATGGGAGGAGAACTCAGAGGAAAAGCCAGCTGTGACTTTAGTGTTTGTTTTCAATTTGTCCCACAGGACTCTGTAAGATACCTCCATCCCAAAAGCTGATGGCTGAGTTTACCAAAAAGGAGCAGCTCATAAAAAGGTATGAAATGTAGCCTGCTACAGGGAAAACTTACCAAAATATTCTGTCGTTACAACCACCAAAACACAGCAAGCTATACCAGCCATCCCACGAGCAGCAGCGTGGCCGGTTAGAAATAACTGCATTGGGAGTCAGGAGAACATGTATGGGTCCTAACCCTTCCACCCACTAGATTCGTGTCCCGAGCCGTGTCAGGTGGGGAGCCACCGTCCCTCCGCGGCGCACAGAGCCTGGCCCCCAGCACGTGGCATTCCTGTGCTCGCCGGGCCCCCGGAACCCCGACCTGTCTTTGTTCTGCCCCTGCCTCTCAAGCTGCTCTCTCTCTGCATTTCCTGGTGTCTCCTCATCCTCGCCCCTAAAAATTGGTGAACCCCAACCTTATTCCTCAGACCTCTTCTCATGTCTACTAACGCTCACTCCTAAGTGGCTTCGCCCAGGCCTGTGGCTTTTATGGCTATCCTGTCGCTGGCCCAGATCTCTCTCCAGCACCCCACTCCTAATCCAGGCCTCTCTCGGCAGCCCCGCTGGGGTAGGTAACAGGCATCCCTAATTCAAGCTGTCCAAAAGCGAACTCAGCCCCACCACTGGCCTCCCGCCCTGCCGCTGGGCTCCTTCTCAGTGGCCGCTCATCCCGGTGACCCGTCAACACCCCCGCAGTGACCCTTCCGCCATCTGTGTCTCGCGCCCCACACCGGCTCCTACCATCACGTGAATCCGGACTCCACGCCCTTCTTCCTACTCCTGATGCTACCACCCCCTCTCTCACGCGGACACTTGGGGTCACCTCTCGTCGGGCGATCTCACCCCGCTTCCACTCTGCTGTTCTACGGCCTAGTCCCGACTCCGCAGCAAGAGCCGGCGGCGCCACGCTGCTCTTCCATTCGAAACCCTCGGAGGCGTCCCAGAAAATCCCCTGCAGCTGTGCGGCCCTGCGGGGCCACCAGCCACCTCTCCGCTCTCTTCGCCTGCTGTTCCCCGCCTACGCGTCCCCCCAGGGCGCTCCAGTCGCCCCCCGCTCCTCACACATGCCAGGCAGACCGCCCCCCCACGCCCCCGACCCCGAGGACCATGTGCAGTTACTGGCCCCTCTGCCGGGAATGTTCTAACCCCCTCAGATACCTGAAGCTCACTCTGTCTACACATCACCTCCTAAGAGAGTGGCCTTCTCTGACAGCACGATATGAAACGCAAGCCACCCAGCCTCCGCGTCACTGCCCCTGCCTCTCCCCCTCCCCTGCCCTGCGTGCCTTCCTGTTCCCTATTACCACCTGACATGTTACATATGTGTTTGGCCATTTTTTTTTTATAGCCTGATGATTTCCCTCATTAGATTGCAAGCTCCTTGAGAGCAAAGACTTTGTTAGATTCACTGTTGGACACCTAGCACCTCGGATGATGCCTGTCTGTGATAGACTCTTATTTATTGAAGGAATAAATCAGTGAACGACGCTGAGACATCATGAAAGTTTATGAGTCATAGAAATAGGTAGGAATAAAGCCTTCATACACACTCTGCTCGTAGCCGTGTCGACTCTCCATTAACATCAATAAAAACAATTTAGGAGGCCGTGTACATGATGCTTTCTGGTCGCGCTCATCCACCCGACAACTATTGCATTTGGACTGATCAGATGTTGCCCTCGGATTAAATTCGAGAACCTAAAACATGATTTAAAGCTCCTCTTCCCATCATCTCCTTTTACCATCTCTGTTAACAAAATGAATTATCCTCGCAAATACCCTCTGCGAGTAAACGGACTGTTTCCGCTCTTTTCATCATAGAAGAACATCCCCAAACATGGTTCGACTCCAGTAAAAAGAAACAAAATGGTAGGAGGAGGGGTGACGCTCGTAACTGGAAAATGAAAAGTGATCCGTCTTTTTCCCTCCCAGGGAAGCGAAGGAAGATGTTGGCAAGGACAAAGCTGACTACATCTCCTACATGGACGACCTCGCCTCGCACACCGGCACGAAGCCCAACATTCTGCTCCTGTTCCTCCGGGACCCCAGACTAGCTTGGGAAGTTTTCTTTGGACCATGTACTTCATACCAGTACCGCCTAATGGGTCCTGGGAAATGGGATGGAGCCAGAAATGCCATCTTGACCCAGTGGGACAGGACACTGAAACCCTTAAAAACTCGATTCGTTCCTGATTCCCCCAAGTCTGCCTCTCTGTCACATTACTTAAAAGTTTGGGGAGTGCCTGTCCTACTTGCCTCTCTTCTACTGATCTGTAAATCTTCACCTTTTTTGAAATCAGTGCAAGGTAAACCGTAAGATAGAATTTCCCCTTGCCTAATCAGTATTTGGCGAGGATGAGTCTGTTTGGTTATGACAGTACCAAGTCCTATTAATTCTATCTCCAAATATCTTGTGCATCCTTCCTCTCTTTTCCATTATAATTGCTGTTATCCAAGTTGATTCGATCATCTCTTATGGGAATTAT
>NW_011888975.1:1412214-1430120 GCF_000151845.1 Pteropus vampyrus | reverse complement strand
GATGGGCTTCAGAGAGCTTCCAGATTGGTGAACAGGAGGAGATGTTGGGAGGCGGGTACACCCAGAGAGGGCGTGGAAGCTCCACGCCCCTTCCCCCATAACCGTGCCCTTTGCATCTCTCCCATCTGGCTGTTCCTGAGTTGTATCTTTTTATAGTAAACCAGTCATGTACCAAGTAAACTGCTTGAGTTCTGTGAGCCACTCCAGCAAATTAATTGAACCTGAGAAGGGGGTCATGGGACCCTCGGATCTATAGCTGGTGGGTCAGAAGCACAGGTGATGACCTAGACTTGAACTTGGCATCTGGAGTTGGGGTGTGGGCATAGTCTTGCGTTCCAGAATGGCTTGATGTGTAGAAAGCGCCCACATCCGGTGTAAGAAGTGAAGTGGCATTGGAATAGAGATGGAGAGCAGAGGAGATGCAGAGGACTATCTTTCCTTTACAGTGTAATGCTAGCCACCTAATTAGGCAGGTGAGCGTGAATCACCATGTGCATGAGACTTTCAGACATGTCATCCGGCACTGCAGAATTCTTGCTGGCAGGGTTGTGCAATTCTAGCTATTTGGCATAACTCCGAGTAACACGTGGCCTACAGGCCATAGACAGCCAACCCAGGCTTGCAATGCAGCTTGGAATCTAATATCAGAAATCCTTGAATCCTAATAATGGAGGAACTGAGATCCACTTAGAGAGACTCCGCCTAAGCTCTGGTCTGACCCTGGCTGATCACACCTGACAGGTAGGGAAGGACCAGGTAAATGCCTGACCTGCTGTGTGTGCAGTTCGC
Source organism: Pteropus vampyrus (assembly GCF_000151845.1). Classification (NCBI taxonomy): domain Eukaryota; kingdom Metazoa; phylum Chordata; class Mammalia; order Chiroptera; family Pteropodidae; genus Pteropus; species Pteropus vampyrus. The sequence continues at coordinate 1,429,331 of NW_011888975.1, read as the reverse complement.
CAAGAGAGGTCATTGGAAAAGCCAGTCCGGACTGGGACTTGGGCCTCTACAAGGGGTCACCGCTCACGCTAACACTGAGGCAGCTTCCCTCAGAGTGGCAGCTATGAGTCCTTCCATCTCCACAGTCAGGAACGAAACACACGTCCGAGGGACGATTCATAATCCCATGACATTCCAAAAATATCGTTACGGTCATTTTATCTTCTATCACTTATCATATAATTCACATTTTTAATATAAAAGTGTGATTTAAATGAAAGAATGTAATATTAAGACATATTACGGAGCAAACCACATTTCACGAGGTCATTCGAGGATATTAAAAATAAACCAGTTATACAAGTCTCTTGCTCTACAATAAAATGCATTCAAAGATCAGCATTACAATTAGATCCTTCTGTTGCAATTTCCGAAAATTTATCTCCCCAAAAGGAAATCCTTCAAGTAAAGGAGAATTTTTTTTTTTTTAAAGGACTAAACTTAAACGATTGCATTTTCTAGTGTAATAACAATATGGATAATAACTCAGGAAATAAATCGAGCTCAAAAGCATTTATTTTTCTGGACTACCCTTACGCATACGTAGGGGAGCAAGATTGACCACCGCAAAGTGTGTCCATTTGGCACAGGGTTAATTTAAGCTAATTACTTTTAAGAAACATGAGATCAAGAAGTTTTTTTTTTCTTGTTACCTCCCACTTAGGGTGGGATGGTGAGAAATGCAGGATAGTAATCATTTAAGTGCCAAATTATATAAAAACACTAAAATAAATGTGGAGGTCCCAGATGGCCATGGCATAGGAGGACACTGAACAAGTCCCCCCCACCCCATGAGCAAACTCAAAAATACATTATAGAGAGCAGTGACTCCTGCGAGACAACTAAATGCTGAATGAACAGCTTAACAACAAACGAGAGAAAGAGACTGAACACAGAAAGCTGGAAGCTGTGACAGCTCTCCGGAGGAATGAGTGAGTGTCATTGTATGTCCCCCTCACCTCCATGGGGTGGTGGGAGCCTACCTGGGGCTTTGGCCTCTCTGTAGGATCCCAGCAGAGTGGTTCCAGCTACATCTCCTGGAGCCTCATGTCTGCGAACAAAGGGAGCAAGCAGGAACCACCACCAGTCACCATACGCGCCTGGCCTCCCTTTTGAGTAGTGCTCCTGATGCCAGGCAGGCTAATGCCCCAGGCACCATAAAAGCTGGCTCAGCTTCAAGCGGCTTCCCAAACTACCCAGCACATAGAGCCCACACAGAGGTCTCTTCCACACAGACTACTTTCAGTACAATAAACAAGAGAGAGGCTGTGTAGCGAAGCTGCAGGAGCCTACCAAGAACTTCGGGAAATCTCTGGAGTTGGAGGGGCAGGTAAGCACCACTGTCTGCGTCCCCTCTCCCCACCTCTATAGGGCCGGCAGGGGCTCCATCCAGTTTCTCTGGCCTGGTTGCAAGGTCTCTGAGCCCAAGCCCACTTCAGCCCAAACAAAGGGAGCAAGCCGAATCAACGGGGCATTACTGCATGCACCTGGCCTCCCCACCTGGAGCCACTCTGATTCAGTGGGCCAGTGCCCCAAAAGCCTTAGGCACCCACTCATTTCCCACCAGCCTACCGAAACCATCCAGCACACACAGTCTACAGAGCCTGCTTCTACATAAGACCACTTTTACAAGGCTGGAAGAGAAAGTTACTTTGTCTAATTCATATAAACAAACACAGAAAGGCAAACAAAATGAAACGACAGAAGAATATCTCTCAAAGGAAGGAACAAGAAAAATTCCCAGACCAAAAAAAAAAAAAAAAACCACCTAAAGAAATGGAAAAATAAATAATTTGCCTGATAAAAACTTTTAAAAAACAGTCAGAAGGACGTTCACAGAACTCGAGAATGGAATTCAGGAAATCAGGAAGAACTTCAACAAAGAGTGAGAAAGTGTAAGAAAGAATCAAGCAGATCTGACATCTACAATACCTGAGATGAAAAACACATTCGAAGGAATCAATGGCAGATTAACTAACACTGACGTACAGCCAAATATTAGCAAATGGGATTCGACAATACATTAAAAAGATTACACACCATGACCAAGCGGGATTCATTTCAGAGATCCAACATTTATAAATCAATCAACGTGATATGCCACATTACCAAATAAAGGATGAAAACCACAAGATCATCCAGAAAGAGCACTTGACAAAATTCAACATCCTTTTATGATAAAAACGCTCAACAAAGTGGGTTTAGAAGGAATATATCTCAACATGGTAAACACCATAAATGACAAACTCCCAGCTAACATCAATGCTGAAAAGCTGAAAGCCTTTCGTCTAAGATCAGGATCAGGACAAGGATGCCCCCTCTAGCCACTTCTATCATTGGAAGGCACAGTAACCAGACAAGACAAAGAAATAAAAGACGTCCAATTAAAAAGGAAGAACTAAAACTCTCATTATTTGCAGATGACATGATACAACATATAGAAAACCCTGAAAACTACACCAAAAAACCGTTAAAACTAATAAAGGTCAGTAAAGTTTCAATCGATATACAGAAATCAGAATCGATATACAGAAATCTCTTGTTTTCTGTATGCCAATAATGAATGATCAGAAGAAGAAATTAAGAAGACAATCTCATTTACAATTGCATCAAAATGTATAAAAAACCTAGGAATAAACTTAACAGAGGTGAAAGACCTTTACTCTGAAAGCTATAAGACAATGAAGAAATAAATTGAACAAGATACAAAAAAATAGGATACACCCTGCTCATGGACCAGAAGGATGAATATTGTTAAAATGTCCTTACTACCTACAGCGGTATACAGATTCAATGCAATCCATATTAAAATACCAATGGCATTCTTCTCAGGATTAGAACAGCTAATCCTAAAATTTATAGGCGACCAGAAAAGACTCCAAATAACTGAAGAAATCCTGAGAAAGGACAAAGTGGGAGGTATCATGCTCCCTGATATCAAACTATACTGAAAAGCTACCAATCAAAACAGTATAGTACTGGCATAAAAAGAGATATATAGATCAATGGAATAGAATAGAGAGCCCAGAAATAAATCCTCACTTATATGGTCAATTAATCTACAACGAAAGAGGCAAGGATATACAATGGGGTAAAAACAGTCTCTTCAATAAGTGATATTGGGAAAACTGGACAGATACATGTAAAAACATGAAATTGGATCACTTTCTTATACCATATACAAATATAAACACAAAATAGATTAAAGACTTAAATGTAAGACTTAAAACCATAAAACTCCTAGAAGAAAACATAGGCAGTAAACTCTTCGATACAATCCTAGCAGTATCTTTTTATACATATCTTATTGAACGAGAAAAACAAAAGAAAAAATAAACAAATGGGACTACATCAAACGAAACAGTTTTTTTTCCCAGTGAAGAAAACCATCAACAGGATAACCTACTGAATGGAAGAAGATACTCACAAATGATACATCCAGTGAGGAGTTATTGTACAAAAATATATAAAGAACTCACCCAAAAAAAAAAAAAAAAAGCCCCAAACAATTCAATTTAAACATGGGCAGAGGACCTGAATAGACATTTCTCCAAAGAGGATATGATGGCCAACAGACAGGTGAAAAGATACTCAACATCACTAATCATCAAGGAAATAATTAGAACCACAATGAGATACCACCTCACACCTGTCAGCATAGCTATCCCCAAGAAATCAACAGATAGCATGTGCTGGCGAGGATATAGAGACAAGAGAATCCTGGTACACCGCTGGTAGAATTTAAGTGAGTCTAGCCACTGTGGAAAACAATGGCGATTCCTCAAAACATTAAAAACAAAACTACCATATGACCCAGCAATTCCCCTTCTGGGTATTTATCTGAAGAAAACGAAATGCTATTCAAAAAGATACATGCACCGCTATGTTCACTGCAGCATTACTAGTAAAAGCCAAGATATGGAAGCAGCCTTGATGTCCATCAGGAGATAAATGGATAAAGAGGTGATATACACGCGCGTACACACACACGCACACACACGCGCACACACACACACACACACACAATGGGATATTACTCAGACATAAAAAATAAAAGAATGAAATCTTGCTACTTGCGACAACACGGATGGACTAGAGGGTATTATGCTAAATGAAATAAGTCAGACAGAAAAAGACAAATACCGTATGATCTCACTTATATGTGGAATCTACAAAAAACAAAAATGAATAAACAAAACAGAAACACACCCACAGATATAGAGAACAAGCTGATGGTTTCCAAAGGGAGGGGGTGGGGGTATAGGAACAAAAAATAATAATAAAATAAGATAAATGTGGACAGTTTATGGAAGAGAATACAGTTTTTGCATTAATTTTTCAGATAAATCAGGAGACTTCAAAAAGTCAGGCTATGTGCTCCTTCTCTGCCACCCTCACAGAAGTCTTTGCTCTGAGCCCAGGGCTGCCCAGATGTTAGTGATGCTCATTACTCAAAAGCAGGAGGGTTTGAGAGGCCTCATCCGAAACACAGAAACGTGAACAAATGGCTCCCCCTGCCGACCCGGTTTTTAAAGACGCTTTCAAAAGCCACCCTCCTGAGGGAGAGAAGACTGATGGACAGTTAGTGAATTCTCGTCCAGCATCGCCTGGTCCAGCTCACGTACTACGGTAATTAACCCTACGTTAGTAGGGGAATTTCTCCCTGTTGCTTTCCAAGGAGTCATTTACAAGATCTACATTCCATTAAGTGAGTTGCGTGCCTGTTTTTCAGTGGGGGACACAACAGTCCCAATTGGGTGGACCGAAGGTACTCGAACGGGAAGAAAAAGCTCAAGCATTTCCTCCAGCAACCCCACACACACTCCTTTTTCATCCGTTTTATGTGTTGGAGTACCCAGTAATTTTTATTAGGAAAACCAATACTCTGCTAAAAGGTTGGGAGCCACTCATCCCTACTCACTCTAAGAAGATAGGATCACAGATGTAAACGGTGAACTCCGTCATCTCACCTACTCGCGTCCCTGGTCCTGCACGCAAGTGGAGACACTCGATGGATATAGCTGAGGATTCAAGTCTGGAGCTCCTGAGACCCAGTGGGTTCTCACGAAGAGAGCACTGGGTGCTGCAGAACACTGACTTTCTGCGATAAATTCAGCAGGAGCACGTTATTTCTTGTGACGTTGTTCTATGTATTAACTGATGGCACAAGTCACTAAAAGCAATTCTAGGTTGGACTGAAATAGCACAAGTGAGCAGGTACCTGATGTTTTAAAAAGATTGCATATCCTTCAGAAATCTTCCGTGACTCTTATTCCTCTCAAACGAGCTTTTGGAAAGAGTTCGGCTCCCTACGGGTAGGTGGTCAATTAAGGGAGCGTCTGCGCTTTGAGCATCAATTCTGCCAGTGTATACAGAAGCATCTGGGCAACTGTGAGAACCCAGAATTCTAGACCATCGAGCTTGCCTGCAATAACTTTAGCCTGAAAAATTCTCTGAACTCATGTTACCAATGGCCCAACTGGTGAAAAGAAAAATAATAAAACTTCAATGAAGTGATTTTATTTACTTCTAGCAGTATGTGTGATGAACCCCTCAAGCTATTCTAACTGCAATCTGTAATCCTGGATAATTAAATGAATGGACCTGTTGTTTATTTTATATGAACCAATTAAGCGTTGGAGGATCTCTCCTGAAAATGAATATATAAAACAGGTGTGCTCCCTGCCCTCTTACAGCTTACATTCAAATGGAAAGATGGATATGAAACAAATCATCATAAAATAGATGCAAAATTACAGATTGTGAAAGATGCTTTGAAGGAACAGTCCAGGAAGAGAGAATGACAGTGACCTAATTTAAACTGCAAAGGGATGTGTGAAGGAAGCTCTCTCCAAAGAAGTGACATTTAACCTGAGCTGTAAATGTTAGTAACAACTCTCCAGCTAAAGCCTGGGAGAGCGAGGGTATCTCAGACAGAAGGTCACAGGTAGGAAGTTCCTGGGGCACAAGACAGCACAGAGGTCGGCAGAGGAGGATTCTCGGGGAAACAAGCCAAATAAATCAAGACCCTATAGACCGTGGCAAGATGTCTGCTTTTATCTAAGACAAGTGTTCTAAACCAAAAATATTACAACACTTGTCTTAAAAGTATTTAAAAAGGAATTTTTTAACAGCTTTATTGAGGCATAAATGACCTACCATGTAGTTTATCTATTGTAAGTTTGATGAGTTTTAATAAATTTATACACACATCGGAATTAGTCTTACACGTTATAATTGGGTGCAGAACCTTTATCAACTTTTTATGTAAATGGGCCATTTGTATTTCTTCCTTTGCGGTTTCACAATTCTTATTGTTTTGACTTTTTTGACATTAATGTTTATAGGGGCTCTTTTTGTTTTATGAATATTAAGCCTTTGCCTGATATGTTTGTTGTACATATTTTTCTCCCAGATTGTCTCTTATCCTTTATTTTGTTTATGGTAACTTTAATCATGAAAACACTTTTAATTTCACGAGAGCACTCTGTATAACTGGGGGTGCTGGCGGGGGAGGGGCTGTGGCTTCCAGGTTTGGCGCCTTGCTTGTGACTTCCTCTCCCAAAAATTACAATGATAATTTTTGTTTTATTTTAGCACACCGTGATTAATCCTCTAAGCAATTTGAAACTGATTCTATGGCATGCCGTGAAATAAAAATAAACTCTTTTTCTTTTTCTAAATAATAACCGATTTATTAACTACATCATTCCCCTTTGATTTGAAATGCCACCTTTAATATACTACATTTCCATAACCACACAGGCAAGTGTTACTGGATTCTCTAAAGATGATCTAAGACATTCTTTTTTTTACAGTAAGACATGACGGTAATTCTTGATAATAAAATCTTGGCATCAGCATACAGGTGTGCTCATTGCCTTAGGAAGGAGAGACATGCACCCTGCTCAGAGAAAGGTGATGTCAAGGCTTCTTGAAAAGTGGGGTGTAGCCTACATCACGTTACATTTTACTTCCAACTGAATTAAACATCTATTGACCCAGATTTTTAGGATGCTACTAAAGTGCAGGTTCTTTTTCAGCTTCAGTGGCTCTGGGGACAATATAAAGCTAAACAGCCAAGTTCAGAATAGGTTCCTGACCACAGAGGCAAAGACCATGGAAAGATTAATAAAAGCTGCAAATGATTTTGTGCTTAGAAAAGAGATTTCATCATAAGGTGATGAATAAGATGATGGTCAGTAATAAAAGATCAATGCCTAATTCTCTCCTGCTTGTCCTGTAAACTATTTAGCTGTGAGACCCTGACTGGAATTTGTTCAGGAGGAAACTTACTGGCAAGCATTTTAGATTTAATAACTAGTGAATTAAAGGTCTATAATCTGTGGGGGATAGAGAACTGGCCCGCCAGAGGACCATCCTAATGGGGTTAAAATTCGAGCGAGTGCTGCAGATTAGAAACCAATATTCCACAAGCCTTGCCCATCCTCAAGGAAGATTTCCACCAGACACTTCATTTATTTGGGGCCCTGCTATGTGAGAGTTCTCCTTCAGAAAAAGACTTCAGGTTGACTTCCTTATTGGGTTGTCTTCTATTGTTATATTCCTAGAAAATGTGAGCGAGGATTTTGAGTTGAGCCAGTTCTTCCAACGTTCTTATTAAAACCAGAGCAATATACTAAATGCCTTCTTCTCAAAATCCATGATATGAAAACACCCGCTTTAAGTATCATCATCCCCTTTTTACAGATGAGAAAACTGAGGCTCAAAGAATTTAAGTAACGTAAAACCAGTGTATGGCATGGCAATGGTTTTAATCGAGGTCCAGCTGATTCCGGAGCTCACGCACTTCACCATTATGCCATCCATCCCAGCTCAGAGTCGGGGACGGGTGGAAGGGGTAACGAGCGTGAGGTAAGAGGGTTGTCATCCTTGTGTAGCAAAGAAACTCTTAGAAAGGGGATTTTTGTCTGAATTTCTCTAGCTAGCAATGAGAGGAAGCAAGGTTTATTTTCAAGAAACCTGGATACACCAATCATCCTATAGCTGCAGTGCTTAATTTGAGGAGTTGATGCTTAGCAATTGAGATGACTTTTAATTGATTGTCATTGTTGTCATTTGTCTTGTAACAACAAAAGACAGGCTCACTAAACCAGCCCGATGGTTTGGTCAAAATTTTCCTACCACGATCGATTGTCTCTTTTTAATTTTGAACTATGATTAGAAAATGTTATTTTTAATGTTTAGCATTTAATGCTGGTACCGATTACGTTAAGTTCATTTTAAGCATGTTTTCTTATTTAACGTTACCAAAGACAGGCGACATCTATAGGGAGATGTGTCATTGGTTTTGTGATCAGACAAGCAGCAGTTATGAGCAGTAGGCTTTAACCAAATCTTCTGAATAGACCAGGTCAGATTATGTAGGGTCACAGTAGGGGACAGGGTATGTGATAAAAATATAAACTAGAAGTCACATTACATAGAAAAAGAAGGATTTGCTGAGCGCGAGAACTTTTAAAAGCTAGCATGAAATCCAGGACTAACTGTTAACTTTCAGATAAAAACGCTAAGAGAGTGGCAGAAACAAAGCAAAATGCCCAAGTCAGCTTCCATCAAGTGGCTGGACCAGCTGCCCTGAATCCAGGTCATGTACCTGAGCTATCAAGGGTGGAGGTAAATTTCACTATGCAAAGGTCAATTGCTCCACTGCCAGGACAATGTCCCTGTACCCTGAAGAATAGCACAAACTTGTCCAAAAGGAAGAGGTTTGTATTTACACCCCTAAACTGAGACTAGTTGCAAGTGAGTTTATTAATCCTATGGGTTTGTTTTTTTTTCCTAAATCAGCCAAGTATGTGATCCAGAATATCACACTTATCGTTTATTCTAATCGAAACTGTTTCCCATCTACAAAAGGTTTTAGATTGAATGAAATCTGGAACCTATCTCGCTCAAGAACTATATGATTCTACAAGTAGAGGTTTCTAGGGAGAATTGGCACATTAGCGGTTTCTGAGGGGGAAAAAAATGTCCCAGAACTATTCAGCATGAACCAAAAAGCACAAACGAGTGGATGAATGTAAAAATAGCATCTAAACCAAGAGAGGTAACAAGCCGAAGGCACTTCCCAGCCCACATTCGGAATATCATATTCTGTTCTAAGAAACACATTCTAACAATGACACTGATAAGATAGAATGTAACCAGCAGAGGGTGATCAGGATGGTGACGCACTGCGATGTCTTGTGCCATAAAGAACTTCAGGAGGTGGGGGAGGGCTGGGGACTATTTGTTCAGAACTCCTGGTAATATTGTCCCCTCACCCAAAGCCTTACCGTCAGAAATGACCCACGAGTCCAAACCAGAGAAAGAGGCTGTAAATGAACAGATTACCCACTTTCTCCTAAGGAACCACCAGGACTGGTGTCAGCGCGCCTCACCTCCCTATTTACCATAGTCACCCACCAAAGCCAACCCTCCAGACCACCCATCGTCACTGAACTCGTCTCCCATACGACACTGTCCACACCTCACTAGCCCAATCTTCCATCATTCCTGAACCACCTAATCTTTTCTGCCACATCCTATGGAACTCACAGATGTCATGAGCAGAACCCCTTTATCCTCCAACACTTCCGAATGTCCCCTGATCCGTGCTTCCCAGTCCCCCCTGTGTGTCATGGCTGCACCTGATCCTTCTCACGTGAATATTTTTTGCCCACATTCGACAGAGATGATATAAGTATCTTTACTCCTCATCCTCACATGAAAACCAATTCCCCTCTCTGCACCCACAAAAACTCAACTCTTTTAAAGAACAGGCCATTCGACTTTAGTGTCCACTACCCCTTCATTTTATAATCATCCATCGACCTCCAGTCACTCGCCCTTGTTCTTTGGAGATTTGAAGCCCTGGTTTTCTGTGTTTTTGTTTTGCACAGCGGTGACCTAGCGGACTCCACAGCCAAATATAGTGGCCGATCCGTGCCGCGGCCTCCCGGGTCCTTGGCCTCCTCATCATCCATGTCTTTCAGCGAGTTCCCGTCTCTGAAATCTTTGCTGCAGGCGCCCGTTCTCAAATCACCACCTCCAGCCCTTTCCCTCAGTGACCCTTCAGCCTCACCAGAAATCCACCTCGTTGATGCCACAGCTTTCGCTGTCCAGCACCATCCTCACTTCTCGGCTCGCCTGGTTTATACCCCGTGGCCTAGCATCATCATCACTCCTTGTATATACCATCAACTGCCTCAGTCTCTCTTTATTTTTTTAGTTGGAGGCAAAACTCGGATCTGGTAAAAACCAAATGTCCATCCACCTAGCGCCCACACCCAGCCAGCTGTAAACAGTTAGGCTGACACACGATAGTGCCGACTGGTTTCAATTTTAAAATTATGGCCACGGGTCTCAACCAGGTTCTAAGCACTTACTACTGCTTAGCTCCTGAGTGGTGCTTTTTGGCAATAAAGACACATTTCTGAGTTATCTGAGTGACTCAGCTCAGGTGAGTGAGCGGGAAAGAGAAACAGGAAATAATTATGAAAATAAGGGCCCGAGGCACACCCATAGGTGATAAGACTATGGAAAGAAGCCAGTGTCTTTCCAGAACATTCATTTCTCCTAAAACTGAGACGGGACTTTCAGGTTCGTCTGGTCTTCTACACGGCGTCTAACTTCAGCGTGATCCGTTCTTACTAGGAGACTAAAGACCTTCTGAGTCTTCTGCTTTGTATGTGCTGTTTTCCATGAAAGGAGGTGGGTGACAAGTTCTGAAAGAACCCTGCCCAGATGGTTAAAGCAATAGAGAGTTGGATAGAATTAAACGCACCTCAAAATAACTTGCCGGAACAAATACCCAGAAGTGGCATTGCTGGATCGTGTTTTTAATTTTGGGGGGAACATCCATACTGTTTTCCACAGAGGCTGTGCCATTTGCAGTCCTGCCAAAGGTGCATGATGGTTCCAGTTTCTCCACGGCCTCACCAACTCTTGTCTTTTGGGGTTTTTTAGGTGTGTTTTTGTTTGATCATAGCCATCCCGATAGGTATGAGGGGACATTTCAGTGTGCTTTTGATTTGTATTTCTCTGATGATTAGTGATGTTGAGCATCTTTTCATGGACCTGTTGGCCAAATCAGGATCTTGAAGAGATATTAGTACTCTCACGTTTACTACATCACTATTTGCAATAATCAACCTGTGGAAACAACTTAAATGTCCATCAACAGATGAGCGGATTTTTAAAATGTGATATATACATACAATGGACTATTATTCAGCCGTAAAAAAGGAAGGAAATCCTGCAATAGGCAACAGCATGGATTACCCTTGAGGACATTATGCTAAATGAAATAAGCCAGTCACAGGAGAGTACCCATACTACATGAGGCATCTGAAATAGTCAAACTCCTGGGAGCAAAAAACGGAACTGTGGTTGCCAGGAGTTGAAGGGAGAGTGACACAGGATGTCACAGGTGTAAAGTTTCAATTATACAAGGTGAGTAAGTTCTAAAGATCTGCTGCGCAACTCTGTGCCTGTGGTTAGCAAGGCTGTGCCGTGCACTAAAAATCTGTTAAGAGGAAGATCACGTGTTACGTGTTCTCACCGCTACATATACATTTACACATATATTTAGTTTTTAAAAACTTGCTTGACTTTGACACATTCCTTGCATGACATAGTGGCCAAGAGTATTTATTATCCGTGAACCTTGGGCCAGTTACCTAACCTGTCTGGGCCTCCACTTCTTTACCTGTAAAATGGGGCAATAACAGCACCTGCTTCCGAAGGAGGCAAGGAAGACCGCGTGACCCGAGTGCTGGAGATGGCGAAGGACGTGAGATAAGGAGTATGACGCATGCGTTAACTTTGATCGTTTTTGCTGTGTTTATCTTGAAGAGTCGTCAGTAATACAGAGAAACATCTTCCAAAAGAAAAAAAAAAAAAATCTCCCGACGGCCTATGCGTAAAACTCCCCCTCGTCTCCATTGAAGGAAGCACTATGCAACAACGCTTCCAGGCACGAAGGCCCCTATTAAAACAAATACAGGATACTCCCCAGTGACACATCGCTACAAATGTCTGGCTTACCTTTGTATTGAGCCCTCTGTCACGGTCCCAAGGGGCCTGAGTTGGGCATAGTAAAGGTAAAGTTGGCTGGGTTCCTGAGTGGATCAGGTAAGTTGCTGGTGCGAGCGGGGAGAGAAGCATTCTGGGAAGTCTTGGAACCCTGACATGATGAAGACGCGGTCCCTCGAGGTAGGTGGGTTTATGGGAACCCCATTCGACAAAGGGAATAGCGCACAGGAGAAGGTGTCGAACCCTTCCTTCCTCTCTCACTCACCCCCGGATCACAGAGGCTGGGAAAAGAATGGTTATCGAACGGCTTGAACTGCTTTCCATGGTACAGGAAGGTGGAGACAATTTCGACTTCCCATCCCAGGGGCACCCACTTTGTTCAGCTCCTGACGGAGCCACTCTGCTAACTCCCTAAAGTCTCTATAAATATTCCTTCAGCCCAAATGAAATCAGACATATCCCTTAGATAGAAACTTCTAAAGTCACAGGTGGTCTAATGCCAGTGGGCCCTGAGCTTGCCAGGACAGCCTTCCCCAATCTTCCCGTCTGCTGACCAACACCACAAGGGACAAAGTGTTGTGGGCTGTGTTCTTCTAAAAATAGGTGCTTAAATTTCTATTTTTCCTGCCCACTGAGACCAGAAATGCAATACTTAATGCAGACAACAATTATGCCTCCATCTTCGCTTTTGGAAAAATAACTGGAAAAAAAAAAAAAAAAACCAAGATGGCGCAAAGAATGAGCCAAGTTTGAGCTACATTTCAAGTGCTGGTGGAAATTCAAGGAAGTGGGAGGGTCAGGAAAGTCCCCACAGATCTGCGAGGAATAAATAGCATTGTTATAGGTGGGTAAAGAGGGAAAGTAATTCCAAGTGAGGGACTGGCATGAGAAAGGTAAAAAAAAAAAAAAAGTCTAGGATGATTGGAGCATAGAAGAATTGAGAGTTAGCACAGAGAGCGGGCCAGAAATTCAGGCAAATCCTTGATCTTAATATGCCATGCTAAGTCCCTTTGAGGCTGAGGCTATTTCACTCATCCCTTTATCTTTATTGGCACTAATAGAGTGCTTTGCATAGCAGCGGATTATCAAATATTTGCTACATGAAAACGCGAATGTGTGAAATTACATTTACTCATGCTTAGCTGAGTCAGGTGGCCTCAAAAACCGTGAGGAGTCCCAGCAGATGGAGCAGGCAGAGTCAAGATAGGAAATTTACATCTGAGTTATCATTTCTCGCTTGATGAGCTCATCCGCTGAGTCAGAAACCGTTTGCCCAATGCTCCTGTAGAGTCAGATGGCAAATGCTTAACTTATTTGCTTCTAACAACTTTTAAAAGAAAAAATCAGTTATTATAAAAATACAACATGTTCACTTCAGAAAATTTGGAACATACCCAAATCTATATAAAGACAATTTAAATCCCTATAATTTCACCAACTAATGATGTAATATTATAACAAGATTTTCTCATGTCATTAAAGATTCTTTAAAAGTATGGTTTTGATCGATGTCATTTTCTATTAATGCATACATCAAACTATTTTCAATTTATTTAACCATTCTTCTGTTATTGGACATTGGATAGTTTCCAACATTCACTACACTCTTGTAAATGTGTCTTTCAATACATCTCTAATAATTTCCATACTCGAGAATCCTAAAAATAGTCTTACAAATCCCATTTAAATACATAGAAGAAGGCCAGAAAAAAATAGAATACCGTGTTCACGTGGAATAGCTTGCCAGTAGAAATCTGTAGGTTCTTCTAAAAATAACATATACATATCACACATTTTCAGTCAAAATTCCAGCATGACTTTGAGAGGAATTTGACAAATTAATTCTAAAAAATATTTTAAAAATAGCTAAAACAGCAGCTAAGGCGATTTTGAAAAAGGAGAGCAAAGATGGAGGGCTTTTCTTACCAGATATTAAGACATACCACAAAGCCACAGCAATGAAAATAATTTAATATTGGCTCAAGAATCAACAAATAGATCAATGGAATAAAACGGGGACCTGGAAACAGAGAGACATGTATATGGGAACTTCATATATGATAGTGGTGGCATCTCTAATTGACGAAGAAAAGATGGTTTAGGAAATGATGCTGGGAGAGCTGGCTCACCACATGGAGAAAAACACAGCTGGATCCCTACCTCACACCGCATACACCTGCGAACTGTAATAGATACTGCGATCTGAAAATGAAAACCAAAAAAGGTAAGGAAAGTGTAGGAGAATCTCTTTTTGACCTCGAAATGGAGAAGGAGTTAGTAAGGAAAGCCTAAGAACCGCAAAGCATCCGGGAGAAAATTCGTGGATGTCAGCGTATCGAAATAGCGTTTCTTTTCAAAGAAAGCCATAGTAGGCAAAGTTAATAGACAAGTGATGGCCTAAAAGAATGTCTGCCACCTCTAAAACTCAAGGAATTAGTATGTAAAATACACAGAGAACTTCTGTATATCAACAAGCAAGAGGCAAGAAACACAATAGAAAACATGACAAAGAATTAGAATAGGCCAGTCATAGGAGGAGGAATCTGAATATCTAACAAACGTATGAAAAGATGCTCAAACTCTCCGATAATCAAAACACGCAAGTTAAAAGTAACAAGGAGATATGAGACTCTAAAATCCTTATTCACAGGGTTTCCAGGACATTTGTATTAAGCAATAATATTATCAACATTATGATATTTCCAGACCCATTACACTCTTGCTAGTATACCAAACATATTTTCTCATGCATTTCTTAATGATAGAGACTTGCCCCCAATAAAAACTCATTCCCATTCTTCAAAGTTTTTTCAACTCTTTCAAGAGAAAATCTCTTAAATTAAAGGTATTAGAGACCTCGAGGCCTGTTTCATAGATTACCGACTTGTGTTATGGTAAGCATCAGTGGCGACCTCTCTCTTACATGAATATAATTGACTATTTACCTCGAGACATCTCCAATTTGGTTAACGGTCTCTTGGAATTATAAAACAAATGGTGTGAAAAGAAAAATGGCCACCTCGTCAAGCAATGTGCTGAAGGAAGAATAGGGGTGCATGAAAACGTTACCCTAAGAAATGTTACTGTGTCGACCACACAAACGAAAGTCATTTTGATTGGTTCGGTGTCCGTCAACACAAATAAGTGAAAAAAAAAAAATCGTATGAACAATTTAAAATTATTTTAAATTGTATTTTAAAAGCAATGTCCAAAGTACAAATGTTAAGCTTGATTTTTGACTATCAATATAAGTAATAGTATTGAACCTATATAAAGGATTTTTCTCTTTCAATTTTTAAAAGATATATATTTTAAAATTATTATCTCTGCTGTTAACAGCTTTTTCCCAGCTCCCCACAATGAAAATTAGAAAAAAAGAAAAAGAAAAAAAGAAAAAAGCCTTTATAAACAAGTCTGTGGAGTGGTGAAAGTTCAAAAGCCAATCTTTCTTTTCAAAAAAAAATGTCTAGGCTAATTGCTTTGGTCCAGGAGGAACAGAAAATTTGTGTGCAGTTATTTTGCATTTCCCTTAGGGAGTTTATTATATAAACTGACAAACTCACCAGACAGTACTTAACTGAATGATAGGTATGTTTTTTGCTTATTTGTAAATTCTTTCATAAGGAAAATGCAATTTTTTTTATCTGGCATAAATTTGAGTGCCATAAAAATCAACTGCATTTGCTAATTGTGTAAAATCTGTATCCGTTTCTAGTTTCGAGCTGTTTCTTCATGCCTCTTCAAATAAATTAATGTTTGATAAGCAAAATTATTTGCCTCCAATATGATTAGAAAGGGAGTAAACTTTTACAGGTGACACATATATAAAAAAAAATAAAATTCCAAAAACTTAGATGTGGACTTGATTAAAAGAGGAATTCCATTTGTATTAACACATCACCTAGAGGGGAAAAAACCACCTGTATATGAATAGTTTACACTCGATGGGGACACTGCACCTAAGTGAATGATTTGACTCCCACCAAGGACTCTGGCATACACCAGTTTCGTCTCCCATGCTTCTACTCTGCAGAGTTGAGTCCCTTTCTACATTTTAGGCAGCATTCCTTTTTCTGTAATTGGCCACTCTTTCAACTTAAATATTTCAGGGAAGTTATTTGTGCGGAACTATCAAAAGAAAACGAGACACACTCAGGTCCTTAGCCTGCCCAGATGCAGCCAGAGTGACGAGCATACCACTCCTGGAGGCGTTTGGCAGCATCACGCACGGTTTTTGCTAGTTGGTGTGGACAATCAAGGCACTCCAATATCCGGAGAATCTTCCTTTCTACATTTTCCTGGGGAAAAAAAAAAATAGCAATCACTGCCATCCCCGTTAGACACAACAGCACCATCCTAACAATTTCAGCATGCCCTTTTTATATACAAGCAGCCCACAGGGAACAGCACATGATGACGTCATCCTCCTCCTCCACCTCCCACTCCTATCCGAGGGATGAGACACCAGAGAAAGTGAACGAGTGGATAAGCCGATTTAAGATATTGTGGGTGAAGTCAGAAACCTGTTTGGGGGTGCTCCCAAACTGTCAGACCCCCAGACCATGGAAAACCTCGGTTCTTTTCTGAAGCACCATGGCCCTTAGAATCCGTGCTAGCCACTTTGCACTTAACTGCCTTGCCAGCCGATATTGTTAGTTCTCTTTACACAGAAATCTTCTCAGTCTTTAAGAAAGAGGAAGCCCTTACTTGGCAAAGTAATCAAAGTAGTTCTGTTTCGGGAAGATTTGTTTATAAATTATATTTTTGTAGAAAAATCGTAATTGAAACAAACCATTGGACCTATCCATCTAAAGACTTCTTGCAATAAATGCAATCGATCACTATTAAAGATTTAATTAGGACTACTTGGTGCTTTGTACTCTGGTATCTGAAAGCATCTTTATATTTGCTCACTTGTTTTATTATCTGTTTCCCACACCAGAACGAAAGCTCAGGAACTCCTGGGACTTTTCCTCATCTTGCATCTTTTCCTCTGCTTTATCTACTGCACCTAGAACATAATAATAGGAGCTCCATGA
>NW_011888975.1:1407085-1412164 GCF_000151845.1 Pteropus vampyrus | reverse complement strand
GTCTCCCATGCTTCTACTCTGCAGAGTTGAGTCCCTTTCTACATTTTAGGCAGCATTCCTTTTTCTGTAATTGGCCACTCTTTCAACTTAAATATTTCAGGGAAGTTATTTGTGCGGAACTATCAAAAGAAAACGAGACACACTCAGGTCCTTAGCCTGCCCAGATGCAGCCAGAGTGACGAGCATACCACTCCTGGAGGCGTTTGGTAGCGTCACGCACGGTTTTTGCTAGTTGGTGTGGACAATCAAGGCACTCCAATATCCGGAGAATCTTCCTTTCTACATTTTCCTGGGGAAAAAAAAAAAAAATAGCAACCACTGCCATCCCCGTTAGACACAACAGCACCATCCTAACAATTTCAGCATGCCCTTTTTATATACAAGCAGCCCACAGGGAACAGCACATGATGACGTCATCCTCCTCCTCCACCTCCCACTCCCATCCGAGGGATGAGACACCAGAGAAAGTGAACGAGTGGATAAGCCGATTTAAGATATTGTGGGTGAAGTCAGAAACCTGTTTGGGGGTGCTCCCAAACTGTCAGACCCCCAGACCATGGAAAACCTCAGTTCTTTTCTGAAGCATCATGGCCCTTAGAATCCGTGCTAGCCACTTTGCACTTAACTGCCTTGCCAGCCGATATTGTTAGTTCTCTTTACACAGAAATCTTCTCAGTCTTTAAGAAAGAGGAAGCCCTTACTTGGCAAAGTAATCAAAGTAGTTCTGTTTCGGGAAGATTTGTTTACAAATTATATTTTTGTAGAAAAATCGTAATTGAAACAAACCATTGGACCTATCCATCTAAAGACTTCTTGCAATAAATGTAATCGATCACTATTAAAGATTTAATTAGGACTACTTGGTGCTTTGTACTCTGGTATCTGAAAGCATCTTTATATTTGCTCACTTGTTTTATTATCTGTTTCCCACACCAGAACGAAAGCTCAGGAACTCCTGGGACTTTTCCTCATCTTGCATCTTTTCCTCTGCTTTATCTACTGCACCTAGAACATAATAATAGGAGCTCCATGAATACTTGCTGAAGGAATACCAATGTGCCAGCAGCAAGCCAAATGTTTTTTGTTTTTGTTTATGTTTTTCCCTTTAGAAAGCCACCAGAGAATCCCTCCAGGGGCCATAAAATCCCAAACTGCTTTTACCTGAGTCACTATTACATTGCTCTATGGAGTGGGGACAGCAGTTCACTAACAACCACCTCAAAGATGTTCCCATGACTATAGTTTGCTTCTGTCATCAAGGTCACCCCTCGGGGCGATCACATTATCCCCTTGCTGCAAATCTAAGACAGGTACCCGAGGTTCAGTTTAGACCAGCTGGTAACCTTGGAAACCTTTACGAGTTTTTAAATTACGAGATGTTAAAACCAAGAACCAACAGTTACTCTGACATAGACTGGGTTAGCCTTCTCCCCAGTCCAAACTCTGAGCATCAGCAGATACAAGGGGGGAATGCTGAGCTCAGCTGGGCAGCGTTGAAAGCAGAGCCAAACAGGGATTTTCCGTAGGTACAGTCAGTCCGGAAGTGGAATTAGGCCATGTTAACCTACCTATAGCACACTCTCTCTGCCTGCACAGAGACTTGTAGGAGCAGCAGCAGCTCTGGCAGATGGTGGTTAATAGAACACTTGGTTCTCATGCATCTAACCTACTCATAAGCACCAGTCCTTCCTCTTGCCATAGACGTTTGCCCCACTCCCGGCCATACCCGGATTTCTGTGTGCTTCTTCTCATCTCAGGGGTCATCCCCGATGTTATTTTGACTTGATTACACTCTGATAGGAATGGCAAGAAGTGTTTTCTGAATTTACTGGTTCATAAGAATATCTGGAATATTTATGGTAAAATACAGCTCCCAAGGAACTTCTAGAATAATCATAGCTGTGTAAATCAGCATCCTAAACGTCCTGGAAGGCATACAAAGCAACAAGGAAAATAACAATAAAACACAAAAACAAACACACAATCTGTATACACCATGGTTTACCGCAGAATTATCCACAATAGCCAAAAGGCTGAAACAACCCAAACATCCACAAAAAAGATGAATGGATAAGCAAATTGTGGCAATGGAATATTATTCAGCCTTAAAAAGGAATAATTCTGACACATGCTACAACATGGATGAATCTCAAAGACATAATACTGAGTGAAATAAGGCAGACACTTACATGAGAAAAGATAGCCGAGAATACTTTCTTGAAATAAACAAGGATGTGCATGTAGATATTGAAAGGGCAATCTAAATATGTATAGAGAAAATATCCGAATAGGCACATCCTAGTAAAGTTATTGGACCGAAAAGATAAATAAGAACTCTTTGGATAGCCATGCAAAGATTAAATCATTTATGGGGTGGGGGTGGGGTGGCCTCAGAATTCCCCAAAGCCAGAAGACACTGGAGGTTAGATTGGATCCAGATTTCAATCCTTAGGGTTATGACTGGACTCGATGATTCATTGATTAATCACTTAATTCAACTAACATTTGGAAACCATTCAATAAATGTTTGTATGTGTGGACAATAGAAGCATCATCTGATAACCTATCATTTTCCTGAGGATCCAAGTCATATTTCATTTATATGGGACGTTCAGCTCACACACTAATGGGAAAGACAAATATGTAAACAAATTATCACAATATTATTTGCTAAGAGTCAAAAGTCAAGGTAGGAACAAGAAGAAAGGTGTGTTCAGGAATGACAAGAATTTAAGGGACAGGTGGAAGAAGGCCTAGGACAGGGCTAGATGATTATGAAATTTGCAATGAATTAGAGGCGAAAGAAAGGTCAATGGAGGATTTTAACTTCGGAAGCGTGTTCTGTGCTTGTGTGTGTGGAGGCACAGTTCTTATCAGACCTCAGAGGTAGAGGAATGAGTTCATCATACTTATAGGTCATGGCGTATTATCGCTTTTAGTTTCCGGATGAAACTCTCCTTTTATTTATGGTCTCTTTATCCTCTTCTTCTCTCTCACTCCCCTTAACTCCCACTATATACAACCATCTTATGTTTAACCCTTTTCCTGTTAAAAAAAAAAAAGTGCAGCTCGTGTAAGAATGCTACGTTTTCTAGGATTTGACATTTTCAGTGATCAAACTACTAAAAACAGAGTGCTGTAAATAGAATGATGTCGTTCGTTTCCAAAGATTATTGACATACTAGAGCAATATGAGAATAATAATAAAAGAGAGATAATCCGTGGCAAACTTTGGAGGTCAGGTTGGAACTATAATCCACGAGTTGTTTGTTTTCTTACAAATGTGCATGCTTTTGCTAAAAACATTTTCCACTTACTATAAATTTATTTCTTCAGAACACCCTGGTATTTTGCCCTTTTATAGTATGTTAAAACTGAAGTTTCAAGTCTTTCCAATGTCCTAATACCTGAGTACCAGGTGACACGTGGCTTGTTCTGGTAGTGTGTTCCAGATCTCACTTGCTTTCTGTAGCTAAGGAAAACAATATATTAACTGTGAGGATGCATCACTGTCATTAAAAAAAATAAAAAAGCTAAGCTGAGTTAACTTACCAAGAGTTTTGATTAATATGGTATTCCAGAACGTCATAAATATTGAAAACTAGTTCTCCAACAACGAGATCATCTTCTACCCTAAATGTGACTGCCACCCGCTTCCAAAGTCTCTCCTAAGTACCACAAAAACTTAGGGTAGGTTCTTGAATTCAACTATTGGGCTAAAAAACCCAGATTATTCTTGGAATGGAACCACCACCAGGAGAGAAAGTAAAGGGTGGCTGGCAGAGAAAGGAGTGCTATTGTGAGTATCTCATATGAAGGAACAGGCGTCTGGTTCAAAGTCACCTGTCATCAAGTGCATATGTATTTAAAGCCTAATTGTTTTACACGGTCTCAACCGCAGCTTCCTGTTCCCAAGAAGCTAGGTTCAAAGACACACAGAATTGGAAAAGGATTGTTGAGGTCATCCAGTCTAGTTTGCTCGTTTTCCGATAAGGAAACTGAATTTCAGAAATACGACTTGCTCACGGTGACCGGGTGATGGGCTCCTTTCAAATCCCCTTGCTGCTGCAGCGACTACACTAAGCATAGTCTATTCAGTAAAGGGATGCTAAATTTATACTTCTGAACAAAGAATGGGAAGGGTCCGTCTCACTCAGTTTATATTCTAGATGTAAGTAAGGAGCTTCGCCAAATAGCGTAGGCTGTCGCTGAGACAACCCTTTAAAAAAACCTTTCATCGTGGCCATTTTTTTTAAATGCATGAAAAGGGAGAATATACTGAACTCCCATGCATCCATCACAGACCTTAAACAACTACCAACACTCTGCTATTCTCATTATAAATGTATTTCTCCATTTTCTTTTTGCTTTTTTTTGTCTGGCTGGAATAGTTTTAAAGCGAAAGCAAGACACTGTATCATTTTACCAACCAATATGTCAATATGTATCTCTAAAAGATGAGAATTTTTAAACAATATTAGCACAATAACATGATACACCCACCCTATAAATTAATGATGAATTCTTAAATTGGCTAACAACGACTAGTGCAGGAGAAATAACTCTGTGAGAGCATTCACTAGTGGATCAATGACAGTCTACTAATAAGGCTTAGAATTCAAAAAAAAAAAAGAAGAGAATTTCAAAACTAAAGATTGCAATCTCATTTTTTTCTTATATAGCTCTGCAAATATAAATCTGGATATTCAGACTCCAGAACAGGGTAAAAATAGGCTATGAATCAAAACATTAATCACATCCTGTTAATTTTAGTTATCTATTTCTTCTTGCTATTTTAATTCAACATCAGTTTAATATATTTAATCATAGTTTTATTCAGGGAACAATATTTTAGATCGGTCGTGGAAAAATTTTGACCAAAAGACAAATTTAAAGCTAACGTAGGGTGGTCATCAGAACCTGTGCCCATGACCTTGGATGAGGTGCTAACTTAGTCACTTAGAAAGTCCTGTGTTCATAGTCTGTCCTGTGACTCAGCTATCTGCCACATAGAATAGTACAAAACTCCCTAAGACTCACACTTAGGAATGTAAAAAGCACAAAAAATAAATAATTGGC
>NW_011888975.1:1397639-1406295 GCF_000151845.1 Pteropus vampyrus | reverse complement strand
TCAGTGTGTCTGTTTTCCCAGAATGGTGCACCAAAATCACAGGAAGAGTTTTTTCCAAAACATAGTCCCCAAGAATCTGTAATCTTAACAATTCCACGGGTGATTTTTCTGTGGCCGGCACCAACAGTGTGCAAGAATCACTCCCTAGAGCACCTAGAAAAACACTCCACACATACGGAGTTTTATACAGATGTGTTATATAAGTGTTTGATGAATAAATGAATCAAAACTAGAAATTAGCAACTCCGTGAGCTGAGACCACACCCGAGGTCTACAAGTCTATGGTGCTTCTAAGTATTTTGTATCTTGCCTTGTCTGGCCTAGATAGATGCTGACTCAACTCCGATCCATGTTGCCACACCCCATTCCACCCAGAGCCCAGCAACAATCCCACTCAGCTGAAGAAACTGCTCTTTACCCTGGACTTGTAAAGCAAGGAGACTGAAATCATAAACTCCATGGAAATACTGTATACAATATAACTACTTATTGGCTATCTATGGAGACTCTATGTATACCAGGCACAGTAGAGGATACAAAGTAGTTACAAGGTTTGATACTTGCCCTTGAATAGTTTGCATTCAAAGTTGCAAACATAAAGGGATGTGTCACATCCTGGGCCCGGAACTTTTATTCCTGACAATATCTCATTATTCCTCAGAGCGATTCTGTAAGGGGATGAGTTTTGTTGTCTGTTTTATAGGTGGAGAAGCAGAGGCACAGAGGTTAAATACCAGCTCTAGGCTATACGTATGTTGGCAGAGTTTGGATCTGAACTTTTCTTTCTGACTCCAGAATCTAAGCTACTGCAGCTAAGCTACTATACATAGTGTCGTGGCGGTTACTATGCATTCCACGTCCACTCATGAAGTGGGTAGCGAGCGTTTACTGTGCACTGGGCACAAAAGCAGATCACACATGGTCTCTGTCTTCATACAGCTTCTAGTTTGATTGGGGAGGCAGACATTTAATAGTGCGATGCGTATATGAGGGAGAAATGGAGGCTGTTACACAGGATCCTGGAACTAGGAACTTACCCTGGTCGAAGGATTTGGCAAGTAGCTGACCCCTAAACCTAGCAACTTCACTCTCTAGCTGCAGGATTTGGGAGATGTTACAGTTTCTCGTCTGCAAATAAAAACAGTAATACCAAATTACAGGGTTTATGTATATAAAGCACAGAACCTGACAAAAAGTAAGCACTCGATTAGCAATTATTTAAAATATTCATATTTAAGAATATGCAGAAGCAGGGGTAAATGCGGAACGAAAAGAGCAGGAGACAACAAGAGGAAAAATTGTGGGCAAAGCCTCTGAGGCAGGAGGGGCAAAGCATCACATAACGTGCTGTAAGATGCAGTCACACCCGGCTAGAACAGAGAGGCCTGGAAAGGTGAGTGGGGACCAGACCAAGCCTTCAGTTGGGGATTTTTATTTTTATCTAAAAGCGATTGAAGCAATTAAAGGAACTTAAGGAAGAAAGTTGTCGAGATTCACATTTTAAAAGATTACCCCAAGGGATCTTATTGCATATACACACATATACACACATACACACACATACACACATACACACATGCACACATACACACATACGCATACACACATACATACACACACATACACATACAGCTTGCACAGCTTTCATAATTTAAAAATAATAAAACTTATAATAGATACATTTATCATTTTGATTGTGGTAATAGTATCACAGGTATATACATGTCAAAATATATCAACTTGCACACTGTAAATACACATAGTATATTGTATGTCAAATATACCTCCATAAATCTATTGTGCATAATAAAATCATTTTTAAAACTAAGTCATGTTAATCAAGACGAAAATAAAGACAGGAAGACAAATTGACAGACACCGAAATAGTTTGCTTACATGGCAAGTGGTGGTGAATTGGATAATGATGGTGGCAACTGGAATGGAGGAAAATAAGTTTCTGTGGAAACAAAAACAGTCCAAGGAAACTGGCCCGGCTAGCTCTCTCCACCCACACTACAGGATTCAAACCCAGCTCTGGTGAGTCCTTGCAGTGTGATGGCGGCTTCCTAAAACAGCTGCTCCTGTGTCCAGGCAACATTTCAACTAAATAAATCTTTTAAACACATCCCAGTCATATCCCCAGCAGCTGGCACAGTGCCTGGCACATAGTACATGCTCCGTTAGTATGCACTGAAAAAAAGTGACTAAGTAATAACATACATTGATTTCTGTCTCCTGTGTGATGTCAGTAAAATTCACAATTTTACCTAGACTACGGAAAATCCCAGTTTACGCCCATTCACAGGCTCCTCTTGCCCCTGTTCGCAAGGCTCTTTGTGCCTGGTCTCTGATCTCCTCTCCGGGTTCGCTTTCGTTCTTACTTTTCTACTTTTCTTTCACTTTCGAGAAACTTTAAAATCCTCTGCCTGGGACATTCTTCCTCTCTATATGCAAGGCTCCCTGTCCCCAAACATCGTCCCATCACATGCTGCCATGCCACCCCCACGTAGAAACACACTCACTCGCTCTTAACACACACGTGCGCATGCAGCAAATTCCTATAAATGTGAGGGTTCTTCTTCCGCGACCAGCCCTCTCTGCAAGCCTGGGATGAGGACCTATTCTTCCGGTTCGCATGGTACCTTTTCACTCCCTCATCAGAGCATTTATCCCCTTTAGTGAGAATTGTTATAATTCTTTTTTTTTTTCCCCCTCTCCTCTCTCCCATCCCACGTGACTCTAAAGATGAGAGCAAGAGTGTAGACAGTCTTACTCATTTATATGTCATCTGTGGCTGGTCTAGTGCCTGGCATATCACAGGTTCTTAAAGAATATTTGTCGAAGGAAAAGAAATAAATCAAGTACAGCACATATTAAGTTAAATGTCCATGTTAAAAACAAGGACAAAAGCAAATAATACAGAGTTATGACATAAGTCAGGACATTTACAAGTAGCAAAAGTACAGTTGGAGTGACTCAGGGAGAATTCTCTTTCCAATCATTTTCTGTGATCCTCTGAGAAAAAGGTGAACTCCTGTCGTTAGGCCAATTCAATAAAGTTCTCTGCAGTACTTCCTGGCAAGGTGTATGCCAACTCTTGAAAGCAAAACTTCCCTTTAAGGTGACTTAGGGGCTGATAATGGTTAGAACCAGGGCCTGGCTAGTTGGCCCAGAAGTCACACTATTAGAGAAGTCACACTACTAGGGAACAAGCTGTGGTTCACTGAACACATTTTCTTCTCCACTGTTCCTGGAAGAAAGCTTCAACTTGTGCAACGGGGAGTGCCGGACGACAAAAATTATAATCCCGAGACCCAAATTTTCTTATCCTTTGACCTTAAAGGTCAAAATGTCAAGCAAATAAGCAGAACTTATATTCGCGTGGCACCACGTAGGCTTGACTGCCTTCTCATGATCTTATTTTATAACGCTGATAAAATTGGATAAATAATCGATGCATTGCTGAATTGTTGATTCGATTTGAATTTGAAGGAGGGCAGCTGAGTTCATTCATTCCGCGAATCAGTAATCTACTTACTTAAGTGTTTTTTGGAGCATCGGATACATCAAATTACTGATGAACATCAAATTACTGATGATTTATTACTTAAAAGATTTTAAGCAACTATATTTCTTGCTTTGGATGTTGATCTTTTCACAGTGGAGAGTATTTGCTCATGCTTATTCTCTTTGTGCTTTTTAAAGAATCGCTTTAAATCACCTCTGTTATTGAGTAGAGGGCAAGGAAAGAGCATGGTCTAGTCGACAGCATCAGTCACTGCACCTCTAGGTCACAGAGCAAGTAATGAGGAGACACAGATGGTCCTTGAGTGAAGGGTCAGTGAAAGTGTGCGAATGGTCCTCCAGACCACCTGGGAGGCCTCGGTTCAAACGGCAGCTCTAACCACGGATTAGCACTGCGAGCTCAAAGTACCACTTGTCTTCATTGAGCCTCAGCTTTAGAATCTGTACTGCAGTTTGCCGTGTAAAGTGATTTAATCAAAGGACTTAGGCCGGCGCCCGTCCTAGTAAGCATTTGAGAGTTCACAGCTATAACATGGGAGAACTTGTTAATGCATCAATAACAGCCAGGTGAGAACCGTGATGAGCCCGACTGCTGCCGAGGGCTCCGCTGGTCCAGCTTCTCCGTGCTCTGCAGCCTGGCCGACCCTCCTGATTGAGAGGACCATCTCCGGTAGCAGACACGGCTCTCTTCCAGTTAGCGGTCTCCTCGAAGCATCTTCTCGGGTAGGTAATAAGAGACCAAAGTGGGATTTTAGCCTAACAGACAACACTCTTTTATGGATCATTACAGTGATTAAGACTTTGCAGTGAAAGTTTCCTATAGGTAATACCGAATATTGAAGTGAAGAGTTTCATTTCACTGCATTTACTTAGGCTGTTAATTACTTTGAGAAGCTTTTCCTCAATCATCTTTCAGTCACTGTGACTCTTCTCGCATCTTCCCGTCAAGACTGTGCCCTGTAAAGTTAACAATGGCCTCGTCCCTAGAGTATCGTATGACTAATTCCCATTCGAAGCAATTATTTCACTGAGACTCTCAGCAACTCAAAGAAATATTTCTGAAATAACTGTTTAATTAACTCCAGCAGAAATAAGAATGGAGAATACAAAGAAACAAAATCTGAACACGGCATGGACTACTGGTTCTCTGTTAACACATGAAATTCTCTTTTCCATCAGAGCCAAAGCCTAAAAATTATTCATAGTACCCTGTCCCAGTACCGTCAAAGAAATGTACTAGCAGCCTTACGATGGAGCATGAAAAGATTTAAAAACTGGGTGGTTTCATGTATACATTGTAAATACAGTTGGTTGGGCCACACACACACACACACACACACACACACACAAAACTACCTTATACTTCAAGAAATGTTTCACTCAGCAGCCAGAGTCACAGTTTTAGAATAATTATTGACCACGGTATTTATATCCATCAGCAATATAGCAAGTTTCTATTTTTGGTCTAATAGTTAAGAAATTCTCAATTAGCACCTGGCTAGTTTCCTTTTCCACTCTGTCTTCCCTAGACCCACCCCCTTTCTATCTGGTCCGTTGGCCTTTATCATTACTCGCCCACTTCCTGTTGCGGGTGAACTTCCCGCTTAAAGCAGAACTGTAAGCCAGCACGTCTGTCTCCTCCATCCCCTCCCTCTGCCCCTCCCTGCATTCCAGGGCTCCCAGATATCTGTCATTAATGCTATACCCTCTTAACTCTGGTCCACTGCTCTGAGAACTTAGTTTCTCCTCTCAGCTAAGAAAATTCTGGGGAAACTTTGGGTGGACTGTAATCCTCATTAACATATGACTTGTGATAAACGAACAACGCATTTAACCGAAATGTACCTTTTATCCCATTATAAAAAGGGTTTTCTGAGCCAATTAATAATAGACTGATAAACAAATATTTATCCTACGTATAAGCTTATTTAGTATATAACCTCTTACAAGTTGGCCGAGGTAATTTTTCAAAGCCCTGGCGATATTTTTCTTATCTTCATTAGCGAAGTTACGATATCTGTTGACATTCATACAATGAGATTACATTTTCATACAGTATATGGGTATTACAGTTTTCATTACATCAGGCTTATAATGTTTCATAGTTTTACCAGCTATGATTTTCTGGACCATTCGTTAAAAGAAACTGAAATTGTCATGTGTACATAAGCCTTTAACAAACACTACCACTAATAAAGCATGATACATCGATCATTTTATTTTTCACCTAACACAGGTATTCCTTGCTTTTCGAAAGTTCACATTACACCTCTTCGTTTTACAAAAGACCTACATTAGTACCTGTTTTCACTAGATGAAAGAACTCCAAAGAGGATTTTTGCTTTTTTGAAAAAAGGGTGAAACGTGAAAATAGTGTTTTGCATCTGTGTGGCAGCAAGCCTCATAAGGGCCTCATAACCTGAGCAGTGAGAGCGGCCCCTCCCAGCTCGTTCCCGGGTCTCAGCATCTCAGCATCAGGCCACCACAGCTCAGCACTGTGTCTGTGAGCATCTGCGCTTCATCTCCACCTATTTCGTGCGTCTGTCAATGAGATGTGTCCTAAGGTATAAGAAAAGCACAAGAGAGCTGGGAAGGGTGTTTGTTAAGCTTAGTGTAAAACTGGAGGTAATTAAGTATATTTGGTATGATTTCGTAAGTTATTTTGGGGGTCCGAAAACAGTCAAAAAATTTTCCCTATAAGTTGATGGTAACTGCTTCTTCACTGTACAACATTTTGGCTTACCAAGTTTTAATAGGAACACTCTAATTTCAGATATTGGGAAAACCTATCACCCATAAATCTTCAGTTTCTACAGGTTTATAGAATCAATCCTGCGAGAAGGGTAGAAATTCAATAAAACCATTAGTAGCTAATAAAGCTGGGCTATCACAAGAGAAATAGGTCATAGTGTTTGGAGAACCAATTTGTTTTCAATAAGAAA
Organism: Pteropus vampyrus; assembly: GCF_000151845.1. Classification (NCBI taxonomy): domain Eukaryota; kingdom Metazoa; phylum Chordata; class Mammalia; order Chiroptera; family Pteropodidae; genus Pteropus; species Pteropus vampyrus. Next base: position 1,399,828 of record NW_011888975.1, on the reverse strand, counting down.
CCAGTTTGCCTGATTTTATGCCACCAATTGGCAATTTGATAATGTTACCCTAAAATTATTGTTTAAAAAGCAGAACTGGAAATTAAATGACAAGTTTTCATTTGGTCATGAAAACATTTTTGTTATGACAAGTTTATTTATGCTGAATGAGAATTAGGAGAGGTGTAAAGAATCCAAAACAAAGTAGATTTTGAAAGAATATTATTTGGCTTTGGACATTGTACCAATACCAAAAGATTTCGGCCAGATTTCCCCCCAAGATATTGGAAATAATGAAAATAAAACCACTCTCTGAGAGCTAAATTTTAAGATTGACTACAATGGATAACAGCACAAGTAGGCAAAGTCACCTTCAAAACACAAACTGTCCTGACTTGACTGTAACTTGATTTTTATTGAAAGAATATTGCTAAGAGATTTGAGTAGCCATGGAAACAGAGAAAGGAGCACATGGGAGCACTTCAGGGTCGATGCTCATCCAAGTGCTGCCAAAGACAGAAGGAGCCCAAATCAACAGCACAGCGGGACGTCCCTACCGTATTGGAGATCGATGTAGAAAGTTGCTACCGCTGGAGATTAAGTATTTCTGCCTTTGGGACAAAATCATCCTGCAATCAAGGTAGATATATAACTCCACTCATTTTGAATCTGTGCAGATCAAGCAACCTTCTGATAATACCTTCTGTTTCCTGAGCAGATTCGTGTACGTAGAAACTGCACTGGCTTTGCAGTCTTGAGTGTTCAGGTACATAAATTACAGCTCTTGGAAATTAATAAATTAATATTCTGGTTGTATGTCAGTCTCCTGACCTTGATTAATGTAAGCTCATCTGATTGCTGGAGCTGTTCCTAATTGCTAAAGCAAGACATTCCCTGACCAGGACGCACTAGACCAGATCCTAGAGGATATGGAAATTGAAAAAAGTAATGCTTCCCTGTGCTTTTGAGGACAATCAGGAGGCCTTCCCCCTGGCAATGACCCTATAGCAGCCAAGCTTTTCCCTTTTAAAAGACCATTTGGGGGGACGGAGGCAAGTGCCTGTGATTTACCTCTTTTAATTATTTTATTTATCTAACTTGCTACAGTGACAATTCCGTGACCACATCGGTGGGGAAGACAGTTCAGATCAGGAAAGGCGGCAGGAAATCCTTGGATTTAAAATATACCATAGATAGCTCGTAAAGCAGACAGAAGTTACATTTACTATACATCCACCATATGTTCCAACACATTATAGTTCATTACAGTCCCTCAGCTCTCTAGATTGCACTTGTCTGGTAAAACCCAGCATAGGGGATATCTTACTATCTGTCTCCTCCGAAGCTGTAACAAAAAGCAGGATACTGCTGGAGAAATCACATAAATCAACTGAATGGCATAGTTTACATCCGTAATCACAAATTTCCAAAGTGCTCTTTGCAGAGCATGCCAGCCCCAAACGGTTACTTTTTCACTGACATACTAGACAATGCATTTATATCTTCATCAACGGGCAGGTTATGGTATTATAAACACTGTATAGGTACATTTCTGGAAAATAGCAAGATGTTGTCAGATATCTAGGTGAAAGATTGTGCATAATTTTGATACACACTGCCAAACTGTGGTGAACCAATTCACACACCCACCCACCACATACAAGATGATCGCTTCCGGGAGGCATATCAACCTGTAATCGTGGTCTATTCAAGAGTTCTTGGAGAGATTTTTCAGGCTAAATAAATCGTTACCGTACCGCGAAAACTCGGATTGCAGGAACTCCCTCGGTCCAGCAGGTGGCGACGTCGCCTTCCGCCGGGGGCGGACCGCCACGGGGGCGTCACGTGACCCGGCCGTCTCCGCGCCGGGGGGCGGTCTTGCGGAGCTTGCCTGACGTACGCCGCGGCATGACGTAATACGTAGGGGCTGGCTAGCCGCCATCTTGCTTCTTTTTCTCGCTCGCTCTCTCTCCCTGCTCGGGAAGAAGCGAAAGTGCTTTGGCGGTTTGTCCATCTGCAGCTGCGGCTCCCCCAGCCCGGTGGTCCTGCGGCCACCGCTGGCCCCAGCCTCCTCTCGCCCTTCCTTGGATCAGAGCTCGGCCGAAGCCCTCGAAGTGCGCACACACACTCAGCTTGACACCCTGGCCGGTAAGGAGAGCGGCGCGGGCGGGGGAGCCGCGGTCCAAGCGGGCCCGGTCGCGGCCGGCGGG
>NW_011888975.1:1354201-1397304 GCF_000151845.1 Pteropus vampyrus | reverse complement strand
CGCGCAAGGACCCGACTCGGCAAGCGGGGCCGGCCGCACTTCCGCTGGGACGGGCTGCCCCGACTCCAGCGGAGGGTTCGGGTGGCGTCCGCGCCCTAGGCCTCTCCATCCCCTCACCTGCGTGCTCGGTCCCACCCTGCGGCTCCCCCCCGCTCTGAGAGAGCAGTGGTCTCACCGCGGCTAGGGTCGAGGCCCCACGTTAGGACTTGAAGAGAAGGGCGTGGGGACCAGTGGGAACACGGATGGATTCTCCCTTCGCCCGAGAGAAATGCGTCTAATTCTTTTAAAGGGATGTGCATTTGTTTTGACTTGATTTGAGATTTTTTTTTTTTTTCTTTGACGTTTCCGACATGCTGGCTTCTAAAGCTACCCGGATTTCCGCGTTGGCCGCTCTTCAGCCTAGGTTCATAGATTCATACCTCGCTAGGGTACTCAGAATTGCACAGTAGGCGGCTGTGCTGTAAGGTTTCATTCAGAAGGCACTAGAAGAAGCAGGATTCTTAAGTGCCTGATAGCTTACTCTTGCAGATAAAAACGATAGGATGATGCTTAAGCGCCCACCAAGCCTACCTCTGGCATTTGTTAAAAGTGGATTTAACCTCTTCTCTTGGTAATTAAGATGCTGCTTTGACTGGAGCCATTTTTAGGTGTGTGTCATAGATGCACTGCAGCATCTTTTCTGGCCCACCTCAAATGTGTTGATCCCCCCCAAAATTAGGAATAGATTGAATTTGAGTTTTATCTTTAGCGTGTACTCAAATAGTAATTTTCTCCCTTCCTGTAATGGGATTTTTCAGAACATAGGCCTCTTGACTTTTGTATTTATATTTTATTCTGGGGAGTTTATATATATGGCTGTTCTCCCTCCACCATTAGTTGACCTTTTTGTGTGTTCGGAGCCCAGTATAAGCCTTTTTATGCACATTACCTTTTTAATCTGACAGCAAGCCTTTGAAGGAGGTGCTGCTGTTATCACCCCCATTTTACAGATGAGGAAATGAAATCTGAGAGAGATTAAAGCAGTTTGACCAAGGTCACATAGCAGCTATTGGTGCTGAATGGATTGGAATTGAAAAAGGATACTCTAAACCATAAAACTGCCTCCCTGTTCCTTGTAATTTTATGAACTGTGGAAATTAAATAAGATACATTGTTATTAACCGAGTTTCTTCTGTTTGACTCCAGTATAGAAACATTGTTGGCATGTGAAAGTGTTGCGAAGTGTGAAAATGGATTATAGTTACTTTGGGGATAGGGTGGAAGCTAATTTTTGTATCCTTTTCTGTTTAAGGCCAATGGAGTAAAACTAACTAGTATAACAAGATACAATTTTAAAATGTGGCCGTCTGATCTATACCATTGATACAGTGTTTCCTCATCTGTAAAGTGGAGATGATGATAATGATAATAGTATCTCGGGATTGCTTGGAAGGCTGGCAGTAGGAGTAACAAAGATAATGCATGTGGAAGGTTTGTTACTGTGCTCAGTACATTAGTGAAAGGTCAGCTGGTGGAGGGAGGATGGCAGAATATAGGTAGAAGAAGATACTCTCTTCCAACAGTAAGTAGTCTCTGTATTCTCAGAATGGAGTACATATTCTTCGGAAATTTAAGATAGTTTTTATATCTTCATTTTTAAAAATACTTTTTAGACTTTTTTTTCACACCTCCACACTGGATGTTGTCTCTTAAAGATTTCTTCTTCATACTGTACAGTTAGTAACCCTAGGGTCAGTACAGAAGTTCTAGCTCATTCTAGCTCATCTGCTCCCTACCCCTACTCCATCCCACCATCCTTATTGGTAAAATATCTTTGAAGATTATTCTGTCTCCCTCTCCCTCTCAGAGGTTTCCTCCTATCTCCCAACCACTTCTTCAGTTTATAAGTCAGTTGAGTAACTTGTGTTTCAGATGCTATTTATACCGTATTTCTGTAAGACAAGGATTGATAAAATGTTACACAGATTGGTACAGAACCCTATTCTCCAGTGAATGAGATCCAGAAGTTGTGTCTGACTGAGTTATGACTAATGCACTTTCAGTAAATCAAGACTTGTCACCTTATAAATAGGGTAACACAATGAAAGCTTATCTCAATCTATGTTAACTGTTGCTTAAAAGTTTTGAGAATTAATTAGTTTTCTGAGTCATAACATTTTAAATTTCTCAAAAATGCCATTGATGCCAGTCAGAACAGGACATCTTTGTGGGTAAAAATATTCTCTAGAGAGGGTAACTTTGGTAAATTTTCTATTGTTTGTTCTTTACCAACCTCCAGAAAGGCTAAATATATACCTATCTTCTTGCTAATTGTAGTTCTAGTCATTTATTTTGCTCTAGGTTAAGAGAATGCCAGTCGTGTTTTGGGGCCTTGCGTGTGCATGTGTTTGCTGGCAAATCAGATCAAGCAAGGGCTGTTACTGAGTTTCAACACTTGTCTAGTTGGCAGACAAAAACTTTAATATGGTTAGCATATACCTAGAGTCTGAACGGAAGGTAGCAGAAAACTTACTGTCAGTGTAATGTCATGTCCTCACCCCTATGTGGTGCTGCTGGTCTCTACATCACAGGAGGGCGGGCTGTAATCCTGGTGCATATCTAGTGGTAAAACACTGTTGGATATCATTTACTTAGCATATTATCTACTTGTTTTCTATTTACTTGTTTGTATTTCGATACTAATCCTTTTTTTCCTAGACTGTTTCTGTGTCTCCATCACCTCGTGTGGTGGTTGGCATACATATACCTAGAGTTGATTAGAGATTATTAAATGAATGAGTTTAGGAGACACAAAGAATAGACTCACCACCAAGGTTCAACTGATGAATGTGTTAGTGGAGCAAAAGAATACTCTGTCATCCTCTGTCATTTTTCTCTTTATTTACCTGTTTGAGTAGTGTCAAAGCTTTCAAATAGCTTGGGCTTATGTACTATATATTGTGAGCTTTATTTGCATAAGATTTTTGTAATTTTTAAATTTTTTCAACAAACATTAAAGAGTCTTTTAAATTTGTAACACCAGGTGAATCAGAGGATTATGGCTTTTGGTTCCCAGTGTTCGCAGTCTTAAGGATTAATAATAAAAGTTATCATGTGTGGGGTTTTTTTGTTTTGTTTTTTTGGCCAGGAGTTCATACCAGAATATAAAAATAAAGATATACAAACAGGTAAGGGAATTTGGTGCAGAAAATCCATATATAGAAAATTGCCTATAGTACAGATTGAGTGCCCAGTCGATTACAGGGTAAAGGCTTGGTGGTCAGGAGAGATCAAGTTATTGTGATTATCCCTTCTAAACAACTAGAGGATATTAATTTTATCCCTACTAAACAACTAGAAAACTGGGATTTAAAGAGGTTTGAGTGATTTGTTCAAAATTACTTAGCTGGTAAATGGGAGTCGAGGCATTGACCGAGAGCTTGTGTGCTTAACTTCTGTACTATATGGATATCCCAGGGCCAGACAAGTCATTCATGATTTTTGCTTTATCTTCAAACCATCTGTCTATTAATATTTTTTAACTGTATTTTAAGTAAGTGAAATTAAAGGAAAAGTGTGCACAATTTTTGGCTTTACAGTTTTTCAACATGTTTTAAAATAAACATAATTTTAATTATTCCTTTATGGGCCACTTAAAATCATCTAACATACCATCAGTAGTGTTTGTATTCTACTCTTTGGGACATAATTGCGAGGAAATGAATGCTGGATAGGATCAAGCAACAGTTGGAATTAATGAAGGCCAGAAGTGATGAAAGCCTAGAATGGAATAGATTCATCAAACAGGAAATGGCAGCATTACAGCAATAGAGGTATAAATTAGAGCCTTAACTATATAATTGAGACAAACATTTCCATGATGAACTGCAAAGTGGAATGGGTTTATTTAGACAGAAATCTAACAGGATGTTTAAGATAATCTATGGCAAAGAAAGGAGAACAAGAATGAATGAGTAAAGAAGGAAGTTACTGTAAAAATCAGGGCGGAAGAGAATAATCTAAAAATAGGATTAGAGCCAAATGTAGCAGAGTTCTGAATACCGCTGAAAAGTGGCTTTTGGACTTGGCTGAGAGATCCTTGGAATTCTGTACTTACCCAACTAGAGGTCGAGTAAGGAAGATGAAAGGTTAAGCCAAGAGGACTCAGTAGTAAGACGTCTTGACTTTTAGGTGTGTTGAATACTCAAAATAAGCCCTGGACTAGATATTTAAAAACCTAGGTTTAGTCAGTCCCTTTGTTACTTAGTGCCAGCTGTTAACTTTTGGGGGAAAGTGGCTCGGCTTCAAGTTTAAAATATATGCATCTCTAAAATAAAGATACCTCTTCCCCTATTGGAGCATTATTGCAAAGATCACATTAAATGTTTCTGTATATCTTTTGAATTTAATATTCTTTGATATCACATGAATCTTAACCATATTTAAAACAGAAAAGAGAACAATGAAAAATAGAAAGTTAAAGGCACAGGGAGAACAGATTCCTTAGGAAGTTCGAAGGTCCCCTCCAAATAAATCTGCAGTCTGCATGGTAAGAGGTAGGTGTGTATGTGTGTATGTGGTTGGAGAATGGGTGTCTGAGAACTTAATAATTGATCCTCTTTCCTCCCTCTTCCCTAATGAATAATCCGAAAGTGCAGGACTGCTGAGTTCGGTCGTGCAGAGGGGCCGGGCCGAAGGAGGCAACAGAGCGAAATCCAGCCCACATTCGGCCTGCAGAGGCCTGAGCCTTGGCTAGGCCTCCCCAGGGAAGTTGTGCCTCCACGTCTCTTCTCCCTCCCAAGGCATCAGCCCCCCATCAAGAAGACTACCAGTATCTTTCCCAAAGGGTATATTTTTCTATTTGCACAAAAGCCCTGTGGAGGCCAGTGGATTCTCTGAAAGTGAAAGGCTTCTTGAGGAGACATATTAAGGCTACATTTAGAAATACATCAGAAACAATTGGGAGATTGGAGAAATGGCCGCTAAGGAACAAAAAGCTTTGAATTTTTTCCTAAGATTGGTTGAATAGTTGGGTAGGTACAGAATTCCAGTTTATCCAATGCTATTTTAAAGATGGGTATTGTAGCTTACTTAATGTTACTAGCAACTGGGAAACTATATTAAATGTCATACATTATCAAATTTTGAAGAGGAGAGGGAAATTTCAGAAAACTACTTTTTATAATTTTTCAGTTCCAATTTAGATTTAGATTTTTGGCAATATGGCTAGTGTAGCTTGGCCTGTATTTTAAGTAACTGTTTTTAATGTTAGGTTTAAATTTTGTAGATCTTAATTGAAGAAACACAATTGGCAGATATGAAATTACTTCTGAAAGTTAGGAAAATGGAACAGATAGAAGGATTTTATTTTAAAAGCAGGGTAAAGAGTGATCAAAATGAGGCTTTTGATAGGTGGAGGTTGGTTATATTGGTGTATGAGTTTTAAAATTTAGATGGAAGAAAACTGGATTTTTGCTGTATGGTTCTGTGAGTTTTAATATATATATTTTTCGGGGATCAATGCATTTGAGGTGGGCCAGAAAAGATGCTGCAGTACATCTGTGACACACACACCACAATTAGGATACAGAATGCAGAAAGGTGAAGTATCTCCCACTTGTAGAGCCAGAGTCTTCTGACATTTTGGAGGCAGAGAAAGTATCCTGCTGAAGAATTAACTATTGAATAAGGATTGAATAGTCAAGAATAGCCTGCATGTATTGATTGCTTGGTTTCTTGGCCATTAAAAAAAAAAAATTTGTATAGTTATATTATGACATTTGAAAGCATGGAAAGAAAGGATGAAAGTAGAAGGTAGGAGAAAGAGATGGTTAGGTTCTTAAGACACATTGTAATGGTAGTGGAATAGAGCCAGTGCTTGGTGGGGAAGAATGCTAACAAATTCTCTACACATAAATTTAAACTCAAAATTCCAACCCTTAAAGGCAGCTCTTTATTTATATGAAAGGTTTAGTGTAATTCATGATGTCAGACGAACATCCTGAAGAGAATGCTTCCTCCCTCCCATTACATCTAACATACTTGCCTTGTAAAAAAGTTGACCAAGAAAATATGCTTTGGTTTTTATTTGTAGTATATAAGTTTTAGAAATATTATTACCATTTTTAAGTTCCTATTGCATTCCGGACACTTCTAAGAGCTTTATACACACTTTGTTTTTAACTCTCACACCAGACTAGAAGATATTATAGTCCATGGAGGAGGAAATTAAAAATTCAGAATTCTATTTAACGACTGGAGAAATGCTTATGCCATAGTATGTGTATGCCACAATTATGCTATAAAAACACCTAGCTAAGTATTAGAGCTGAGGTTTAAACTGAATCAGTTTTAAGAGAATTGTATAATATGAACAGTTTTTAAATCTTATAAGTTGTCAGAAAGAGTGCTCTGGCCATCACCTCGAGTAAATGGTAGACATATAGCTTTACTTTGCTAGAACAGTAATTCGTAGTACAGAAGATTTGATAGCTGTGTTTCTTCTCTAATCGTTAAGGCTTTCTTCTGCACCGGAAACTCAGTTCACATTTGTTCATCTCAAACAGCCCAGCCTTTCTGCCATTCTGATTAGAACTCAACAGATTTATTTATATTACACTTTTTTCAAATGACAGTTTTTAATGCTTTTACTGTAGTGCTGTTTGTAGTAGAGGCATTGAACATATGGCGGTATTCTTAGTTTTACTATTATAGCAGCAAATGTGATCTTTAAAATACTTGGCGTCGCTAACTTTAGAATTACTGATTGGTTATAACAACTAGAGATGGAAGTGACCTTAGAAGTTGACTAGTTCAGCCTCTTACTCAAAGCAAGGTTATCTTTAAAATATTTCCGACAAAGGCTTATTTTAACTTTTGCTTGGATACATCTGGTGACCAGGACACTAGTCAACTTTTAACACTCATATCTTAAGATCCTCCAAATTTCCGAATGTTTGAGCGCCATACTAGTATTCAGCCCTCATCTGTTTATTTCCAGCAGCACTGGGATTTGACTTTCTTTTCAGTTTTTTTGTTTGTTTTTTTTAACAAAGAAACAGTTGTGTTTCTCTTCACAGCAGTTATTTTATGTCTAAAACAGAAAACAAACCCCAGAGAAAGGAGTCCAGCAAGAGAGGTAGGAAGGGGTGTCTAAGTTTGTTTCCTAGAAGCAGCCTTCTCTCATATACCTTGCGGCATGGGATGCAAATTTTGTGCCTCACCCAAATTACAAGTTATTTCACAGCTCTTTGGGTTGTTTGGCAAATTGTAAAAATAGAGAATACTATGAGTTTTTAGATAACTTGTTGACACCTATAGATAAACTGAACAGTTAGAAAGTTTTTCCTTTGTATCCAGGTTAGTTTTTTTTAATATTTGTTTTCATGAAGGGCAGACTTCAGCACAATACTTTAAGCAGTGTGGAAAACTCAAAATGCACTGGAACTTTCACAATTCCAGATCTGTGCTTTAGATTGCTACTGAAATAGCAATTCTGATAAAGCAGTGCTGTCACAGTACTGTTTCTGGCTCTCTCCTGTGTCATATGAACAGGCTGGGTTTGTATTCTGTATATATGAAATTAATTTTTTGAACCATGACTATATGACTCTTCTTATATCCAATTTAATTCTCCCTAACATTCCAAGATCTTTTTCAATCTTAAGAAAGTCATTGAATGCATTGTTACTCTTTCAGATATATATACATCATATGTGACATCAGCTTTCCAGGTTTTATATTCAAGTTTTTGACAAAACTCTTTGAAGGAACAGCATCCAGTATATTAGTTACTCAGGCCACATTATTTCATATCGATCTCATACTTTTAGTATAAAATGATTTTCAACCTCAAATATTCTGTAATTCTCATTTGTGTTGTATTTAAGGAGTGTGTGAAAACTAGTACTTCGATTGTGTTTAAAATCAAGTCAGGGGGTAATCTAAAAGTAAACTTTAGAAAGTTTGTGTTTTGTGAACACTGAGCGGCCTAGGATTTAGAGGAGTGTGGTAAATGTCTGGACCTTTTTATTTTAAATGGAAAATGTGGTTAAAATTGTAATGATAAACAAAATGCTGTTTTCTGGAGTTAATATAGTCCTCCCTATTTGTCAGTTCCAGGTAGCATGAGAAAGTACCATAGACTAGATGACTTAGGCGACAGAAATTTATTTCTCACAGTTCTGAGGGCTGGAAGTCCAAGATCAGGGTGCTGGCAGTTAGGTTCTGGCTCGCACATGGCTTGCCCTCTAGCTGTGTCCTCACACTGCGGGGCACTCTGATATCTCTTCCTCTTAATAAGAGCCCTAATCCCCTTATGAGGCCCTGCCCTCTTCACCTCCCCTAAACCTGAATATCTCCCAAAGGCCTTATCTCCAGATCCCATCTGTCACGTTGGTAGTTAGGGCTCCAACACATGGATTTGAGGGAGACACAATTAAGTGCATAGCACCCCTTGTTTTTTTTTTTAAACAATCTGTAGTACATCGATTCTTATTTTTAATTATTATACTTCAAAATGACATTTCTATAATCTCTGTTAAGAGATATTACTGCTTTGTTGCTATAATTTTTATCCTTGATATTTTACTCTTGTAGCACAATAAGTTTTGATAATAAAAACTTGAATCTTTTAGTCTCTTAACCTCAAATGACATGTTATTATTTTATAGTTTAAAGATTTGATGTTTATCTCTTCTGTAATGAAAATCGGATTCTGAGTTTCATATGGCTTTTATCTTGGGCGCTAGTGTCGGTGTCGAGCCTGGATTTAATCTTGACACCATCACTTTCTAGCTGTAAGTTTGGGGCAAATTATTTTACTTCTCCAAGGTTACTTCTTCATTGGCAAGTTTTGACTTGAGCTTTGAGCTCTTATTCCCAATCCAATATTTTTATATTATATTACATCTGTAGAGCTTGGATTTAAAAAAAAAAAAAAAACTGGTTTCAAGAGGCATTACTAAACTAGACTGTATAAAACTTGGATTCCTTTTTATGTTAGAAGTGGGAGAAATATCAAAGATTACTCTAGGTTTTAAATGTAGAGGTCAAGGACATGGTTCTGTGAGGTAGGGAGAGGAACATGTTTGGGAGAGCAGAGGAGCTTTTTTAAAAAAAAATTTTGGAATAATTTTAATCTTACAGAAAAGTTATAAAAATAGTATGAAGAATTCCCGTATTCCTTCATCCATGTCCCCTGATTGTTAATAGTTTACCGTATTTGTTTTATTATTCTGTGTGAGTATGTGCACATGTACTTGGTCACACATAGTATGTGTGCTTGACTTTCAATGTCTGCTGTGTAAACCTCATCATCCTGAAACCTGAACTTCAGATCACAAGCTCCTATGCCTCCAATTCTCCCACTCAGATCGTACACTTTACTTTGTCGTACTTATTGAATGAATGCTATCCACAGGAAGCTTGGCTCAGTAAACATTCAGTCGTTACTACTGGTCGGACTTTCATCCAGCCTCTTGAAATTGCCTGTCCCTTCTGTTCTCTTCCTCCTTCTCCTCCAGCCTTTCTGACCTCGCTCTCCGGCTTGAACTTCCGGGACGGGTTACCCTGACCCATCCCTTGGCCGTTTCCTCACCTCCCTTGCTTTGCTCTACACCTGCCCGGCACAGCTCTCATTCCTCACTCAGCACGCCTGGACATGCTGCTGGACCCTGAGGGGAGTCCTCCAGCCGCAAGACGGGGGAGCACTGTACCCCGGTCTCCAGCTCTGCCGGGCCGTCAGTGCTGCTTGTTAGCGCCTCATTTTCCTACTCGGGCTCTTTCCTCCCAGTTCTTTGCAAACGTTTTCAAGCCTCAGATTTCCAAACTGTCATCTCCACTCGGTTGATGAGGACAGCATGTCTGTCATTTGTTCCCAGTAGTTCCTGATAATATAGTAGGCACTGGCTAATATTTGCTTGAGTGAATGGGGGGATTAAACATTTTGAGTTTGTAGTTCTGTAGAAAATTTTAAGATGTTTTTTCTATAGACGATTAAAAACGTATGTCCGAAGAGTGTAACTTGAAGAAAAGTTTTGGAAATTATCCTTTTTGAATCGGTGAACCGTAGATGGGATGGCCAAGGAGAAAGCTCACAGAGCTGGCGAGAGAGATGGCAAAAGCATATTAACTTTGAGAGAGAGGGAGAAAAGAGAGAGAAAATGAGACTGAAAGCTGTCAGAGTCGCAGAAACCAAAGAAAATGATTTACAAACTACTCATGTGCATGTGATACCTGACTGTTATTAAATACTTAGCAGACATACTTCCTTGTTCAGTGAAACATTCGTGCAGGGTGCACAGTGTGCCCGTCTGGAAGTGGTTACCATTTCTTTAAATGTTAACTGTTTGAATCAGTGCGACATTGTTCTGTATTTTCCAGAAGGACTAAACTCTCACCATAAGAATGCTGGGGAAAAAGAGGTAAACAGATCCTGGATGTTTAGATTCCCATCATGGTGAGAAAGATGATTGTCATTTAATTGAATTTGACAAATTGGCAATTTGTGGAAGTATGAGTTTTTTCCAAATGTACCAAATTTTAAATATCACTTAAAATGATATTTTCAGTATTGAATGCCTTTCGTGATGGTAAATGAGTAACTTTAGCCTCTCATAATTTTTAACGCTGAAGGAATTTTAGAGATCACAGCTTAAAGAACAGTCTGCTTTGACAACACTGACTTTTTTTCTTCCATTTCTTTTGTTCATCTTAACTTTGGGGGGGAGGTGCAAAAAATATCTGTTTACAAGGTAATTGTTCAAAATCTAGCAAATGCAGCTGCACATGGTTTGGTACATCTAATTTCAATGGAAAATTCTATTTTTTTTCTTTTTTTTTAACCAACAATGCTCAGTGAGAGCCATAGAACCTTGAATTTAGAAATATTATTAGTTTTTCTTCCCTTAAGCAAAACCAAAAAGGCTTTGGTTTTGCTGACTAACCCACAGCCCTTAAGGATTTAGATTTTTAGGTACATGGTAAGCAGGACTGTAACAAAAAAATGTTCGTAATAGCGTACAAATAACAAAAAGCTTTGCAAAATTAAAAGTGATATAAGTAAAGGATATATATAGTTTCTTTGATCTCTTTCAACTGTGCGGATAGGTTTTTTGAAATTAGAAGTTGGCAAGTTGAAAAATGCTCCTATTGAGCTTACTGTTTCAAGGGTTTTTGAATTACTAATTATGTAAATTGTACCATTTTGTTACTTAAGTGTGGGTCTGCTGAATGCAGCCAAGCATTTATTCAGCAATTGAGGGTTTTGATTAGTTTTTCCCTCCAGTGTCTCTTCATGGCATTTCGAATAACTCAGCCGCAGTCCTTATCCTAGGCTACTAGGCCCTGCACACTCGGTCTTCCACCTACTCCGACTTCCTCTCTGCCTCTTTCCCTCAGCATGACCTTTATACTTGGACTTCCTTCTCCCAGATCAAAATCCGTTTGTTTTTCCAGTGGTTCTCACCTGCGCCTATACTGTAGAGACACCTGGAGGGAACTTTTCATAGAATACTGTTGCCAGCCATTCCGATTTACTTGGTCTGGCACGGGGCCTGGGCTGTAGTATCTTGTAAGGTCTTCCTGGACGAGCCGGTGCAGCCTGGGCTGAGAACCACCGATTGATTTTCTTAGCTTGTGTTAGTTCCAGGGCGATGTTTCCCCTCTTTGCTGTCCCTTTACTCAGTTCAGTTTTTATTCATTCCCATATTTTTGTTTACTTACTGTTTGTTAAAAGTTCCGTGAAGGTGAGCCATCATCTATCTTTTCAAGATACATTCTGACATTTAAAACAACATTTGAGTTTATTAATGCTCAGCACATTTGTTGTATAGATGTTGTTGAATGAATATTGTCACTGCAGCATAAGGGAGGTACTTTGAGAAGGCCCGATGTTTCTGTGTGACCCGTAGAGGGTTGCTTTGCTAAATTGTATTTCAGAAAATACACTAATTACTCCAGCAGGCTTTAAGAGGTCATTGTTTTTCAATAAGGCTTTAGTATACAAAGGTAAGAGCACACAAGAGAGATTTGGCAAATTTGTTTTCCTGGAAACAGTGTTAAAAATGTGGGTTAGGTTCCCACTCCAGTGCTCAGAAGGAAGAGGCATTACCATGCTTGCAAAAGCTTCCAAGGTGGAAGAGGGATCAAGACAATCCTATGTCTAGTGTCCATTTTCAGCCACAGCCACACCTGTGCCTGGGCTTTTGCAGTCTATGGTGTCTCTACATTCTGCCCTTAGCCCCCTCTAATTCATTCTCCACATCATAGTCAGAATGATATTTTTAAAACAAAAGACACGCCTTTGCTCAGAATCCCATGGTTTCCCATTGCTTCAAAGATAAAATTTTAAATCCTAATAGGCCTACCTCATTCAACCTTCTCTTTTGTTTCAGCTTTCCCTTTCTTAGAGCTTTTCTGTTTTTGAACATGATTAGCATATCGGGGCTTTAGGTCCTTTCCATTGCTTTTTCTTCAGGCTCAAGGCTGGCTCCTTCCCCATTTGACCCACATTAGAAGCCTTTCTCTCAGAGAGGCCCCACCCTCCTCTTCATGGGGGGGACTGGAACTGGATGTCAAATTAACCACCAGTGGCTAATGATTTAGTTATTTATGCCGTAAAAATCCCTGAACTGGAGCTTCCTATAAGTGGAGCTACGCAAACTCAGGTGGGGACAGCGCCTGCGCTCAGGACCACTGGGGACCTCAGCCTGTGTATCTCTTCCTCTGGCTGTTCATTTGTATCCTTTAATAGGTTTGTAATAACCTGGTAATCTAGTGAGTTGTTTTCCTGGGTTCTGTGAAATGCTGGAGCAAATTAATCAAACTCTTGTTCATAGCTAGCCAATGAGGCTGGACTTTAAAATGGCATCTGAATAGCCGGGCTAGGGGGTGGTAGTGTTGTGGGCCTGAGCCCTTACTAATCTGAGATGGCATGCTCTCTCTCCAGGTAGGTTGTGTCAGAATTGAGGTGAATTGTAGGACACCCAGCTTGTTGGCCACATAATCTGAGAATTGCTGGGTGTGCCTTCCCGCCACACGTGTGGTAACCAGAAATGTCAGCAGCAGCGTGTTAAGAGTAGAGAAGACATACAGGGGTATTCTTAAATATATGGGGGGAAGGGGGTACAGGGGAGGGACACAGATTGATAAGATATAAAATTGCAGAAATCAGCAGACCTGATAAGAAATAAAGAAAAACAACAATAATAGACCTTATATTGAAGCAGAAAATGTCAGAATAAGCAAGGAATCAACAAATAGTGCTTTTATTCCTGGGGTTGTTGATAAGAAAGCAGTTAAAGATTCTTGTGGCTACAAAGTTAACCAATAGACAAAAGTAGAAATGTGGAAGAGAATCAATTGGAAATAAAAAACAAACCTATCTTGGATAAAGGAGGAACTCAAAATCAAAATTGCCGAACTAACACAGAAAACACCTCCTATCAAAAACATATACAATCATGATTCAGAGAAATGGTCCTAAGTACTTTCATTATCAGACAAAACAATAAGTTTAAACGTTACCTAAAAAATCATGAAAGAAAAATCAAGATAAAATAAAAACAGAACAACAAAAAATGATAAATCCAAGGGCTAGTTCTTTTGGAGAAAATGTTACCTGAATCACTCTTAATTTTAAGTTAGAAATGAGAAAGTTAGCATAAAAGACACATGAAGAGAAGACTTGAGAAGTAAGGGATTTCAAGGAAAATAGGAATTACCAAATTTGTCTTAAAACAGAAAAAAAAACCAAGTTACTCAAAATGTGCCCCCTCCCCCCCACAAAAGTGTCTGGTTTAGGCATTTTCACAGAGGAAGTCTGGTGTCATTTAATAGAGACGTTTCTCATGCTATTTGCAATGAATAGCCAGGCGGGGCTTGGCAACTGAAATCTGGCCTCTGGCCTGTTTTGTATGGTCTGGGAGCTAAGAATGGTGTTAGAACTCAGAGCTATAACTTAAATAAAGTCTAAGACTCTATCCTAAATATACTAACATAGGCTAACATAGGGTGTAAAAAACACAGGGATGTTAACAGGGATGTATATGTATGTGATAAAATTTATTTATAATATACATCAGTCATTAAGTGATCCATACTTTGAAACATATTTATCAAACACCTACTATGTATACTATTTTGTAGACTGGGAATACAAGACACAAAATCTGCTCTCCCAGGCCTTACTTTCTAGTGTAGTGATTAAAATAATAGGTAAACAAGATCATTTCAGATAGTGACAAATGCTATGAATAAAACCAAACAGAACAATATGAGAAAATAAGGGGCTTTTAAGAATAGAATACACCACAATTTTGTTATCCACTCACCTGTTGGTGGACATTTGAGTTTTTTTCAGTTTTTGCCTATTATAGTCAAACTGTGAACCAGAGTACAAGTCTTCATATGGATATATGTTTTTATTTCTCTTGTATGGAGTGGGGGAGGGGAGGTTTGGTTGATGAATTTTTTTCCTTTTTAAGAAACTGCCCAGTTGGTTTTCCACGTGATTGTAACATTTTACATTCTAGGAGCGGGCTATGAGAGTTCCAGCTCTTCCATATCCTTATCAGCACTTGGTATAATTGTTCTGTAATTTTAGCCAATACAGTAGATGTGGGGAAGTATCTCATTGCGGTTGAAATTTGCATTTGCCATTTGTATATTGAGTCCTGAAAATTTTATATAGATTCTAGATAAAAGTCCTTTATCAGATATATGATTTGCAGGTTTTTTCCCAGACAGTAGCCTATCTGTTCATTTTTAGCAGTATCTTTCAAAAAGAAGTCCAATTTATATATTTTTTTTAATTTATTTCTTTTAGGCGAAGCAACCCTTGGTTGACCTCACAAATTGCAAGGACCTTGTCAGCTTACAATCCCTTATTTTTTGTTCTTTATTTTTTATTTTTTGCACCTACAGCACCTGGTCTTCCTAGGTGGTCTCCCATCCAAGTACTAACCAGGCCTGACCCTGCTTAGCTTCTGAGATCAGATAGGATCAGGCTTGTTCAGGGTGGCATGGCCATAGACAGAAGTCCAATTTATAAATTACATCTTTTACGGGTTATGCTTTTAGTGTACTAAGAAGTCCTTATCTAACCCAGGGTTAGATGTTTGGTAGTTGTAGATTTTAAATTTTGTCTGTGATTCTTTTTTCAAAAATTGAAATAAAATAAATATAACATTGTATAAGTTTTAAGGTGTACAACATGCTGATTTGAGACATTTATATATTGCAGTATTATTACCACCGTAACCTCACCTGACACCTCCGTCAGGTCACGTAATTTTCTTTCTTTTTCTGTGGTGAGAACATTTAAGATCTTGTCTCTTAGCAACTTTGGAGTATATAGTACAATATCATTGACTGTAATCATTATGCTGTGCCTTAGATCTCCTGAATGTACTCATCTTCTCACTGCAAGTTTGTGCCCTTTGCTGTGGTCCATTTTCAACTGAGTTTTGTGAAGTATGGATCAGAGTTCAGTTTTTAATATGTGTACACAGTCGCTCCAGTACCATTTGCTGAGAAAACTATTCTTTATCCACTGAATTTTCTTTGCATTTGTCAAAAACCAGACGCTCGTGTGCACTTATACTTCTAGACTCTGTCCCATTGGCCTGTTTTTTTACACCAACACCTCACTGTCTTGATTGCTGCTTTTTACATGTCTTGAAATCAGGTGACTTTGGCTCTCCATCTTCTCTTTTCAAAGTTCTTTTGGTTATTCTAGATCCTGTCCATTTCATTATGGATTTTAGAATCAGCTTGACAAATTCAGACTCCTTCCCTCATTTTTTTCTGAGATTTTGTTTAGGATTGCTTTGAATCTCGAGGTCTGTTTGGCATGAACTGACATCTTAATTTGGGTCTTTCGACCCATAAACACAGCATATTTCCATTTATCGAGGTCTTTAATGTTTTGTAGTTTTCAGTATGCAAACCTTACACATTTTTTGTCAGCTATGTCCCTAAGTATTTCACATTTTAATATTATAAGTGGTGCTTTAATCTCATTCCATTGCTACTTTCTTATTGAACAGGTTGAATACAGTTGTAATAAAATAACTGTTTTATGTTCTTGTCCAGTAATTCTAACATCTGAGTAAACTGGGCTGGTTTCAGTTGATTGAGTCTTCTCTTTAATATGGTTCATATTTTTCTTTGCATGATAATTTTTAATCGGATGCCACAATATTTTATTTTCTTGGGTGCTGGATATATTTTCATTTTTCATAAATATTCTTTAAATTTGTTTGGGGCTCAGTCACCTGAAAACAGTTCGATCATTTTGGCTGTTGCTTTAAGGTTCCTTAGACACGACCAGGGCAGTATTCACTTGCGAGCACTCTTTTTCCCAGCACTACTGGGATAAGGCGTTTCTGAATAGTCTCCCCAGCGCCCGGTGGATAGGAGGCTTTCTGAAGTCTGGCTGGTGAGGACAGGCTCTGCGGCCCGCCCTTTGCGGGTGGTTCCATCTTTGGGGAGTTTCTTCCCACACACGTGCAGATTGGTGGTCTGCATACTCATGGGGGTCCTGCAGTGTTAGATCCTAGCTGCCTTGGTCACCCGGAACGCTCGGCCTCATTTTTTTCAACTTAGGGAGTCTGCCTGCCTCCCTGGGGTTCTCTCAATGCCATGACCTGGGGACTCTCCAGACAGTAACTTCAGGTTCACTTCCTTTGTTTTCTGTTTGTTAGGGCCCTGGCCTTCCTCGCTCTGTATCCACGATTTGTCATCCAAACAGTAATTACATCTTTTAAAGTATTTTTAAGTGAACTATACAAAGTGAGACTAAGTCTTGATGGTGCTTAGTCTGGATTGGTTGGATTCTTTTGATACTTTGTCCTAAAAGTAATCCTTTAAAAAAAAAATACATTATTTTATGTACTGTAGTTTTACATTCCTAAAAGTAATTTTTTGAGCTGGTCACTGACTTTTCTCAAGTATGTTGAATCAAGTTTGAACCTAATTGAGAGTTTCAGGGTGTCTCCTAAGCCTTTCAGAAGCAAGACACCAAACAGATTAGTGGGCTAAATTAAACTTTGGCTTTAAACTGAAAGTGTCCACACTTAACTGGCAAACCATCCATCATGTTAGAATTGGACTTTCTGATTTATTCAGTCTTATAGTTTATAGCTACAAATTCTGTTTTTAGAAATGCAAACTTTTATAGCGATGATCATGTTAAGTGATAGTTTATCTTTTGATTGAATTATCTTTTGTTTTCATTTACAGTAATTTCAGTCATGTTATGTTTTACTTTTTTTCTGGTATAGTAAGTACTGTAAAACATAAAAACGAAAGAGACTCAGTATATGAAATATAAATTTATTCTCTATTCTAGTGGCCTGAAAAGCTGATTCTTTGTCCATCTTTCTCACCTCAATACACTCAGTTTGTATTTCGTTTACTACTTGTTTGGGAAAAGAAGGGCATAGTATAGATAGTAATTTAACAATAGAAGTAGAACCTTTTTACAGAATATTGAACTTTAAAAAGACCTACTCAAATATTAATTTTATAATATATTTGCAGGAATTTTTCATTTGACCTTATATAAAACCTGTATTTCGTGGCTTTGGGGGTCAATTGCTTGTTTTTTTTTTTTTTTTTTTTTTGTATTTGGAAATAAATTCCTTATAATTTATAGAAAATTTTTTAGTTTTGTTTTGCTTTTAAATGGGAAAATTAAGGTTTATTTTATGATTCTTTTCACGCCTTGATGTTTTATGATGGCTGGACTCGAACTAGATATTCTGTCATTCTCTGGTTGAATTCTGTAATGTTATCTTGTTTTTTTTGTGTGTGTAAGCTGAGGACAAATTGAACCCCCTAGCTTGTTATTTTAATTTTTGTTTACTTACGAAATTGAACATTTTGATACGTTTGCTTATTGGTATTATTTCTCTAGTGAGTTGTCTGTTTATAGCATTAATTTTTGGGTTTCTTCAAGTTTTTTTCTTCAATATGTTGAGTTCTTATATAGCATTCACATTTTGCCAAATGATGAGATAGTTTGTCTGTTCACTGTCATTTTAATTTTTTAACTACTGTTTTCCTGTCATGCTGTGTAGAATATTTGGTAGGCTTGCTTTCGAATATAAGCAGAATTCCTTAATATAAAACAGATGCCTGTGTTCTACGTAAAATTGAAAGTTTATTCAAAACAGAAAAAGAAATGTAACTAGGCAGTCCTAAAAAGTAATCTTAATATATGTATGTATGTGTGTGTAATTTTATTTAATGTAGCCCAGAGTTCTGGGCTGGAGATGCAAATCTTGGATGGTCAGTTCATGGTTGAAGCCATAGGCGTGGATGAGGTTCACTACAGTGAAGAGATTAGAAGGAGAAGGGGAGTGAAGACAGGATGGACAGCGCAGGAGGAAGGACTGGCTTTCGATGGAATGGGAGGGAAGATACTACACTTTGTTAATTGCAGCGATTGTGAAGACGTGAAGACTGCTCCCGTATTAGGATCTCCAAAGGAGCTGTATCAAAATAAGGGTCAATGTCAAGGCCCCACCCCGACACCCCAGATTCTGGTGTATTTGAAATCCACTGGTGATTTTCATGTGCAGCAAGGCTTATGAACCACTGTTTGGACTATAACTGCTTATAGTAAGTCAGGGGGTCCTAACCGTCAGCATTGGCACCCTTGGGGTATAGTTAGTTATACACATTCTTCCACATACGACAGCAGGCCATCCATGAATTAGCGTAGTTGTTTCGGTTGCAGGTGAGTTTTTTCAGTTTGTCAGAAGGAAAGGTGATTCATTGTTGAGTGTATAGTTAAGTGGTTTTATACAGTTACGTGGGGAGGAGGTGGCATGGTGTAATGGACTGACCCAGAAGCCTTGATTCCAAATCCAATTTCATTTACCTCTGAACATCAGTTTCCTCATCTGTAAAATCAGGAAACTAACTGTATCGTGAGATTATTAGACTGAAATGAGATAACAGATGCAAAAATTCTCGGTAAGTGTACACAGATAGAGTTTGGCAGTTGATATGCATGTAAAACCACATCTCTGCAAGTGGTGCTCACCCTGTGTAGTCAAGTGTAAAACCAGTAGATGAAATGGTTTTGATGCTGTCAGGGTCTCCAAGGACACTCCCTGACTTGGGATGTTCTTTTGCCTGATATACCCATGCTGCACTGTCTTTAACCCCGGTGCTTCAGTTCACGACGCTTTTTAACTAGTGATGGTTTCTTGGTAGAATTCGCCACCTGCCATACTCCCATCCAAACCCCTCAAAACAAACAAACAAAACCCTAAGGTTGATGTGTGTACACCTCATTAAATGAAAGGGAAACAGAATTAGAACTAATTTGTGTATTGTTATTGATATGAGCTATTGAAGGTTGATCTGTTTTTATTTTTCAGGATTTTAAATAAAATTTCTGTGAACATTTGAATTTACTAGTTTTTAGTAAGCTAATAAACTATTCTAAATTTTCCTTCTTGTTTTTCTTCCTTTTGTGCATCTCAAAGACTGGTTTTAAGGGGTGTGGCAGGAGGTTTTGGACTCGATGAGTTTCCACCGAAATGTCGGAGAAGTCAGGCCAGAGCACAAAAGCAAAGGATGGGAAAAAGTATGCGACACTCAGTTTATTTAATACTTACAAGGGGAAGTCATTAGAAACTCAGAAAACCACAGGTGAGTAAAATCAAGTGGTGATTACATTTGTTATGGTTTCCGTGCTTTTGGTTTGTTACTTTCTATAAATGACACCCTGAGCTGTACCTATTAGGAACTAGGACAAACCCAGGTTACTGAAACTCTGCTTACATGGAGCTTTTTGTATACACATGCATTTTTCAGGGGATATGAGTTAAACATTTTACATGAGTTAAAAAATTATAATTATGTTTATTTTTTCTTGTTTG
Organism: Pteropus vampyrus; assembly: GCF_000151845.1. Taxonomy (NCBI): domain Eukaryota; kingdom Metazoa; phylum Chordata; class Mammalia; order Chiroptera; family Pteropodidae; genus Pteropus; species Pteropus vampyrus. The sequence goes on along the minus strand of NW_011888975.1, from coordinate 1,377,427 downwards.
TTGTCAGCAGAAAATAAGTGGAATTGTGTGGTTCCAGATGGAAACTCAGTCAATGAGATTGGTAGGCATAGAGCTAACTGTTAGTGGGTATTTATTAGCACTTCAAATTATGGAATAGGGAGAGTCCTGTGGTGTTTTGGTTTGTTTTGGTTTGTTGATACCTTGAACCCAGTGATTACAGTGAAAAGTAAAAACTGGACCACATATGTTACTTTAGCAGTGTTCATTATGAATATAAAGTCAGCATACTGTCCTTTAACTAAGTTTCGAGTGCGAAATAGAGTCCCTGAAAAAAATTACAAAGCCAGCAACGTCAGTGTTCACCTTTTCATAGTATACAAGGTTTATTGTTAGGATTTTTAAAGCCTCAGATCAGTGGCTTGATAGTTTATTTTAATATAATTTCTACATGAGAAGTGGATATGTGGCCTACTTGAAAAATTCTTACCTTAAAATATTAGGAAATAATGGTTCAGTCTTCTATTAATTCCTGTTTCTATATTCTTTTAAGAATAAAGTGGGTAATAAACTAGATCTTCTAAGAAAGTTGATGTTATTGATCTTTAGTTGCAGCTCGACATGGATTACAGAGTCTTGGAAAAGTTGGAATTTCACGGCGGATGCCTCCCCCTGCTAACCTTCCAAGTCTCAAAGCAGAAAACAAAGGCAATGACCCTAATGTGAACATCGTACCGAAAGACGGCACAGGGTGGGCGTCAAAGCCAGAGCAGCATGAGGAAGAAAAGTAAGTTAGCATCTGCCAAAGAACACTCTGCTCCCCTTGCTTTGTAGGAACTTACTTTGAGTTCCTCCAGTGTGCTCGGTGTCCTGCTGTACATTACGTATCTTCATGCCCTTTAAAGCCTTGGCACCAGGGTCCAGTGCTCCTATGAGAATCTAACGCTTGATGATCTGAGGCGGAGCTGAGGTGGTGATGTCGGCACTGAGGCGGTGATGTCGGCGCTGGGGAGTGGCCGTAAATACAGATGAACCTTTGCTCACTCGCCTGCTACTCACCTCCTGCCGTGCGGCCCGGTTCCTAACAGGCCATGGCCTGGTACTGGTCCACAGCCTGGGAGTTGGGGACCTCTTCTTTAAAGTCTTTTAGATAGTCAACTTTTGATTAATTTTCCCTATGAGTGGGTTTAGTGGCAGTATTTCCATGTGTGAAGGTAGAACAGTGACAGCTGCTAATCACAGCTTTTCTTATACACTCTGTCAGGTTTCCTCCTCTCCCATTCCCACCAGATCAGGCATTTTCTTTCTAACGTGATTAGAAATTGATTCTTCTAAATGATTTCATGGAGCTAAGGGTTCTGTCTGCTTGGTTCCCTGAAACTATGCCTGATGCCCATCATAGGTGCTCAAGTAATATTATTTGAACGAATGAAGAATTAGCGAGAAAGCTGGGGTGACCCCTTTCATCATCATTCATTCGATGTGTTTAACGTCCCGCTGTCAAGGATTATGCAGGGCCCTTAGTCCATCGAATGACCTAGTTAAGTGGTGGTGATTTTTAAAAATAAGGCGAGCAGTTGGGTACTTGATGCTTTTTGCCTCTATCTGTTATCAAATTTCTGTAGTCTTTTGTGGGGAGCTTCATAGAGTAATTTGACTACTGTAGTAAAGCTTGTCAAAGACTGACTGTTTTCTGCTTCTGGGTGGTCGTAGGATTATTTTGTAGCAGCAAATCAGTCAGAGGTCTGAGTGTACCAGAAATATTTAAATCTCTTAAGTACCTTTTTCATTTTTAAGCATTAACTCATTACAAGGATTGAATAAAACTGTAGACCTTTCTTAAAACACCTTTTACCCGTGGGGGTGCTGAGTGACAGCAGTAAGTCCAGTGGCAAACCTGTGTGGAGGCTGGCCTCCAGTGGCCACACGGAGAGCTTGCTCAGCCTTACCCCGGCTCATCCCACCAGGCCAGACCGTATGTATGCCGTACTGTTATTTCTAAATGTAAATGTTCACTTCTTCAGAACAGATCGTTGGGAGCTGTGTTCAATAATGAGTGCTGCTTTTATTTACAAAATGAAAAATGAGCAGAGCTGTCTTCTCCTGGGGTGATTCAAAGGTAGAAGGGAAAGGGACAGAGAGTAGCAGGACTTCACTGAAAGGAAGGTCGCAAAGGGCACCGAATGTGGAGGCTGCATCTATGAGTAGATGTGTAGCCAGAATTATTGGTGCACAGATTCACCCTAAATGCAGTATTCATTTTATTTTCTTTAAATGTATAATATTTGAAATAATGGATTCATATTTTTTTTAAGAACACCAGAAGTTCCACCAGCACAGCCAAAACCTGGGGTTGCAGCTCCCCCAGAAGTAGCACCTGCTCCCAAATCATGGGCCAGTAACAAGCAAGGTGGGCAAGGAGATGGTAAGTGGACCTTAGCTGGGGAAACTAGTCAGGCTTGATAGTTACTGAGCAGCCATGCAGGAGATAAGGGTGGGTCGTTAGGTTTGGCAGGGGCCGAGAACATTGTCAAAGGATAAATAAACTCAAGCTCTAAAAAAGGGTCTTTTTAAAACCTCTTGGGCTACTGAAGTATCAGTGTTAAGAGAGCCATGTATGACCCAGTGGTTAGGATTAAAGCAGGGGTCGTTCAGGTACCCTCTGTCCCGTGCGATTTTACCTTTATTCCGCATCACCAGACAACACCTGTACTTTCAGCTCTTTGAGACATAAGGATGCAGACGTTGTGTAGATTGCTAGCAACCCCCTTCATCTCCATCTGCCCCTTGAGCTCTCTCTTTCAAACGTGGCGCTCGTGATTTCTGTGGTAGAGAAGAGCTAGAGAGTAGCCGTAACGCACAGTCGCTGTAGTACCTCCCTTCCCACAGGGAGCGACGGACCCCAGCAAAAATTTCGCCACTTGGAAAACAAGAAACGTATATAAAACATTGTATGGGAAAACCCTTCTAGGCCCCGAAGCTAATAAAATCCGCTCTTTTAATTTATAGAAGTATAAAAGGAAGCAGGCAGGCAGGCAGGCGGGTGAATAGTGAAGTGCGGTATCTCAGCAGTCAGTGAAGTCAGTAAATTGAACGAAGGTGTTCCAGCCTCACTGTGGTGCCGCATGCAGTGTTTATTAAATTCTGTTTCAGTAAGATCATTTGGACTGATTCTCAGAGTCATTAGCAAAGGAATGTGACTCGTATTGAAAACTTAAGGAGTCATGATAGAGAAAAGAAGTGAGCCTCCTCGCTTGCCTCGCCATCTTTAATGCGTCCTCCGGAAGTGTCTGGCAGGTTCCTTTCTTAAATTCTTATCTCCTCATGGCTGTTCATTAACTTTCCAAGGGATTCTAATTCTAGGTAAATTTAAAAGTTTTATGGGTGTGAATAGTCATCATTGAAAGATGGAATAATTTATCAGAAAAAGGCAGAGAGCTCTACCCTGGGAGGGTTTTTGAATTATCTTCCATGGAGAAGTTACATTTAATGTTTTTTAAAAATCTGTAGGAATCCAGGTGAACAGTCATTTTCAGCAAGAATTTCCCAGCTTGCAGGCAGCTGGGGATCAGGAAAAAAAAGAAAAAGAAGCAACCGATGACAACTATGGACCTGGACCTAGTTTACGCCCACCAAGTAAGAGTATTTCCTATTTAATACAAATACAGAATGAGATTATATTCATTTTTGTCATGCGATATAACTTCTGCCTGCTAGTGTGTATGTGGTTTGCCTACTTTTAAAAAGCAGATGGTAACCGTAGTTGCTTGCCACTCGAGTGTGGTTTCTGCATGAACAGCATCCATACAACTCGAGAACTTGTTGGAAGATGATGCCTAGGTGCCTTATGTGCACATTAATATTTGATCAGTTTTACAATAGTAAAATTTTTTGAAGAAACCTCCCCCAGTGTGCAAATATTATTTATTTATAAATTGTATCCATTTACTTGCTACTTCATTGATATTCAGGGATCCCTTGGTTTCTGAACTCAAACCCAAACCCAGGAACCAGTCAATTTGGGTAGTGAGGGATACTTGCATTATGTACATTATAAAGCAGAAACTCAAGATAGAAATGTAAAATCTTTGATTTTTAGATGTCTTATTGTCATTACCGAATATCTCAAAGGACGCGTCTACACGGGGAGGTTCCTCTTCACAGTACCAGATGCAAACCCATATTTCTGATAACCTGATACATTTCCTATTTCTTTTAGCTCATTTCTAGTCAGGTCTGGGAAAATCATCTTTTTTTATTTTTGTTTTGTAATTGCTATAATGTTGTTGATGAGTTTGTATTAGAAATAGATGTTTTCTCGTTCTCGATACTCATCTGTTGCTGCAAAACAAAACTTAAAACAACAAACCGAAGTGGCCTTGTGGTTTCACACAGTATCTGAGGGTCAGGAATGTGGGAGCCACTGCGCAGGGGCTTCTGGCTCAAGAACTCTCTCAACAGAGTTGCAGTGAAGCTGCCATCTGATGCTGGCTTGACTGGGCTGCTGTTCCAAGCTCACTCTTGGTGGCTCTTTTGTACGTGGGCCGCTCACAACATGACTTCCCCAAAAAAAGTAAGGACAGATGGAAGCCCACCATCTTTTATAACCTAATCCCAGAAGAGACGGGCCATTGCTTGTTTTATTCTACAGGCTGCACAGATCTGTGCTGGTACACTGAGCAGGTGGAACACAGGGTGTGCATACCAGGAGGGAGAGGCCGTTCGGCCATCTCGGAGGCGCCCTACCGAGCAGGGCTTTCCTGTAAAACCATTCACAGTCTCATTCGGCGAAGTGTGGTTGAACCAGATAATACAGTCACTAAATCTGCTCCCTTGGGCACGTGTAACTAGCAGTACTAGACCGAAAACAAATGAGCGAGAGCATCCCTGTCAAGCCTTCTGGGCCGCCCCACTCGCACCCTGTCCCCTCTTCTCAAGACAGTTTGAAATGCCACCGTGTCAAATATTGGTAAGGCTAACAGAGAAGCGCTGGTTTTTCTTCCCCCACCCCAGCATTTGGTTTGGTGGCACCCTCGGAGGTGCATCCTCTCCGCTTTGGAAGCCACTGCTCCTGGCTTACCCACATACCTTAAAAACATCCACAGGGCCTAGATAGGGCTTTCATTGCTCCTTCACTCTGCTTGCTTGTTACTGGCTTAAATTTTCTTGAGATGTGCCCAGTTTGGTGTCACTCTATTCCATTTTCAGATGCTTCTTATTCCTTTCTTAATCTGTCTCCGTGCCAGATGTTGCTTGTTGGAGAGATGGCGGTAAGTCTGCTGGCCCACCCTTAACCTCTGACCAAGATGAAAAGCTCCCTGGCCAGGATGAAAGCACAGCTGGATCATCAGAGCAAAATGACATCCTCAAGGTGGTGGAAAAGAGGATAGCTTGTGGTCCTCCGCAAGCTAAACTGAATGGACAGCAGCCTGCCCTCACTTCCCAGTACAGAGCCATGATGCCTCCCTATGTGAGTAGTGTTCAGTAAGCAGGTGACCGAGAGGTTTTTGATCTGGGTTCCAAGGAGAGAATTGGAGTAGGAAAATGTTTAGGTCTTCATTTTTATTAACATCTAACTAAAACTTAGCATTTTCTTTGATTAGGAATGTGGGAAATAAATCATAGAAGTATCAGCAGTGCCTGGGTTTTTATCATTAATAGGGATCATAGGTATTTTCATATCACATTACGTTGTTTTAGATACTGCAAAATACTGTTTATGCACAGTAGTACTTCAGAATAGAGCCATGGGTAGGCCCACTTGTTATTTAATGACCTAATAAAGATGCACATACATTATTGTGTCCCAAATCTGTTTTCTAACTGTTGTGGTAACAGAATTTTAGTATAATTGTTTTCCTTCATTATATTCTACATTTTAGATTTTGCATTTTAAAACATTTCTATAAGAAGAGATTCATAGAATTTACCAGACTGCCAAAGGGGTGGTTTATGGCACAGAAAAGGTTAATACCTACTTTCATTCTAAAGTTTTATTAGTATACCTTTAGTTTTTTAGCTTTTCATTATGGAATATTTTAATACATGCAAAAATAGAAATAATAGTACAGTGAACCTCTCTCCCCCCACATCTACCATCCATCTTCAACAATTATCAACTTGTGGTCAGTCTTGTCCCCAGTTCCCACCATCTTGGATTACAAATGCAAATTCTGGATATATCACTCATTCACGGATTTTTAGGTTGTTAATCCTTTAAAGATAAAGACTAGGAGAAAAGCCCACAATACCATTATCATACCTGGAAAGAAAATTGTTTTTAAAATATCAGGTCAATACTCCAATTTCCCTGACTGTCTCATAAAGAGGGTCCAGATAATGTCCGTTCGTTGATTCCTATTTCTCTAAGGAATCATGCTACCTGCGGATACCTCTTTCCCTCTCTCTCTTTTCTTTGAAGCTTATCTGGTACCATTTACTTGTTATCCTGTGGAATCTGGATTTCGTTGACTCAGTCTTTATAGTATGATTTAATGTATACTTCTGGCCCTTATATTTTTTATAAATTAGTTTTTCTATAAGTCAGAATTTGGTGCCCTCATTCATGTGTTTGCTCTCAGCCTACTGTGAAATTATATGGCAAGTAACATCTGTCCAAGTAAATAAATTTACATTTTTTTAGATTCTTAATCTCAAAAGGAAGAATCTAGTTCCTATGTCCATTTTCTATGATTTAACTCCAAGTATTCAGGCTCTATGTAGCCAATTTTTTTTTCATATTTTCTAGTCTTTGTATTGATATTATATAACCATTCTAGGGCAGAAGAGGGAAATAAGTGATTAAATACCATTACTTGTTAAATATTTTCTTTAAAAAATTGGGAGTGTGATAAAAATCATCTATGCTAACCTGTCCTTGAAAAATGATATACACCCAACTGTTGTCTCCTAATAATTTTCAATTTGTGCTTTTAAAGACCCTCGAATTTCCAGATGTGGGGGTGGGACAGGGTCAGGGAAGAAAAGAGGGGAGACCAAGTGGACTTTGCCTCCAGTTTCATCAGTGATTTTATTTGAATGAAGTGTTCCATGGATGAACAAAAACATCTTGAAAACCACTACCAAATATTGAGAATGTAAAGATTTTTTCTACAATTAATTTTGTGGCAAAGTTCTAAATTTTAAACATTTAATGCCACTCAGAATTGATCTCTATGCCTGAAAAATCAGCAGGGGGTCTAGTGCAACTTTACCTGTGAATACTTGCCTCTGACAGTGTATTTGCTGACTCAATTGTCGAAGCGTGATGCAGCCCATGGTGCTCCAGAGTGCTTCCCAAACAAAAGGCTTTCCCAGTTGGGTTTCAACTGCTGCTTAACTTAATTAACTTTGCTCTAGCCCTGCTTAGAAATATCTTCTTTAGACAGCATGATCATGTAAGCATAGCCTTTCTTCGGGTATAAATTAATTTCTTTAAGTTAAACTTTTTTTAGCAAAACTAATCTGTATTACAATGTAAATTATGTGTTTTAAAATAATACGATTTCGTGTGTGTGTGTGTGTGTGTGTGTATTTTTTTTTTTTTAATATAATCTGACCTGGATATAAGCAAATAGTAAATAACCAAGCATTCCTGGACATTCCTTCTCTTTCAAATTATAAGACAAATCCCTTGATGTTCTCTTAAATTTAGCTTCTCGAAGCCTTAGAGAGCGTCATCTCTGGGCCTCAATTTATAGTTATTGTCTCATATTAACTTGAGTGGGAATCTACCTATGCCCTTACCCACCTCCTCCTTTTTTACTCCCTTGGGTTATGGATTGTCCTTTTATCTGAACTGAGTTCTGTCTGCCAGCAAATGTGCCTTCAGTTAATGGACTCCTGCATTCAGTCGAAGTCTCATATTATTTCCAGTATTCGGACTTGGTTAAGTCTCTGCAGTTTTCTGCAGTGCATGCCCGTTGTCTTTTTTAGTTTTTCATGTCAATATACAATCATTTTTGTGTAATTTTGTTAATGAAATAACGAGTTCTTAGGACGAGCACTGGCTATTGCCTCTATTTGTAAAGACTTGGTGGAGGTAATAATCTTACAAATGGCTTGTTATTGAGGATGGATGATGATCTGTACCAGCAGATAAAATGAGTTCTTCATAGTACTATTTATTTTTAATCATTCTTTCTATAAATTATCATTTTAGGCTTAGGGTGATCTTTTTTTTTTTAACTGGGTGGTTAATCAGTTTTTATTTCCTACGTATAGATGTTTCAGCAGTATCCAAGGATGGCGTATCCTCCTCTTCATGGTCCCATGAGGTTTCCACCTTCTTTATCTGAAGCAAACAAGTAAGACTATTAAATGATTAAAGTGTGCAGAGCATTTCCTGGAGGTTGAGTGGCTTGTGATGATTGATTCGTTTTTCTGTCCTCAGAGTACAGCTGCCATAATTGGATAACTTTTATAAGAGAACAAAAATACTCCATTCCTCTAAAACTTTAAAGTATCTTACATAAGATTCTGAAAACTGAAAATTATGGCCCTAAAAATTTATGGCATTTGTTTATCCCTCTTTTCTTCCATGATGTTAGTGACGCCACATTTCCTTCTTTTGCCTGATGCTTGAGCATCCTCCTGAATGATGGTTTTTCTTAAACCTCTCTATTTTGAGATTATTAGTATAAGATTAGTATGAGATTATTGAATATTAGTCTTAGCTATATTATCCTTTAACATATATTTGTTTTAATTCTTTGACCAAAAAAGTCCTTGACTCGTGTTAAATACTTGCATAAGAATTAGGTATTGTCTTAAATTTACATAATTTACTTCATACACACATCACGTACAAAATATTTTGTATATCATGTAGAAAACATTGTTGAGTTGAAATGAACTACATTTCAACCTTTTGATTTTTCTGAATAGTACCACTAAAACTTGGTACCCTCTCCCCTTATACTCTTGGTCAATAGAGGTCTTCGAGGAAGAGGCCCGCCTCCTTCGTGGGCCTCTGAGCCTGAACGCCCCTCCATCCTTAGTGCATCAGAGCTGAAGGAGCTCGATAAATTTGATAACCTAGATGCTGAAGCTGATGAAGGTTGGGCAGGTAAGAGGCAAAATTAAGAGTTTTTAATTTTTAGATGCTTTTAAACAGTCAAGCTGAGTTTTCCATAATTTAATAGGTGCCCAGATGGAAGTAGATTATACAGAACAGCTGAATTTCAGCGATGATGATGAGCAAGGAAGTAGTAGTCCTAAAGAAAACAGCAGGTAAGTTGCGATTTCTTTTACAGTTCATATTATGAGTTTGTTGATATAATATTAGCCATTTAATCAGAGAGGCTTCATTAATAAGTATTTGTTCCTTATTTATAGAATTTCTACATTGTACTCCAAGAACTTTTTCTCAGTGAGAGGGAAGGTGATTAATGAGTCAAATTTTAAAAGTATAGCTAATGACAGAATTAAAGTTTGACATTTTGATGCTTGCCGTCTAATTGGAGATATTTTGAGAAACAGTATCAAAGACCATTTAACAGTTGCTACTTGCTTCACTCGATCCATATTTACAAAATTGAGAAAAATTACATAGGTGACTACAGCTCCTTCGGGTCTTTCATTTTTTTCAAGCTTAGCAAGCAGTGTCTTGGAAAATGGGAGCCTTTTGTCTCTTTCTTTTGGGACAGGGGCATCCGAGTCAGGAATGTATGGGTTATGTGACATAACAGTTGGGCTCTTAAAATACACGGGAGCTTGCATGCACATATTGGTAGTTTTTCAGCCATGGCCTTGTAAAACACTGCTGTTTCATCATCAGTTGTGAGTTTCCTGTGATTTGTTGATTTTTTAAAATCCTGCAATTTGATTTATCTTTTTCAGTAAATCAGAATAAATTAGAATACAGTTATTAAATATCTGCACTATTACTCAGTTGCATTCAGATGAGATATTTGGCGGCGGGGTGATAGAAAGTGGTGGGATTCTATTCCTTTGCCACATTGTGTGTTAAGCGTGCACGTCCATATTCGATAACTGCTGTACCACCCTTCAGGCCTTGTGATAACCCGGTCAAGTTCAGTCCCCAACACGTTGTAGACATATGGTATATATTTATTGAATAAATAGATTAGCGCCACTAGGTCACAAAACCATCTTGTTCCTTGAGACATTTTCCCCCAATACCAAATGGAATTAATGTCTTTTCTACATAGAGAAAATACATTTACGTATGGTACAGTTCATCCACTTTACTTTTTTATTTTGCCTGGATTTCAAATTTGCAGTGAGGACCAAGGTTCAAAAGCCTCTGAAAACAGTGAAACCCGAAAAGAAGCAGATGAAGTGTGCAACACTAAATCGTCATCTCAGATACCTGCCCAGCCACCAGTAGCAAAAGGTCCCTATGGGAAAGGACCACCATTTAATCAGGTTTGTTGGCTTCAGGGAGATCCTTGTCACTGCAGATAACTATGGGTGAACTAATTTTATAATCATAGAGTTGGAAGAAGACTTAGGAAAGGAAACTATATTTTTTTTCTTGACTACCTCTAGATCTAAACCATCATTTCATTGCATATTAACAGGATCTATTAATACAGTAGCTAAAATTATCAGGTAGAAACTAAAGATTTTCCTTTTTTTCTTGTAACAGCTAGTTGAATCAACATGGTGGGCTAAATTGTTTGCCAAACTATCATTGCTGGTGTGTTTTGTGGTGCACTGCACACTGTAACTCCTAGGCAGTGTTCCTATGTGAGATTGTACCCTGTCTGAGTGGGAAGGTCTCACATGGGGAGCAGAGAAATCTTGTCTGAGCCATTTTGAAGAACAGGTAAAGAAGGGAAGTCCGTGCGCAACAGATCTAGTTGACCCTGCCTCTGAGATGCAGCAGGAGCTGCATTGCAAATGGGATGAAAAAGGGCTTCCTTCCTGACGGTCCGCTTAACTCGTACACGCAGCACGTGTTCGTGGAATTCATACCAGCACGCGGAGGACCCGGTCCCTTCAGGGAGGTGAAAGGAAAAGAGGGCCCGCAGGTGTCGGTTAGAGCGCACAGCGAGTCCCCGCAGGGAGGAGAGTGGCTCTGAGCCGTGGGCGCGGCACACGCGGGAAGACCCCTGTACTGGGATGTGGGGGAGCAGGGAGAAGCAGTCAGTCTCGTGTGCTGCGCAAGGACGTTTAAGCTCCGTTCTTAAGGCATTGGTTAGCCGTTGGAGAAGAAATGGTGAACTCTGGAAAAAGAAGGATTTTTCTAGTATTTTTTATAAAATCCATGTTTTATGTGACTTTTAACTACCGGCAAGTGGGGAATGATACTTCCTTTCTTCATGAAAGAATAGAGGAATATTATAAACCAGATTTTGATGTCTAGATTTTTTTCTGTGTGCAACACTAATGTATATATTAGCGCGTGAATATTCTATGTATTATATCTGGCTCCAGGTTTTCTTTAGGTAAATCTCATAGCTTCAGTTTGCCGTTAAAAAGAAAACCCAGGAAAAGAATTGGACTTACATAAATAAAATTTTGAAATTCAAGGCATACCTCTAAGCAGCCAAATTAACTGAGCTAGAATTCCAGAATTTATACACTAAAATTCTGTTTCTTGCAAAAGTTCATTTGAGAGTCTAACCTTATTGAATGATTCTATAAAGTCATCTTGCGGTGAGTGGTGTACTTTTATTTAAAAAGAGAAAAGGATAAAAATGGTTTGCTTTTTGCAGTTTTGTGCTCTCTGAAAAAATCAGCACATTCAGAGATATTTCCAGTAGATACTTTTATCTGATTATTTTCTAACGATCCATAGGAACGTGGACCATCTTCCCACCTGCCACCACCTCCAAAGCTGCTTGCACAGCAGGTAAATTTTAAATGCTGCTTAATGATCTGTATATATTATTTGACTTTGTTTTAATGTTTTTTATTTGTGATGTTTCTGAAACAATTATGGTCCTTATCTTGTAGCCTCTGTGTCTTCCTCTTTATTCTTTCCCTCTTCATTCTTAGCTGCTAATGTTCCCCATTTCACTAAGAAAACGCGAAGCACCGTTTTTCCCATTTCTGTGCCCTTCCTGTTGTCCTTGCTTCTAAGGACAACTCTTCTACTTGCCCCTGGATCCCATCTTCTTTCACTTACCTGTTATCTCCCATATTTAAAAAACTTTTTTAAACCAGTCCTCCCCTAAGTCCACTGCCCACCACCCCCTGAAGTGTCTGCCCTGTTTCTCTGTTCTCCTTCTCGGCAGAATTGTTTCAGTGTCTCTCACTGACGCTCTTCGCTTAGGCTTTCATCTCCCGCCATACCTTTGAGACTGTTATTTCCAAGTCAGTAATGACTTCCATCTTGCCAAATCCAGTTTTCTTGTCTTCGTTTTACTTAATCTCAGCAGCAGTTGATATAGTTAATCTTTCTTCATCCTTCTTAAAACACTTTTTTATTAACTTGTTTTTGAGACATTACACTGTTTTTGTTCTCTTTAATTTGTATTCCTTCTGAGCTTCCTGTAATGACCTTTGGGTGTTGGAGGGGTCAGGGCTGTGTCCTCCTTTTTCTAACTATAGTTGACCCTTGAAAGATGCGGGGGTTGGGGCACCAACCCTTCACACAGTTGAGAATCCACGTATAATTTTCACTTGCCAAAATCTTAGCTACAGGGGATTAGTTCCAGGACCATCCATGGATTTCCAACCATGGATCAAAAATATTATTCTCGATCCATGGTCGTTTGAACCCTCGAATGCAAAACCTGGGGATACAGAGGGACAACTGTATGTCCATTAAAAAAATCCATGCGTGAACCTGGGCGGTTCAAACCCATGTTGTTCAAGGGTCAGCGGTATATCTTTTCCCTGAAGGGTCTCGTGTGTGTGCTCATGGTACTCACGTGTATAAAGCAGTCAGTTCAACATCCCCACGTGGCCTGCTGATGGATATCTCATACTTAATATATCCAAACCATAACACGCACACTCCCCCTCTCCCTGACTCCCACACATACACGATCCTGCTGCTTCTCGTCTTCTACATTATCACGCATTTACTCAAGTGAAAACCTGGAAGTCCGTTTTCACCTTACATCCAACTTAATGTCAGCAAATTAGGTCGCCTCTGCCTTCAGAACACGTTCCTGCACTGAGTCCTTGCTGCCACCTGTTGCATTTCACGTGCACTATCGCATCAGCTCTCAACAGCCTTTGCTCTTCCTCCCTCGCGGCCTGCTCAGCCCTCCCCCTCGTCGCAGGTTTTCCGTAGGAGACGCACACAGGCTTTTCAGACTGGGCGCGCGCCTGAGGCCACGCGGTGCCTGCGCGGGACTTTACAGTCTACTTCTGATCTCGTCTACGCTTCCTTCTGTCCTCACCACACGATCTTTGTTGCTGCTGTTTTTTTATTACATCCTTAAGACATTTTCTCTGCTGTTTCCTCTTACTGGAAGGTTCTTTTCCTGGGATTTTTCCTATTAAATTCTCTGATCAGATGTTACCACTTTAGAGGCCTTCCCTAAAAACATCAGTAAGGTAATGAAAGGATTTCTGTCAAAAAAATTTTTTTTTTACTAATTTCATCTGGCAAAGAACTTGTATTGGAATATTATTAAAACAAACAAACAAACAAAAAAAAAAACTTATAACTCAATAATAAGATAAATAGCCCAACAAAATAATTTGAACATTCACTAAACAAAATAAGGTATATAAATGGTCAAAGAGCACATGAAAAAATGTTCAATATCTTTAGTCACCAGGGAGACGGAAATTAAAACCACAATGAGATTTTGTTACATGTCCAAAATTAAAAAGGCTGATGACACCAAATGTTGGGTGGGATGCAGAGCAGCTGGCACCCTCATGCGTTACTGGCGGGCTGTAAAACCTTGTGATCACTTAGGAAAACAGTTTGGCAGTTTCTTATAAAATGAAACATATATTTACCATATGACTTGGCAGTTCCATTCCTAGATATTTATCCAGGAGAAATGAAAATACACATTTACACAAAGACGTAGGCATAAATGCCCATAGCTGTTTTATTATTCATAGTTTAAAAACGAGAAGCAATCCACATGTCCATCCACAGATGACATGATGCACCTGTGGTTGAATACTATTTAGCAGTGGAGTGGGGCAAACTATTGATAACACACAGTGACCCAGAACTATTACCTGAAGCACAAGAAGCCAGACACAAAAGAGAACATAACTTGATGTATCCATTTATATGAAATTCTAGGAAAGGCAAAATACTCACGACTGCCAGAAGTGGTTGCTTGGGGTCGGGGGTATGGGTGGAGGAATGATGAAAACGCCCTGTGTCTTGATTGTGGTGGTAGTATACAAGTATAACACTCGTCCAGACTCATCAAACTCTGTGCATCACATTTTATGTAAATTATACTTTAGCGAAGTTGCTCTTTTAAAAATGCTTACTCTGTGAGTTTACTGTGGAAATTGGGTACTTTTATATGATCACTTTGTTTTTGCAGCTTGTCTCTGAGCTATAGATGAAGTAACTGAACACCAGGGAGATTAAGTGGTATGCATAAGACAGCACTGTCAGTAAATGATAGCGTATTCATGTTTTCTTATATTCATTCTAATGTTTTTATCATACCATTATTTTCTCTTTTGTAAAGGATTCTAACTAGTTATGGGATTTAAGTTTTCTTCATCCTTGTAGCTATTAAAATCAGCATTTTTAAAAACATTTTTTTTCGTTCCTCAATGTTTCAGTCCTTCATGTGCTCTTTTCATTCTGCTTTTCTTTGCTGGCATTGATTTTAGACCACGTAGTAGTTTAGAACACATTAATTGAAAATTAAATCATTAAAACGCAGTCCCTTGGGTGATCTTCCCTCATTCCACTTTGAATTCTAGATATGCATTTCTGGATCTTTCATTTCAGAGGCAGAACTCTCTCTTCCCAGGCTGATTTCTAGGAATTTCTTCTCCTTTGAATTGTCAGCAGCTGCAGTGTCTCCTTTTCCACTGTCTGCTTTTTTCACCTATAACCATACCCCCATCTTCTCAGGGCTCTTGTGGTCCCGTTTTGCATCCTTCTGGACTTCTTTCTCTTTTCCGCATTTCATTCCTGGCAATTGCTGCTAAAGTACTCACATTCTAAATTTCCTTTATCTCTAAATTTATATTTTGAAAGTCATGTTGTGACAGCTTCTGATTTATTCAGCAAATACTGAGTGAGCATTGTGTGTGCTGCATGCTCAGTGAATATTAGGTGGTGGGATTAATTATTCTGGTCTTAGCTTGAGGAATTAGTCTAGATTTAATATTTTTCCCATGTTGTTACTTTTTTCCATTTTAATATGTTTTATCAGGAAAATTTCTCATATTTTGTGGGAGTTTTTTCCTCTCTCTCAATGCCAAGATATCCAGTGTTTGTCAGATTTGTCACATTCGTCCGATAATTTTCTCTGAATGTTTCAGCATCCTCCTCCAGACCGACAGGCAGTACCTGGAAGACCAGGCCCTTTCCCCGCCAAGCAGCAAGTACCTGACGAAGATGAAATATGGAAGCAGAGAAGAAGACAGCAGTCAGAACTTTCTGCAGCGGTGGAACGTGCTCGTAAACGGCGTGAAGAGGAAGAGCGAAGGATGGAAGAGCAGAGGAAGGCAGCTTGTGCTGAGAAATTGAAACAGTTGGATGAAAAGCTTGGTATAGTGGACAAGCAGCCATCTCCGGAGGAAATCAGAGAAAGGGAGCGGGAAAAGGAACGGGAGCGGGAGAAAGAACTCGAAAAAGAACAAGAACGGGAGCGAGAGAAGGAGAGGGAAAAAGAAAGGGAGAGGCTGCAGGAGAAGGAGAAAGAGCTGGAGAGAGAGCAGGAGAAACAAAGAGAAATGGAGAAGGAAAGAAAGCAAGAAAAAGAGAAAGAACTAGAACAGCAGCCGGAAAAGGAAAAAGAACTAGAACTGCAAAAGACGAAAGAACAGGAAAAGGAGGGTGAATCGGAGAAGAAAGAAAGGGAGAAAGTGGAGGAAAAAATCGAGCACAAGGAACCTGCTTTAGAGCCTCTGGTAGAAAAACCAGAAAGTGAAAGCAGCCCTAATAAAGGTATAATAGTCTTGTTTGTTCTTATGTACGCTTTACAAAATGCCTCATGTTACTATAGTGTTGATGTTTGTGTATTTTTAATATGTGCAACCTAAATTTAAAAATCTAAAAAACAGTATGTAATCCACATAAACAAAAGATTGTTTTTTTGTTTGTTTTTTGTTTGTTTTGGATAGAAGTTAACTTTTATTGGATAATTTAATATGCTTTTTTGCCCTAATTTTTTTCCTTATGGTAAAGTACATGTGCCATAAAATTTAGCATCTTAACCATTTTTAGGTGTACAATTCAGTGGTATTAAATACATTCATAATGTTGTGCATTCTCACCACCATTCATCTCCAGAATGCTTCGTCTCGTAAAACGGAAAGCCCATCCCTACGCCCGCGAAACGAGCGCCCTAGTCCCTTCTCTCCCCAGCCCCTGGCAACCATTCTTTCTGTCTCTGATATCGACTATTCTGAGTGCTTTATTTCAGTGGAATCATACAACATTTATCTTTTTGTGACCAGCTTATTTCATTTAACACAATGTCTTCAAGGTTCATCCATATTGTAATACATTACAGAATCGCCCCTTTTTTAAGGCTCATAATTCATTGTGTGTGTGTGTCTGTGTGTGTATATATGACACTTTGCTTATCTAGTCATCTGTTGATGAACACTTGGATTGATTCCACATTTTACCTATTCCTAATAATGCTGCTGTGAATGTGAGTGTACAAACATCTCTTTGAGACCCTGCTTTCATTTCTTTTGAGTGTATACTCAGAAGTGGAATTGCTGGATTATAGGGTAATAATTTTAATTTTTGAGGACCCACCATTCTGCTTTTCACGGCGACTGTACCATTTTACATTCCCTCCAGTAGTGTGCAGTTTGTTTCTCGTGTTCTCACCGACATTTGTTATTTTTTGAATTTTTGTGGGTTTTTTTTTTTTTATAGTAGCCATCCTAGTAGGTATGAGGTGATATCTCATTGTAGTTTTGATTTGCTTTTCCCTAATGATTAGTGAGGTTGAGGATCTTTTCGATGTTTATTGGCCATTCATATATCTCCTTTGGAGAAATGTCTGTTGCAGTTCTTTGCCCATTTTTGAATTCGATTGGTGGTGGTTGCAGTTTTAGGAGTTGGCTATATATTCTGGTGTCGGACCCTTATCAGATATATGATCTGTTAATATTTTCCCCCAATCCTTGGGTTGTCATTTCACTCTTGATATTTTGATGCACAAAACTTTACAGTTTTCACGAAGTCCAGTTTTCTCTTTTGTTGCTTTTGTCTTTGGTGTTGTATCTAAGAAGTTATTGCCGAATCTAATATCATGAACCTTTTGCCCTATGTTTTCTTAGGCAAGTGTCAGAGTTCTATGTCAGACGTTTATGTCTTTGACGTATTTTGCATTGTTTTGTATATTGTGTTAGGTAAGCATCCAACTTCATTCTTTTGCATATGGATATCCAGTTTTCCCAACACCATTTGTTGGAAAGTCCTTTCCTCTATTGAGTGGTCTTGCCACCCTTGTCTGAAATCATTTGAGCATATATCTGATGGTTTATCTCAGGACTATATACTTTATTTCATTGGTCTGTGTCTGCCTTTACGTCAATATCACATTTTTATTGTGGCTTCATAGTAAGTCTTTGTTATTCTTTTTCAAGATTGTTCTGGCTACTGTGGGTACATTGAGATTCTATGTGAATTTAAGGATGGGTGTTTCTATTTCTATGAAGAATGCCCTTGGGATTTTGATTGACTCTGTACATTGCTTTGGCTAGTGTTGACATGTAACAATATTGAGTCTTCCAATTCATGAACATGGGATGTATTTCCATTTACTTATGTTGTCTTTAATTTCTTCATCAGTATTTTGTAGTTTTCATTATAAAAGTCTTTCACCTCCCCAGTTAATTCCTAAGGATTTTATTCTTTACGATGCTTTTGTTAATGGTATTGTTTTTGTAATTTCTTTTTCAGATTGTTCATTTTTAGTGTATAGCTGTGCAAGTAATTTTTGTATATTAAATTCGTTACCTGTTAATTTGCTGAATTAATTTATTCTAACAGGTTTTGTAGAATTTTTAGGGTTTTCTATTATAAAATCATATTATCTGTGAAAAATAACTTCTTTTCCAATTCTGATATATTTTTTTCTTGCCTAATAACTCTTGCCTTGTTCCTGATCTTAGAAAATGCTCTCAGTCTTACCACCATTGAGTGTGGTGTTAGCTGTAGGTTTTGGATTAGTAATTAGTTTATTTTTTAATATATATTTCTTAAATCATGCAGAAAAACATAGTTACACACCACTGTTAAAATACTAGTAGCTTATATAATTTCCTGTATTTTATCCACCTTTACTGAGACCTTTATTTTGTCATACAGCTTCGATATTGTCTAGTGTCTTCATTTCACCCTACAGGATTCCCTTGAGCATTTCTTGGAGGGCAGGACTAATGGTAATGAATTCCCTCAGCCTTTTTCTGTGAATGTCTTAGTTTCTTCTCCCTTACTTAACTTTGAAAACTGCCTTCTGGCCTCCAGTGTTTCTGATGAGAAATCTGATAATCTTATTGAGAACCCTTTGTGTGTGACTTCTCTTAGTGCTTTCTCTTGCTGCTTTCAAAATTTTTTGTCTTTGTCTTTTGAAAGTTTGATTATAATGCTTCTCAGTTTGGGTCTGTTAAAGTTCATTGAGCTTCTTAGAGGTATAAATGTTCTTTTTTTAAATCAAATTTCAGAAGTTTTTGCCATTATTTCTTTTTTTTTTTGAGTGTATACCCAGAAGCGGAATTGCTGGATCGTAGGGTAATTCTGTTTTTAATTTTTGAGGACCCACCATACTGTTTTTCACAGTGACTGTACCATTTTACATGCTCACTAGTGTGCAGTCTCTGCCCTCCCTCTCTCCTGTGTTTGGACTCCCTCAGTGTGCATGTGGGTCTGTTTGATCTTGTCCCACAGGTCCTTTAGGCTCTGTTTACTTTCTTTTCTGTTCCTCAGATTTAATAATTTCTATCGTTCTATCTTCAAGTTCATCTATTCTTTCTTCTGCTTGTTCAGATGTGCAGTTCAATGTGAAATGGGGGTGGGTAGCTGGTCCTGCTGCTAAGAGCTCTAATTGACTGAAATTAACTGCACTCTATTGTCCAAGTCTTCCCTGCAAGTTACAAGCCTTCAATAGACTCCAAAGTTCCAAAATAGTTACATCAGACATATTCTGACAGTGCAATTGCTGTCTGGGTTGCAGAAGAAATTGCTGTTATTCCTACTCAGCCGTCATCCCAGAATCCTGTTTGTCTTATAGAAAAGTATGAAAAGACAGCAATTGTGTGTTGGAAGAAATGAGTCATTTCATTTTGGGAAGGATGATGAGGTTATTCTTCAGTGTTTTTCAAAGTTATTAGATGAGCTTCAGTTCTGTTTTGTTTGCTAAATTGTATTGGCTTTATACTCACATGCTGAACCTTCAGCTTTTTCCTTTTTATTCCAAGACATCTAACTAAATAAAATCTCATTTGTTGATTTCTAAACTTCAAATTGAATAGAGCTTAATGGGAATTTTTGGTTGTCATAATTAAATGACTATACCCAGGTCATAATTTCAGATTTTTCTACCAGTTGAAATATAAAAGCTTCCAAAATGTAATTGATGTACTTTTAGCAAACTGTTATGGTTTTTAAAAAAATACTTAACACCTTACTCCAAACTTGTAGTAAAGCTCAGTCTTAATGAACAGCTTAAGTTAAAATAGAATTAAAATAGAAGTATTTTTATTTCAGTATATTTTATGATATAAAAATACTGAAACTCTTGAGCTCAAAACCCATGCTCTTTTTATAAGACCCTGTTGCTTGAAATTATATTATACAGCTATTTGAAAATTTGTTGTATGTTTTTATTTATACTCAGGGTTACTTCAGTGCTGAAAGAGAACAAACAGCCTTAGAGAATCTTATTAGCAGTTAATGAGAAAGGACTATAGTCGATTAGAAATAAGGAAATTCATAATTTAGTCCTAGTTCTGTCAATGAATATATGTATTGATCCTGATAATTTAGTGGTCAGTGGTGACTATATCTACATAAATTATTGTTTTCTTTTTAATAATATTTAGTGGCACTTTTATTTTCATCGAGATTTTATATGTTCTCTGATGGCAGCTTAATTTTAGCTAGGTTTATCAGTGAGATGTAACGATTTGATTTTTAATTGGTTCTCCCGGTATTTTCTTTTCTCATTTACACATTTTTAATATGACAGCATGGTTTTACATTAGCAAAATAAACTTCCTTTTAAGATTCATCCCCAGTTGTCTGAGAAAATAATTTGTAAAAACGTTGGCTTTGTAATTTTAACAAATGACGCTCTCATTTAACTTTAGTATGTTTTTGGCAAGTGTCATAGATGAATGCCATTCTCTCTTTCACCTTTTCTTTGGACAGAGGGTGACCCCGTTTTCACTAGACAAGACAGCAGTCGCGGTGAGAAAGAGACCACACAAGTGGCACACGAAACGGAACCAGAGTCAGGGTCTCAACCTCGGCCTGCTGTTTTATCTGGGTATTTTAAACAGTTCCAGAAGTCCTTACCACCACGGTTCCAGCGGCAGCAGGTAACGAAAAGCATTCTATCATGTACAACTGGAAAGGTTTATTGTTCAGTAGTTAGAAAAATAATTTGACATAAAATAAATACACAAAACACACTAATTTCCCCTGAACATTTTTCCCTTTTAAATCAAGTTTGTTGACAGGGGTTTTACTGTGAACTTCTCTGTCAATCCTTTTTTCCTCTGCCTCCCTGTAGACACCATCTTCCTTTCTGGGAAATGGTATCTACAACATAATTAACGAATGATAAGCTGCTTTAAGTCAAGATGTCATAATTTATCCTTGGTTCTTTTGTCTTGCCACCTCTCACTGTTAAATGTCTTTTGAAGTCTTTCCCTTGAAGGATTCAAAAAAGCCTATTTTCTGATATGATTGCTTGGTGTATATGTATTAATGTATCACATGGAACTACAATCTCAAGCTGTGGGACCCTGCCTTTTCAGGAGCAGATGAAACAGCAGCAATGGCAGCAGCAGCAACAGCAAGGTGTACTTCCACCGACGGTCCCATCGCAGCCATCCAGTGGCGCTGTCCCTCCTCCCCCACACAGGCCTCTTTACCAGCCAATGCAGCCCCACCCTCAGCACTTGGCGTCCATGGGTTTTGATCCAAGGTGGCTCATGATGCAGTCATACATGGATCCTCGAATGATGTCAGGTAGAGCTGCCGTGGACATCCCTCCCATTCATCACGGTGAGTGGGATACAGCCCTGTCTCAGGGCTGGCTCGCCGTTCTGCGGCATCAGAGCTTTTCGTTTTCCCTCCATTGTTAGTCGTGATTTCTCTGTGAGTCGTAATCTAGTTAGAATGTACAAGGGCCCCTAGGTGTTTATCACAGAATTATGTAACTTTCTTTCAGCAGAGTAAACGCCAGACACTGAAGCAACAGTGCGATAAGACCAAAGTGCTAGTTGTTTTCTGTTTTGTAAATATTATTTAAAATTTTTAAGTTGGAAAGTTACTGTCTAATTAACAATATCTGTTTGCTACTCTGGTTTTGTTCCTTTGTGTTTTAACATTTGAATTTTGTCCATGTTATATATTCCAGCTTATCAATTTTCTCCATCATTTACCAGCCCTATACTTGTTTTCTCATAGGTTAGCTAAAAACAAATAAATTAGCAGTCTTTTATGGAATCTGTGAGAATAAATCCAGATAATCCATTATTAAAATGGTAAAGAGGAAAATTTACACATGGTAAAAACATGATCAAGAATCTCATTGTAGTTTAAAATTTACACAAATTTTTAAAAATTAAGAGGCATAATTTATAGCATATTGATCATTAAACTAGATTAATAGAATTTTTGTAAGAAATATTTTCTCAAAATTTATAACTATTGGTGTAATTCTCATTGTATTAACATGCATAGAATTACAGTGCTTATTATCTGATTATATTCTTTCCAGTAAAATAGGCTGCCATTGTGGTTTTGCTTGCTGTCCTTTCTCAGTTCTTAAATCTATTTAACAGCAGCAATGAAAATCTCATTCATGGAAAAACTCACATAATCACTGATGATTTGTTGAGTTGATTAGTTTTACTTTGCAAAAATATTTCTGTAGTTTAAATATAGAGAATACCAAATAGTAATTGATAACCTAGATTCTATGTCTATGGTTTTGTTAATTTTGGTTTTGTTTTTTTTTTTTGTTTTTTTTTTTTTATTTTTTTTCTGCCTTTCGTACAGGAATGATTCCTCCTAAACCACTGATGAGAAGAGATCAGATAGAAGGGTCACCAAACAGTTCTGAGTCATTTGAGCATATAGCTCGATCTGCAAGAGACCATGCAGTGCCCCTCTCAGAGCCGCGTCTGATGTGGGGGTCAGATCCCTACCCTCACCCTGAGCCTCCACAGGCCGCCACTCCCCAGGCAGCGGAAGAGCCTGAGAGCGTAAGGTAATTGTTACGTTTATGAATAGACCAAATTCAGTGTCGTGTTGAAACAAAACCTATATGGTGTCTCTGGCAATCATTCTGATTTAGGACTGAGCTGCAAATCTGACTTTCCCCCATTTAAAGTGTGTCATTTCATTTTTGGGCATACTTTTATTTTTTTCTGTTATTTCTGTTGATTAGAGCTTTTTGTAATCTAGTTCTATACATTGAATTAACTGCTAAAGTTTAGTGTTAGATATTAAGATTGGCAGGTTTCCACCATTGGTTGGGTACTTAACATGTAGTCTGGCTAAGGTGTTGCTAGAATTCTTCCGCTAGTGAGAAACGGTATAGACATTTAATTATTAATATCTTATGGAAGTTTTCTAAGGTCAAGATAAGGACATAAACTAATTTACAGAGAGACTTCAAAGTAGCAGACAGTTGGCGATCTCTAATAACTTGTAACCATAAAGTCAGAACTCTGCCCTCTGTATATTTTATGGTGTCTTATAATTCTGATTCATTGGGAAGGATAGACCTCTGTACTCTTTCATGTTGTACAGCTAAAACTTAGTAGCAACTCCTCATTCCCGCTCCCTGCCATTTCCTGTCACCGTTCCACTCTGCTTGGATGGGTCTGATGAGATTGTATACCTCGTATCAGGAGTCGTGCAGTATTTTCCTTCTGTGACTGATTTATTTCACTTAGTGTACCATCCTCATCCATGTTGTAGCATAT
>NW_011888975.1:1327986-1351611 GCF_000151845.1 Pteropus vampyrus | reverse complement strand
TCGGGTAGCGGGGCTTGCTTTGCATCTCCCAGGAAGCCCAGAGTAGGCTGCGGCTCCCCACATGCGGTCCCCAGGTGCGAGGGCCCTCGAAGGACGGGACAGGTTCATCTGTCTCCGGGGCCTTTGCCGGGTCTCCCGAAAGAGGCCTCAGGTTTGGGGAGAACGGGCGCCCCCTGGGCTGCAGCCGCGCCGGCCTCCACGCCGAATCACCTCAGCGATGACCAGGGCCCACCTTTCTTTTCTTTGTTTCTTTACAAAACTGGTGCTACGGGTGTCCTCTGGGACTGAAATTAATACTGGTCACCATAAACTCCGTCACGCTATGGGTTTTTAGAGAGTAAATGTTGAACCTTAGGATAAATTATATTCCCCCTCTCGCTGCAAACCTACAGTAAATGATCCAGCTCGAGAGAAACCCAGAAAGCAGAGTCCTGCCCAGCCACCAAGGCCACCAGTAAACAGACTGTCTCACTGGACTTTTTAAAAAAGAGTTTCTCTAAAGTGTGCTGAACAATCTATTCTTTTAAATATTAGAATGTTGTTCATAATACGTTATTATTGATTTCTTTAGTATTCGGAAAAATTATGAAATAGCAGTATGTCTAGTTGTATATCTAGACTCATTTACCATCTAGTTGTAATTACCTCTTTGCTTCTTCATCAGTAAAATGAGGAGAAAGTAATAATACTTATAAAAACTGACATGATATTTGTGAAGCATTTAACATAATACCTGGTATTATTTATACAGTAAACTACTGTTGTTATGGTGCACCCTATTTTTTTTTTTTTAGCCAAATTCCCAGGTTTAGCAGCCTGAGCTGATAAGAAATGTATTCCGACAATATCATATTAACCTGTAGTGATTAGTTGCATGTACTTAGCATTTCAGGTTATGACACCTGTCATCGAAAACATTTTTGCTTTCTGACAATTTAGAAAAAGTTCCAGGGAAATAATGTGACCAGTTGTGTTTCCTGAGAACCTGCTTAGGTTCTCAGGAAACACACAGAACTTGAACCTCCTTTTGAAGTCCAAAAGAAAAGGATAACATATATAGTTACAGTAACAATATAGTGATTGACTGTAACTGAATGTTACAATTTCAGGTAATACTTAAGGGAGATCTTGATCTGGTTTTTGTGCCATGTAGATGCTAACAGTTTTGAACCTGAAGAAATAGCATTTACTCCTCCTTGTAGTTAAAATGAATGTTTTGTACAGGAGTCCTATTTAGAAGATGTGAATACCTCCTTCAGATAGTTGAGGTCATGCTTTGTGTCAGGTGCTTGATAAGCTTTTATCTTGAGTGATCCTATAGGCTAAGATGAAAATGAATTAGTGGCTTATTTTCCTAAAATTTTTATAAAATGAACCCAAGAATAGAATCTGTTAGGAAACAGAACTGTAGAAATACATTTGGTTTGTGAATTGTTTCCATATAAAAGTGGATTTTTATGTTTACAGTAATGTATAAATCTGAACATTAAAGAACACACATAATGTAAAGGTAGAATGCCTATCAGTTTTTTCTCACATGCTGCCCTCTTGTGGAGAAGATCCAGTAGTGAAAACGACTAGCTTGGATCACAGAAATTTTCTGCTGTGAACAAGGTTGGTTAGCTCGTTTATTTATAATAATATGATAGACAAATAGACATAAGAACCTTCAGCAAATAATTAGAATTATAGAATTTAATTGCTGGAAATAAGTACTCTAGGGAGCTAGTCCTCTCTCCTTTCTTGGGAAGCTCAGTTTTAGTGAAGTTGTACTCAAAAGTCACCAAGGCTTGTTGGCTTTGAGTTAGGGTCTTCTGTCCCACAACTGTTTCTTCTCAGACTAAACTTTGAAACCCGCCAACATAGAGCATTTTTCTTCGGGCGTAGAGATGGTAGTATGTCAAAGTCTTATTTCGTAGGCCGTTTGATGACCAGTCTGCAGGCACAGCGGGCGTCGACCCTCCCAGTGGCAGCTCCGCACACCATCAGGAGGGAGCACCTAATGGGACAGGACAGAAGAACAATAAAGATTCTGCAGGGAAAAAAAGAGAAGACCCCAAGCCAGGCCCTAAGAAACCCAAAGAGAAAGTGGATGCACTGTCACAGTTCGATCTCAACAATTATGCAAGTATGTCTTAGATTACTTTTATTTACTTATCCATCTGTCTGTTCGCTTGTTACATAGAGGTAGATGCTACGCACAAAGTCATCAGAGAAGGAAAGAGTTGAACTTACAAGACAGAGATAAATAGAGGCTGATGATGAATTACTAACCGATATAACCTAAACTAAAATTACATCTCTGTGCATATTCTGTGTCTTAAAGAAGCAACCTCTCTGAGTGAAGACCTTGATAAAACTGGAATCTAAGATATGGTAAATAGAGAGTATAGGACAGGAGACAGCCAATAAGAAACTATTTAGTGAGGAAGTTAAGGAATGTTTTTGAATAGCCACATCATGTAAAAATGGGCTATTTGCCATTTATTCAGTTGAGATTTAAACTGGAAATATGGAATAAAATTTAGAGATTTACTGAGTTAAGACCAGGTAGTAGTAATGGGAAACTCAGGTTAAGTACCGTTACTCCAGTATAAGAGATGTAGATGAGAATTTCCTTTCATCCAGTTAATGGTTATTTATACATACGAAACTTGATTTGGGCCCAGGACCTTGGCATTATTTATAGACCAGTGGTTCATCTGGGGCTGGATGCTACTGACATCTCAATGGATATAGGCCAAGGGTGCTGCGATGCATTCTGCAGCACACAGGACTGTTAACAGTGCTGAAGTTAGAAAGCCCTGACTTAGGATGGTGAGAGTAAGCCCCGAGGAAGCTTGAGTGCTAACCTTATGGTGGTCCGTGAGAGGAGACGAGCATCCCAAATACCACATTTGGAAAATGACAAGTGAAGATGACAAAAGCCACAAAACACGGCAGATTTGTCTTCCCAAGTGTTTGTTTACTGGTTTCCTTTCTTCCAAAGAACTTTTGGAGTATAAATTTCTCAAAGTATATTACTGGATTAAGACATAATATAAAGGTAAGAACTCTGTTTTCTGAATCGATGATGGAAATTGAGCTATGTGGTTTAATTAAAGTTAAATCTCAGTACTCTCTATGTGGTTTTCTTAATAACATTTGTTAAGTAATATCTCTTCAGCCCAAAATGTTACAAAGCACCAGGCAAGAACAGGATGGTGAAAACAAAGTATCGTTCAGATTTCCGTAAATAGTGCATGTAGCTGGGTGAACTAACTTCAAAAGATTGTAAAGAAGCTCTTTGGCAGGAAAATTAAAATAATGTGTGATGGCATGGCTATGAATATAAGCTTTACACACACACTTTTTAATCTAAGTGAAAAAAATAATTTAGAATTATGAAGGAGGTGTCTTCACCAGTCTGAAATGAAGTACATGGCATCCTTTGAAATGTTAGACGATCTTTCCCTGAAATGAGCGTATGCTCCATTTTAAAGTTAATTCCTTAAAGGATTTAAAACACAAGTAGAAGTGTCATCGATAATTCAAAACCCATCGGGTTTTTTATTAGAAAAACGGAATAATTGTAATGGATTTTTAAAGAGCGAAAGCCAGCCTTAGTATTTTTGTTTTCCTATCAGTTTACAGAAATGCACATTTTTAGCTATTTAAAAAGAACTGATGGCAGGTAGATTGCTTATGGCCACTCCCTGATCGTATCCACTTGCTGTCCTTCACAAGCTATCACCTTCCTGAATTGTGGATCTGTCGTTCCCAAGCGAATACCAATTTTTATTATGTGTTCCCTGATTAAATCATGTATTCTTTGCAAAGTTAAAATAATTGATTTGTCTCACCCATTTCTTACATTTATTGTACAGACATTGTACAACCCCAAATCACACATCATCTGAACTGCTTTAATTCTTTTAATATTATGTAATGGATCTAGATTTCTTACACTCACTGGGATATATGATAACTTTAACAAGATAACCAGACTTGTTAGTTGTACAACATATGGAGTTATTCGCCTGCTGGGTTATTATGCTGTATCCACTTCCATGTCACTACGTTCACCTGAACTTTCACATAAATTTCATTTGCTTTTAACAGCTACGCATTGTAGACAAAGGTCTACATAGAATAGTAGAGGCATTAAGAGTCATAAGACCAACTTGACTAGTTACCACCTCACGCAGCAGATCGGCCTCTCGACGCTTATTTTATCCTTTGAAAAAGGAAAGTTGTAGTATTACCCAGTTCTTAGAATGGCTAGATGCAGATGAGGTAAAGTGCTGTGTCTTTACGGCACAGTACAGACCTGAGGCTGGGAGAGGTAGAGGTTAGTGATTTGACTAGGATGATAGGAAAATTTTTATTTTTAAAAAATATGTTACCACTGTGTTACTTAAGAAAAAAAGATACGTCATTCAATGCAGATCATTTTAGGACTTTTATTTTTAACCTAGTCTATGAAATCTTTTCAAATCTTAATAAATGACCATCTTAGGGAATGAGAAATGGGTTATACTGTGATTTGTAATAACTAGATCTTTGTCTTGCCTTTTTTTTTTCTTTTTTAACCACTACTGGGCTAAACATTTCTATTTATCTTTTCAGTTGAAAAAATATATTTTAAATCTTTTTCCATGCCCACAGGTGTTGTTATAATTGACGACCATCCTGAAGTGACAGTAGTTGAAGACCCACAGTCAAATTTGAATGATGACGGTTTTACTGAAGTGGTATCCAAAAAACAACAGAAGCGTTTACAGGATGAGGAACGCCGGAAGAAGGAAGAACAGATCATACAGGTTTAGTGTTTTAGCTTGTTGCTAGTTGTTTAGATTGTTGCCCAAATTAAATTAGCAGATGGTCCAAGTCTCTGTCTAGCTTAAAGTCAAGGCCATATTTATTATTCAGGTGTTGAGAATGATTTGATTTTCAGAACTTTAAACTGTTTTTAACCAGAATGGAGATGTTTTCAGTAGAATATAATCACTATTTGCCTTAGAGTAGACCATCTTTAATTCAACAGTGTATTTTATGTTCCCATATTAGTCATCTTATTTGTCCCATCTTCATGTCAGAGTTAGAGTTCATTTTAAATTATCTTAGAAATCTAACAAGCACAACTACCATGATCTATCTAATAAATTGCTGATTCTTATAAAGTTTGTGTTGTAATCTAAATCAGTTCACTTAAATACACAGTATGAATCAAGACATCTATTCCAGTTAAGTCAACTCAGACACCCATTTTGCTAAATGCTGACATAGGAGAGGAATAAGCAGAACACATGGATCATAGTGATGAAGAGCATCTCGGCTTCTCATAATTTAAAATCTCATTAGCAGCTTTGACATTTTTGCTCTGTGAATGACCTCTTTTGAAAAGTAAAAGCTAAATTAGTAGGTAGCTTTGTTAGAAATCATATTTATGAACTGTTGCTTTGGCTGTGTTGACAAAAATGATATCTACTAATTTGTTAAGGTCTGGAACAAAAAGAATGCGAATGAAAAAGGACGAAGTCAGACTTCTAAGCTTCCTCCAAGATTTGCGAAAAAGCAGGCTACAGGGACCCAGCAAGCACAGTCTCCATCTGCAGCTCTGGCCACAGCTCCAGGTCCAGCCTCAGCCGCAGTCCTAACCTCACCCTCCACGCCACTCCCAACGTCAGCCTCGGTGCCAGTGCCAGCTTCCACCTCAGCTACCACCCCCTCTTCTTCAGTTCCAGCTCCAACCCCCATCCTTGCCTCAGCTTCGACCCCAGCCTCTGTCCCCATCCTGACCTCAGCCTCAATTCCCATCCTTGCTTCAGCCCTGGCACCAACTTCAGCTCCAGCTCCAGCCAACTCATCCCCGACTGCCCCAGCCAACTCAGCCTCAACTGCCCCAGCCAGTTCAGCCCCAATCCCAACTCCAGCGTCACTCCCGGCTCAAGCCCCACTCCCAGCCCCGTCTCCAGCCCTTGTCAGTGTCCCAGGTCCCACCGCCTCAGCCCAAACTCAGGGACAGACTCACAAACCAGTCCCGAGTCCACTACAGACTTCAGCACAGCCTCCAAAACAGCCACCACCTTCAATTAGACTACCTTCAGCCCAGACACCTAATGGCACCGATTATGTAGCCACAGGAAAGGCCATCCAGACCTCACAGTCACATGGCACTCTAGCAACTGAACTGTGGGATAACAAGGTGGCCCCACCAACTGTGCTGAATGACATCTCAAAGAAATGTAAGTGTGTGACAGAGAAGTGAGGGCTGGGAATAGCATCGGAATATGGGGGTTTGTCTTGAGTTGTTTTTATGTATTAGGCATTTTTTTTTTCCTAGCCATCTCCTTTTTTTTAGTAGGAAACGTTAATAGTAATTTTTTCCTAACTTTCTTAAAGCCTTTAGTTCTGAAACAGCCACATTTATGGACATTATCTTATGTTAATAAAGAAAAGCAATACACAGTGTTTTGGGGAGATTTAATATTTATTTTGGTATGTAAAAGTCTCTTCAAGTGGGATGTGAAGTCATTGTTTTATTGTCTAGCTACCATTAAAAGAAAAGATTAAATAGAAAAGCTATTATTAGCTTCTTAATTTTAATGGTCACACTTCCTGTGGCTTCCTCTCTTCAGTAGGTCCCATTAGCCCACCACAGCCGCCTTCGGTCAGTGCCTGGAACAAGCCTCTAACGTCATTTGGATCAGCTGCTTCATCAGAGGTAGGAATCAGCTTAACGGCCTAGGTGGGTCGCTCTGGCAGAGTTTCCTTCAAACGGTTTCTCATGCTTGAGCATGCCTGCTAGTCACCTAGGCGTGTGCTTAATCAGCAGCTTGCCAGAACCACACCCTGGGTTTCTGATGCGTTAGTCCAGGTCGAGGCCTGAGTACGTTTCTCACAAGTTTCCAAGAGGTGTCAGTTCTGCTTTTTAGGCCGCTATTAGTTTTTAGACATATTAAGGTTAACATTTTTTTTTTTTAATTCAGTCTCAGGGAAAGTTCTTGTGATGCAGAAAATAATATAAGGACACTTAGTATTTTCTGGACTTTTTACCACTTTTTAGCTTGTATGATTACTTAGAAAGAAGCAGAGTTTGTAGGAGGTTGTCCTAACATAATTTCTCAAATGTGCCTTATCGGTAAATGACTAGCATTTTTTCCATTTTTTTCATTGAACAAACATTTGTTGAGCGCTTGCAACATACCAGGCACTGTTCTAACTATGGGCTTATAAATGGGGGAAGTGGAGGCCTTAGAGTGGATGAAAGAGGAAATGGGAGGCAAAATGAGAATAGAGAGCTTAGGGGAGTTCTGTTCTAAATGGAGAGCAGAGAAATGATACAGCAGATGAAGATAAGAGTTGAGTTTTTGTTAAAGAAGCCTTCCTGCTGCCCCTTCCCCACGCTACCTTTGACTTAGGTCTGGGGTAGGCCTCATCGTGTTCCACAGAGTTCTACAGAGAAGCACCCTGCACAGATAGAATTAGCAGTCACTGGATTCAGTATTTCAGATCCTCAGTTTAATTTTTCTTCTTTCTTCTTGTTGGTATTGACATTACGATTAGTCATAAAGCAACTCTTATATAGAAAGTAGTTCAAGATTTTACACACTGATACCAAGGGTGAAATGGAATGTTTCTTCTTTGTTTTGGATGTTGCAGTGGATTTAATAATTTTGTTAAAATGTTTGGCCCAGTTTTTTAAATAGACATTAAAGTACAGGAATAATAATTTCTTGGCAGTCTCAACTGCAAGATATTTTTGCATCCTCTAAGTTTGCAATACTAAAAGGTATTTTACTTTTGATTCATTTCACAGGATGGAAAAAGTTTCTTAATAGGATTTCTTGAATGACAGTGAAATAGAGTTCTTAATGATTTGTATTTTGTTTAATACTATGAATGTTACACTGATTCACATAATCTAAGCTTTATTATCCTTTCTTATATTTTCTAAACATTTTTTGTTTCAAAGGATATACTCTTCCCCCTAAAACCGCCTAATACTCTCTATAGTCCTGTTAACTCACAATCTATTTTTCCAAATTCTTAATTGTGTTTACACATAAAATCAGTAGCTTTTAGTTATTAATTGTTGCACTATTTTGCTCTTCTACTAACTACATTTATACTGAAGTGACTAGAATTTTAACGTCAACTAAAGCATATGGAGAATTTTATTCTCAGTTATGTCGATAATATTTGCTTATATTTAAACATGAATATTCAGATATTAAATAAATCTGAATGACATGCCTTATTAATACTGTGGACATTGTTACACTGATAAATATAACAATAACATTACAGTACTTGATTGACATACTGAGTTTAGGGATGCCAAAACTGATACGAAGTAGTGATTAGATTATAAGATCAAGGCCTGAAGTTGAACTTTGTCCCTGGTTTTGTTTTGTTATTTGTTCTTCCATGAAAAGATTAAATAATTGTTACAGACATCTTCTGGCTTGCAAAGCCCTGTGTCATCTTGCCTTCTGCTTGTTCATCATCATCTTCCTGCTGTTCCTAGTACCCGCTGTATCCCAGCCACACTCGCCATTTTTATTCCTGACCTTTCCGCTAGGTGTTTGCTCTGCCAGAAACACTTTCCACTGATTTTGTCTTTTAGATTCTGTTTCAGTGTGACTTCCTAGGGCCTTTCTCTGTCTATCAATCTAAAGTGGCCTAACTTTTAATTTTTGCATGTCCCTTATTTGGCTTTTTAGTTGTTTATTTTCTCCATCCACTATAATGCAAGTTCAGCACATTAGATTGATTGCTCGTGTCTGTCTGCATCAATGCCAGGCAGAAAAAAGGTGCCACTTAAATGTACTGTTTAATTGGTGAATGGATTTCTAAGGTGTGTACACTCCATTTCCAGTCACAGAGCACTTCAGTGTAAATCATTTCATTTTCAAAGCACACTCAGAAGTAGGTGACACTGGTATTGCCATCTTGTCCCCGTTCATTCATTCATTCATCAGTTTATTCGTTGCTGGTAGTATCTTTGTGTTTTGTTGCTTTCACCTCGTTTTAAATGACGAAATAACTTGAGGCGGTGATTTGCCTGTGATCACGGTCATGACACATAAAGCCAGGACTTTAAAAACTTAAGTCTTGTCCTAGTTTTCATTTTATCAGTTGCTTTCTAGTATATACAAGTCAGTAGTGGTTCGTGGGAAGTTTCCTTCAAACACAATCTGTGTGAGTTAACCTCAGTTAACGTGTAGATTGCTTCAGACCTCCCATTACGCTTCTTAAATATGTGCTGCTACCAGAATCACCCGGTCATATTTGGAGTCTGTTTTGATAGCAGATCTTTAAATATTCTCTTACCAGGGAACAAAGAATGGTCAAGAAAGTGGAGTTGAAATTGGAATTGACACAATTCAGTTTGGTGCTCCAGCTTCAAACGGGAATGAAAACGAAATTGTTCCTGTGCTTTCAGAAAAAACTTCTGACAAAATACCCGAACCTAAAGAACAACGGCAGAAGCAGCCACGGGCAGGCCCTATCAAAGCCCAGAAGGTAAATATAATTCCTGTTCCAAATGTAATTGCATAAAAGCCACTGACACTTGTGGAGGACAAGTAACAGTTTTAAGTTGAATTTTGTTTTCAGCGAATGCCTTTCATCATGATCCCTTTTTGTTATCAACATTGAATTTAGCTTCCGGATTTGAGTCCAGTAGAAAACAAAGAACATAAACCTGGTCCTATTGGAAAGGAACGATCATTAAAAAATAGAAAAGTAAAAGATGCCCAACAAGTGGAACCGGAAGGACAAGAGAAACCAAGCCCCACTGTCGTCAGAAGTGCAGATCCTGTGACAGCAAAGGAAACCAAAGCAGCTTCCGAAATGTCTGCTGAGATAGGAACAATGATCTCGGTGTCATCTGCAGAGTACGGCGCTAATGTGAAGGTGAGCGTCAGGCAGCGACTCCTCGTTGAGGTGGTACAGATTGCGTCTAAAACAGCAGTGAGACGCTCTGCTTGAGGCATATCGTTCTGTACACTGTATGGATTATTGTTTCTACAGAGATTATATTTCATGTGCATATGATCTAATGCAGTTCCTTACAGTAAGATTTTTTCTGTTGAAATTACTCTTAATTCTGGACCATTCGGTAGTTTAAAATGAAAAATGTCTACACACAAGATTGAAATGCTTTTCATTGGGTAGGCTTTGAAAGAAGTGCTCTATAGTACTTTGTCCGTTGATGGAGTTACAGTGGAGCCTTATCTTGCCCACCAGTGAGATTTCAAAGTCAGGGGATAAGGCAAACTTTAGGAACCTCAGCAGAGCCAGTTTTCTTCCGAGGTTGGAACAGATCACTGTGCTGTTGGCTGAGCACCAGAGAAGTCGTCGACTTGCGCTTAGGGACCAAACTGAATGAAAGATGCATATGTTTAAAAAATATGCATTAAGGCAGGTTACACTGAGTGACTTCTAGGGACTGACACTTGTTGGAATAGGAAATTTGTATCTGCCATTTCACGTTCACTCCGGGACATACTCTCATTGAGAAGAAAGATAGATGATGGAATCTTTCATATTATTCGAATACTTTTCTCTTTTTAATTGCCATGAAACTCAGTGCATGTAAGTAAAAGCTCATGTGATTCTGCTCTACCATATTTAGAGAAGAGTTTCATGATTATAAACAAGGAGCTTATCCTAAAACCTAATAAATTGTGACAGCTAAGATCTTGACATTCATTTATCTACATAGTTTTATTTCGAAGAGAATAAAAAATCAGTAGTTGAAAGTAAGATATAGATTATGATAGATTGAGTATGAGAACCACACAGAGTCCTTTTAGTAATCCACAGAAGTAAACATTTAGTCCCACTGACCACCTCCTAGTTCTGTGCAGTGCACTTTTTAAAATGTGCAGGACCCCATCAGTAATTGAAATGCTGTTTCAATGATGAGTTCATGTTTGCTTTATCCCACTGTTGGTCTTCAAGTTGAGATTTGAGTGAGTTGAGTCTTAAGGGTTTGCTCTCCTCTCCTGCTTTCTTCCAAAACAACTTTACAGCAGTTAGGCTGTCATTATAAAATGACTCATTAATTCAGTTTAAAACGTATTTTTTCTGTTACTACTTCACAGGAGTCTGTAACAGACTATACTACACCTTCCTCTTCTCTGCCTAACACTGTGGCTACTAATAATGCAAAGATGGAGGATTCTTTGGTTAATAATGTAAGTAACCAACCTGAGAATGTGGCGAGTTGGGATAGGAACATGGCTCTTGTTATCTAATACATACCGTATGACCAATATTTAACTCTTCTCAGGGAAAGAGTTGATAGCAAATTTGTATTTAGAAGCACTGTAATAAAATTATAATTAGCAAAAATAGTCAAAGCTCAGTTTTTGTTTTTCCTCTGGAAGTCATCGGCTCTCCACTTCAGATCCAGATTGTGGCATGTAGGCTCGTTTTCATAAGTACTAATCCTCTTAACCTGGTTTTGGTAAGAATTTTTGTTCTTAGCGATCACGTTCTACAGATTCAGCATTTTATTTTGTTGGTCATTTTATTCTTAAGTGAAACCTTTTTATAATGCGGTAAAAGCTCACTCAGAGCATTACCAAAGATTCTGATATTCCTGTTTGAATTAAAAACCAAAAATTATGCTGGGCCTTAGCCACAGCATTCCTGGTGTGAAGACTGAGCTGCAGTGTGTGTAAGTACCTCGGAGACTTCCAGACGCTCTGTGAAAAGGCGACAGTGCATCATGGATGTTTGACTGAAGTTTCTAGGGCATCCATGTTATAATTCAAGATTGTGTTAAAGGTCAGTACAGTCTCTCTTTCTGCCTTAGTTCGCTGATTGAAAAATTAAAAGCCCCAAAAAGTCAGGTAACCTGCTGTGGTAGAGGAGTGTTTTAGAAATGACAAGTACAGCCCTTGTCACAGAGGGCAGATAAGGTGGAGATTTGGTCAGCTGCCCTCTTTTTTAAATGTAGCCCTCAATAATAAGCCAAGGCTTATTCTTTTGGGGGAAAAAAAAATTATAGACATATGAAAGGTCTTTCACAAAGGGCTTTAAGCTTTATCATTGAGAATAAAAATCTCGATTGTGTCTAATTACCCTGTTTTTCCTGTGCTTTCTGATCTTTCCTCTAGCATCAAGTCTGTAGAATTTCAGAAAGGTGAGGTCCTCAGGGATCATTTACTCCAGCTTTATAGTCCTGCTGAAGGACTCTTAATATGTAGCTGAGGAAAAGGGGGAGGGGAGTGAGTCCTGCGTTTTCTCTTTTTGATGGGAGAGCACTTCAGGAGCCAGTTAGTGTAATTTGTCCAACTTTCAGATGTTGTAAAACTTCATGTGCCAAAACCGAGAGAAAAGTTTGAATTTATTTAACTTCCTATAGGAATTAACGGAAAACTTGGGAAGGACAGAAAGACTTCCTGGCAAATTAAGTGCTAATGTCACTAGGCAGATTATCAAATATTGAATCAGTAACATCACAATAAAGCTTAATTGTCCTTTAACTGTGGTGTCTTGTTTTAAAAAAAAAAAAAAAATGTGTAGACTATTTCTTAAATGTTACTTTTTCAAGAAAGTATATAACACTTTCTGCCTAACTGTCCTCTAAAAATATAATTTATGCAGTATAAGGAAGGAAAGATCATTATTCTCAGAACCTTTTAAAGGTCATTGAGAATATCCATATGAACATTTGAATGTTTTCTGTGTAGTCTATGAGGCTGACATACATAGTGAGTGACTTGCGCACAAAGAATTGAAGAGAAAAGAAGACCCAGTCTCGTGTGTAAGGGAGGGGTCCACATTTGATTTTTAGTGGTGTATCTACAGTGTGTTTGAAAACGGGAAGATTGGCTCGGGTGAGGGAACATCATAAATGGTCATCGACTTGGAATGATTGCACAGCGTTGCTTATTTGTGCCACGTGTGGTGGTCATTCTGAACTTAATGTGTTAAAAAACAATGTCCTATGTGGGAATAATTTTAGGATCTTTTGAAATGTTTTTGCTTCCTTCATTAGTCTGTTTGGGGGCTCCATTTTATGCATAGAGCTTTTTTGTCTTTTTAAAAATTATACTTTAAAAAGGCTTCTTTCTCTTGTTGAAGCTTAGTATGCTTTTTTGGGATCTATCTTGGTAGTTATTGGTTAGTGTTACCCAGTGTGACACTTGTTTTGAATCTTGAATGTCTTGAAGATTTATGCATATGGCTTTTTATTACTATTATAGCACTGCTATTTTAAAGATTTATAAAATAATCTTTATTAAGTAGTCCATGGCACTATAATCTCCGTTAGGTAGTCTGGAGCATCACAAAGTATCTGGCACCTCCTAGCATCCCAGTCATTTTACCTAGGCAACCGAATGAGCCATCAAAATATACCGTTTAGTAAATGGTACATAATAAAATCTCATGATCCAGAGACTTAGAGGGAAAAATGAGAATAAGGGTAGCGAGTTTCTAATATCTTCAAGTTTACAACAAGATTTGCCATGACTGTGTTATTACTGTAGCAGAGTGATTTCTTTAGTATAACGGAAGTGGAGGCTGATACTCTATGCTTTCCACCCGGTATTACTTTTGTTCTTGAATCTAGTTATTAGAAAGTTGACTGTTACAGGAAAGTGATGAATTTCTTATATTTACATTGTCATGTTAAATGCTTCTGATAGAACCTGTGGATCCCATAAATGGTACAAATTGTATTCCTTAGAGCTTTGTTGCGCAGTGTATGGTCCAGGGACCAGCAGCATCAGCATCACCTGGAAGTTTGTTTGAAATGCAGAATTTCAGGCCTTACTCCAGACCACTTACATCAGAATCTGCATTTTAACCGCATCCCCAGGTGATTTGTATACACATTAAACTTGAGAAGCACTGCCTTCAAGTGTATACTTCATATTTGGGACAGATTCAGTTCATGCATAAAAAGACAGTATTTCTCTTTGGAAGTTTCATCTAAACTGTCCAGAATTACCAGTTGCTGTAAACACAGTGTAACTCTAAGTAATCAGATATCCCTGTTGGCTCTGATGAAAACCAAACGCCCTTAGAGTACAGTAGCATTATCTGTAATGGGGCTTTTGTGGCAGACTTAGTTAGATTGTGATATTTGTTGCTACCTTTTCAGGTGCCCCTGCCCAACACCCTTCCCCTCCCTAAGAGGGAGACTCTACAACAGAGCTCCAGCCTAACTTCAGTTCCTCCCACTACTTTCAGCCTCACCTTCAAGGTACGTACGCTCTCATCTCTAAGGGTCCTGGAGTACTGCATGCAAGGGGACGTAAATAAGCTCACAATATTCTCTTGGTATTTCTACTCGTTTTGTGTGGTAAGCAACAATACTAAGCTGAGGAAATGGGACGATGTCAAATTAGACCTTAAAATTTTATTAGCTTCTAATAAAAGTGACTTAGAAGTGACTTGATATTCTTATATCTAAAGTAAGGCCTGCTGTGCTTGTGAATTTTGTCTAAAATTATAGCAGAGTGTTTATAGCCCGTGTTTGTACTAAGCTCCTCTTATTAGAGATCTCAATTTTGGGATATGTTAGTTGTATATATATTTAAAAAAAAAACTAATTTGATGTTGCATGCTTTTTTATCCTAAGTACAAATAATGATAAGAACGATAATTTTCTGTCTTTCTTGTAAGTTGTAGGAATTGAAAGAAAGCACTGTAGTAGTTGCTATGAAGAGGTAATTGAGTAATACAGGTGATTTTGAATCAATTGTTATTGAGTAGTTTTTGAATAAGGGAGCCAAAGAGATATTTAGACAATGCATTTTTTTTAACTTCAAGAAGTTTAGGCATGTTTGTTTGTTTTTTATCTCGTATTATGTTTATAATTTTGAACTGTTAACTAATGCTTTATTACAATTGAGTTGTTCGAGAGTATTCTAAATCAGTCATTCACCTCAAGTGCCCACTTAGAATTGAGGATTTTTTCCAAGGCGGATGTTTAACCTCTGTTACCGCAGGGCCTCCTAAGGTGGGGCCGGTTGATGGCAAATCCTTTCACTGGTCGCTGCGTCGTTTTATGATGAGGCCAGTGTTTATGTCTAGACTCTTTCTGCTTTAGTCTCCAGCTTCTTGACTACTTGACCTCTTGCCCCGCAACTACTTTGTAAGAGGCTTAATAAATATAAGTTTGAGACCATACAATTTTATAAGACAGCTATCTCTGCGTTGTGACATCTCCACCTTTACCCAGTCCTCCCTGTTCGCATCCATTTTCCGCTCAGCCTTTGTTACTCCTTTCCTGTTTGAATGACTGGCAGTCTGTGCTTCACATTATGTCTTATTTGTATTCTTTACCATTATACTGTTGAAGGCAATGGTCTAATTTTACATAAGCAAATATAATATTATTCTTTAGGCCAGTTGTTAATTCATAAAAAGACCCATTCAACATTGCCTTTCCCTTAATGTTTTTAACACTCCAGAGAGAAACAATATACATTTAGAATTAAAATGACTCTAAATTAAATCACATGGACGTAAAACTTCTCTGCTATCTTTAGTTTTACTTCTTCTGACATCTCTCTCTATTTGGGTAATACATGAAGTATAGAAACGTTATTGACAGTACATTTGCCAAGGGGGAAAATGAGTATACTTAAGTAATTGCACTTTTTAGTTTCTTTGAATTTCCAAAGATAGATTGTAAATTTTCTTACTGCTCAAGAAATGAAGTGAAGCTAAGTGTATGTGGCCTGTATATTACGCAAGTTTGATTAGCTATAATTTACGATGTGCTTTCAACACAATAAAACTGATGTAAAAGGCATTGTACTCTGTAAAATTACTCTAAACCACAAAATCTAAGATAGTATAAGCAAATTGCATCTTGTCTAACTTTCTAAGTTGTTTTTTTAACACACCCCACCCAAGACTTTTGTTTTAAAATAAAACACATTTGAACCCAACAAGGTATTTTTGAGAAGAAAAGACTCAGGCAAACATGAGAGTGTCTTATACTTTGAATTTATGAAGATGATATTAGTCATTGAGAAAAGGTTAAGTTACATTTAGTGTGTTCTGTAGGAAAGCAGGGAGATATATTTCTCAAATTCTTACAATTAAAATAAGGTTAAAGTTTTAAAAGTTGGTACTTCAAAGACCTACAAACTTTAACAATGGTATTAAAAAAATCTTACTTGCGAAAAGTATCCTCATACAAGTCATTGCCACTGAATTTTATAATTTTTGGTTTTCCTCTTGGCCCAGTATTTTGACTAGTAGAACTAATACCTTCAAAATCTACGTACCTCTTCCCTTCTTATTCGAGTAGCCGTAGGATAGTTGAGGACCTACGTCTGCGTTCCGCAGTTCAGTAGCCACGGCCCATGTGGCGATCGAGCGCTGGAACATGCGTGCGTTAAGTGTAAGAGAAAATAGATGCTGAATCTGAAATGGTAATTTTTTAAACCCATTAAAACATCTCGATGTTTATGTTGATTATTAGTTTTCATTATATTGTAGATACGTTGGGTTGAATAAAACGTGTTACCAAAGTTAATGTTACCTTTTCATTTTTTAAAACGTGACCCCTAAAAACTTTATATATGTGGCTGCATGGATGTGT
The DNA here is from genome assembly GCF_000151845.1 of Pteropus vampyrus. NCBI lineage: Eukaryota > Metazoa > Chordata > Mammalia > Chiroptera > Pteropodidae > Pteropus > Pteropus vampyrus. Next base: position 1,335,044 of record NW_011888975.1, on the reverse strand, counting down.
GTTGAACGGCACTGCCCTAGAGAGATTGCACATGGAATACCTTCTAAGAAACCAGGAGATTCTAGCCGAATCCAGTAGCCACAAATAGAAATGGCAGCGGTCGGCACCGAAACGCTTCGCGGGCTTGTTGTGGAACCAGTGTTCACGCACGCTGTTCCCGAGCCACTCGCTGTCTGGCTCCTCTGCCTTTTAAAACGCACGCGTGAAGCAGCCAGGCACAAGGTGCCCTTGGAGAGCTGTTGACTTAGAAAGAAAGAAAGCGGAGGGAATGAGTATTTTCAGAGGGCCGGCAGAGCCTTACGGCAGCCCCGAAGAGGCCTACTGTGTCCCTTCCTCACGCGCTGGTGGGGACAGGGACCGTGCTTAGATGATACTGGAGCTGTGACTTTGTATTTCACTGGTCCGTTTGGCAAAGCCGTCGGCAAGCTCTCTGTAGAGACGTAATTAAAGCCCACCACCTCCCAGTGCAAGCAGGAGAGAGCAGGTAAAGGGGAAAGTAAAGGTTTGAAAGCTCAAGAGTCTTAATCTTTTATTTTTGTGATCTTTGAAAGGTTATATTTGGAATTTAAATATAGGTTATGTATGTACTCGTGTATATATTTATGTATGTGTATACTAGCATCGTGGGGTTTTTTGGTTTTGTTTTTGGTTTTTTGGTTTTTTTTTGCTTTAAAAATCGTCCATTTCATTGCAGATGGAGTCTGCGCGTAAGGCATGGGAAAATTCTCCCAACGTGAGGGAGAAGGGCTCTCCGGTGGCCTCTGCAGCGCCCCCCGTCGCCAGCGGCGTCAGCAGCGGCGCCAGCGGCCCGGGCACGGCCAGTTACAGCTCGTTCTCCAGCGCGTCGGTGCCGCAGATCCCTGTCGCTTCGGTCCCTCCCACGACGTCGCTGTCAGGTAGGGGTCCCTTTACGTGTCTTGAATTGTTCCAGGTTTTTTAGGGTCATTTTCAGTTTATTATCTCCCCCAAGAAAAGTATTCCTTCTAAAAGGCGTAAGATTGCGCGGGAAGCACCGGCTGTTTTGTGGGCGTCTTGCCGTTCTCACCCCCGCTCCCCTTTGCTCTCCCGGTTTTAGCTGAGCGAGCGTTTCCTGGCGGCTTTCTAAAACACTTTGCTGGGCCTTCTTTTCTTGCCTCTCACTCCCTCCCCCATTACAGGTACTGATAACATCTTGTTTCTCTAAATTTTTCTATAAAATGCACCTTTTGATTTTTATTTTTTCACTCATATACAGCTAATTAAAACCAGCTTAGAAAGAATACATTCACCTAGTTTTTAAATATTTTGCAGTCTGTGTCTAATTTGAAGGAGCTATTGGCCAAAATCTGTTGGGTTGACATTTTCTGGTGAAGAGTTAGAGGTAGAGAATGTCCAGTCTCTGTTTTTTGAGTAAATGGTATCCACTGGTTTTTGCTTTTTGTTTCGCTTTTAAGGTGAGTCCCTAAGCACCCCGAGGTAGAAGGGCTTTTCTTCCTTAAATTTTTCACGAGCAGTGGTCCTTTCATGGAACCGAATCTCATTTTAGGCTTTGCAGTTCTTAGAGAATCACAGGGGCCTCTGTGACACCCCTGAGCCGGGGAAGTGCGCCCACCTCACGTGCAGCCGTGTTTACTGATCACAGAATGACATACAGTAGAATGGCATTCTCTGCTATTTTTAAGTACCAAAAGAACTGGTCTTTGGGTTGTACTACAGTTATTTTGCTGTTATCCGGAATCAGAAGTATGTATTAAGAGAAACCCAGAGATCCAAATCAAAGAGAGTATTCCAGCTGCCCCTCTTCCGTCTTTAAAACCCGGGCAGGCGGTCTTTAGCGCCCATTCGCGGGCGGTTTCTTCATGCTCACTGGCTGGAGCCGGGTAGTGGGCGGGGCTGTAAAGCAGCCAGGAGGGAGAGTGTCATAGGACGATCAGGAATAAAGGGACTGAGAAGGTTGCTTGTTCTTTCTTTGGTACCCAACTGCTTCCCTTTTTCCAGGTCTGTAGTTTTTCTACACTCCTGTCAGTGAGGGTAAATTTTTAACAAGGACCTTCTTGTCATCCTGTTGCTAGAGACTCAAGAAGAAGAACAAGGGTACCTTGGTCTTGGTCCTGTCTTAGAGAGAACATCATGAGAATATGTCAAATAATGACAGCTTCCTCTCACTTTTTAAGCAAATACCAGTACTGTCATTTACTCCAGTATTGCAGACACTATAGCTCATTGATCAGCAGACTTGACCCTTCAAGTTGTATGATACTACTTATTTGTTAATAGTTTGTCTTTATATATACAAGGGGGGTGGAGAGAGGGAGAAGTATAGAGGTAGTCATGGTGATGTATACCTCATATCCTGAGGGACACAGGGTATGTATATCCTGAGCTGCTGCCTCTAAGTACATGGTGAGCATAAACATTAATTTTCCGGTTTCTGGTTGGTGCTTGAGTTATTTTACTGTGAACAACAGTGGCACTTCATAAAATATTTCACCGTCCCCTTATTTCATCCCTCTCAAATCTAGGTGCTGGTACATACACTACCTCTTCTCTGAGTACAAAGTCCACAACCACATCAGACCCGCCTAACATCTGTAAAGTGAAGCCCCAGCAGTTGCAGACAGGCAGCCTGCCCTCCGCCAGCCACTTCTCGCAGCTGAGCTGTGTGCCCTCCCTGATGGCCCAGCAGCAGCAGAGCCCACAAGTCTACGTGTCGCAGTCGGCAGCAGGTGAGGGTTTTGGAACCAGGTACAGGAAATTGAGAAAACGAAGACTTTGTGGATGCTTAATTTTTTTCTCTTATTAGTTACCCTTTCAAGTTCGAATACTTTTTTATCTGGTTTTTGCAAATTTATTTCCTGATAGAATTGACTGCTGTCTCTCTTCGATAAGCATTCTGGGACTCTTGGCCATTGTCTCTTTCACACGTATATGAGACAAATTAGGGTCTAATAATTTGCAGACTAACTTGTGCATTTGATGTTATTCCAATCATATTAGAAAGTGTGTTATCTGAAACTTGACAAATGGATAATAAAGTTCATGGAGGAAGAATAAACCAAAGAATAACAAAGAAGACAAAAATATGTTGGGGGTGGAGTAACTTATATTACTAAATATTACAGTGTGAACTGAGTCAAGTAGTAAACAAACATTGGAATAATATTCAGACTTATTAATGACTTAAACCCAAAATAAAAGAACAGTGAGTCTATACCTTGCCTTACCAGGTGGGGAATAGTAGAAAGATTGATAATACCCAGCATCTTTAATACTCAGTATCTGTGAGGATCGTGAGCCTTATTATTATTAGGCTGTTAAAGTACCTTGTTAGTGAGCATATAAATTGACATGATTCTTCTAGAAAAGTATATCAGAATATTTTATGTGTACATACTCACCATAGTAACAGTTTCATGGTTAGGAATCTCATACAGATAAACTTATTTATTAATCAGAGATATGTATGAGAGAATTTATTCTTTGCAGTATTGTTTATAATGGTGACAAATTAAAAAAAAACTTGGGAAGTTCTTCAAAACATGAAAACAGCAAATCACAAAATAGTATATATAATACATAGAAATCTGTTAAAAGTCTATACCAAATTCTTTCGATTATTAAATGTCAACTCATTTGAAATAGTTTGTGAAATTCTAGTAGGTAAATGTAAAATTGAAGTGGATTTGCTGTTAAACAGGTTCATTTTCAGTTTTAGTAGGATATGTAAAATTTTACTGGTTTATACCCCATTGACAGTGAATGAGAGTGTCTGTTTCTTACGCCTTCACAAGTGCTAGTTTCATCGTTTTAATTTGCATATACCTGCCTGATCGAAGCTGTGCATCTTTTTGCCTTTGCATCTTTTCACATTTCTAGGTTTTCCTTGTGTTGTATTAATTTTCAGAGAGCTTACTTAATTTGAAGTCTGCTACAAAATTTAGTAACTGTTTGGAAAAATCTGAAATTAGACACTTATTACTTCTTGTTTTTCCTCACGGTCCCATAGCTCAGATCCCAGCTTTCTACATGGACACCAGTCATTTATTCAATACGCAGCATGCACGATTGGCTCCACCATCGTTGGCCCAGCAACAAGGCTTCCAGCCAGGTCTTTCTCAGGTAAATGTCACAGACTTCTATCCTGTATTTGTTTCTCGACATTTTTATGGTGTAATAATTATCTTGGGCTACAAATAATTGACTCCTTGAAGTTACAATCTTCTATTAACAACATGGGACAACCCTATGAATTCCTTGATATGTATTAGCAAAATTATAAAGCTTCCCAAATTTGTCAAAGCTGAATGATTAACAATGTAGATCAAGTAATGGGTTGAAAGGGAAATTTAGATCTTTACATTCGGTTTTGTTTTAAAAGGGAGCTAATACATGGCATTAATCTTTTATTCTCATCATATTTCAAGTTTTTATTTGCCCAGATGTTTTGAGTTGTGTGTACAGTGTTCACATGTCGTTTTTCTTGTTTTGTTTTGTTTCTCATTGCAATGCAGCCAGCTTCAGTTCAGCAGATCCCCATCCCTATCTACGCGCCGCTGCAAGGACAGCATCAGGCCCAGCTGAGCCTGGGCGCCGGACCAGCCGTCTCCCAGGCCCAGGAGTTATTCGGCTCGTCCCTCCAACCGTATAGGTAGGCCGCGCTGCGTGATATCTGTGGTACCGGGCACAGGGTGGCTGCTGCGCTTCCTTGCCTCTCCTTGCTGCTCCTTCCTCCCAGTCATGAGCAGTGTTAAGTTATTAAGTGTGTTGATTATGTGTCACGAACCTCAGCCGCCAGCCATTTCAGTCAGACTTTATTGAACAAAGTCAAGTCTCAGTGCTTCTCAAAGAAGGTAGCAGCATCTCCATAACAATTAGAAAATCACTGCAAATAGCTGCTGCAGGGCCCAGAAGCCTCAGCGCAGCCTTGCTGCCAGCAGCCAAGAAGCCAAGGCTGCTGTGTTACAAGCTGAGGCGAATGACAGCGTGAGCGGGTGGAGGCCAGGCGGGATGGAGCAAGAGGAGGAGTAGAGTGTCAGACAAAGAAGGGAAGCAGCAACGATAGTGGTGGCAAGTGTGCTGTGTCGTGGGCGGGAAAGCATTCTTTTGAAAGAGTCACAGTAAGTTTTCTTTGCAATCAAGGAAATAATGGAAACTGATCTTCGTTGAACTTGCCCTGTATGTGAAACTATCCAGCCCCTGACATACAGTAATGTAGGACATGGTCTAAGGGAGCTGAAGTCATCCTCATTTGATACACGAGGAGCTTAGGACTTGAAGGGGTTGTTGTTTTTTTTTTTTTTACCTAAGGTTACATGGCAAATAAGTGACAGAGCCTGGATTCAACCCCAGGTGTCTCTCAGCTCCAACTTAATAGGATCATGGCGGGTGGGCTGAGCATCACTGATAGCAATGATCATAGCATAGCTGTCATCCATACTCATGGTAGTGGCTCTACGCCATCAATCAATAAATAAATTACTTTCAGGACAGTTTAGGAAGGTTGCAAAGTTATGCATTTGCTTTTAGAAACATGTTGGTTTTTGGTGGGGTTCAGATAGAATTTCTGTACTTTATGGGCTAAAATGGGCATCAATTGATGTATAGCTCATTTCTCTTAGATTACATAAATTATATTCCTAAAGAAGCTAGGTTCATCTAATTAACTTTCTTAACAGAGCGGAATTATTACTAAACTTAATATGCCTCTCACTTTTATTTTTTGATTAAAGGTTCTCCAGTAGAGTTTAGTACTTCTATATAATTAGTTGTATATAGGATGGTTTATTTTCTGGTATATGTAGTAAAAAATAAAAGTTTAAAATAGCAGGTAGGTTCATTGTCACAAACCAGTGTCCTTTTAATTGGTATTGGCTTCTGAATTGTTGGAAAGTCATAGCTACTTCCCAGCTCTGTGAGAATGAGCTCAGCGATGACGTGGTAACGTGTTCCATAGCCACGGCGGACAGAACAGCAGCGCGGTGACATTGTGTCTGTAACTCCTGTTTTAACCATTGCTTTGGAGACCAGACCTGTTTAATAGAAATGCAGTGTGCGCTGTACGTGTGGTTGTGGCTCCTTTGTTGGAAGACACAGGTTTAGACTTTGAGGACAGTTTGGATCCGTACCCCATCGTTCTGCTCCTCCTTGTCCTCCCCCCAATCAGCATGTGTGTGTGTTAACAGGGAATCCCTGAATTAGTTTCTGCCAGCACAGTGTGGAACAACACGCTTATGTTTTCCCATTTTTTAAAGTATGATCGGAGGCCTCCATCCCAGAGAGTTAACAGGGCAGTCTGAGGTTTGATTCCAGCTTTGTATTAAAAAAAATAAAACCTCAAATGTGAACACAGTATTATGAACCGTAGTCACCATGGTGCATATTGCACTCCCGTAACTGACTTATTTTATAACTAGATGTTTGTATTTGATCATAATACAGTGTTGCATACTTTAAAGTTGCTAATTGAGTAGATCTTAAAAGTTCTCATCATGAGAAAAACTGTAAGGGTGACAGATGTTAACTGGACTTAGTGCTGATCATTTTGCAGTAGATAACAAACACCGAATCATTGTGTTTAAAATGTCATGTGTCCGTTATACCTTATTTAAGGAAAACGACTTCGTGGGTAATGTGGGGACTGCTGCTCTGCTCCATTGCACAGAGGACTTGAGGCCTCTCGTGAGCAGCCTGTGAGAGGGAAGCAGGGACGTGCAGTCTAGTCCGAGCCGGCGGCGCCGGCAGAGCTGCTGAGGTGAACTGTCAGCGCCAAAGAGAAGACGGTAGATTTAGTTCTGAGCTTTCCGGTAAAACTCGAAGAGAGACTCATTCTCATTGTTCAGGAGGAGAAAATCTTCCCTGCTTCTCAGGAAGAGTAACCCTTTTTCCAGAACTTTTAACTGTGGAGCTTCACTGTTCAGGGGGCTCTAAATCTTGAAACAAGTGCCTTAGACACAGTCAGCGTTCTCTGCGTCAAGATTTCCAGATTCCAGATAGAATCAGCTTGTAACACAAGCCTTTTCTCTTCGATCCTTACGTAGATCTCAGCCAGCCTTCATGCAGAGCAGCCTGTCCCAGCCGTC
>NW_011888975.1:1313726-1326066 GCF_000151845.1 Pteropus vampyrus | reverse complement strand
TTACAGCACACCACCCCCCAGGCGCAGGCCCCCAGCCTGAGTCGGCCGGCACAGGTCAGCCAGCCTTTCAGAGGATTGATCCCCGCGGGAACACAGCACAGCATGATCGCGACCACCGGCAAAGTGAGTGGGGAGAGAGCAGCCGCTGCTTTGAGAATTCGAGGCCACGTGTGTAGAGGTGCACCTCTGCATCGTCTGTGCAGAGAAAACGCGTCGGGTCTCACCGCCCTCTGGGACATCCCGAACCCTAACGTGCTTATTTTTTAGCGACTTACTTTTAATGTGTTTCGCCCCCTCTGTTTTTAACGAGTAATAAAGAATTTACAAATTTTGTGGGAGAATTGGATTTACACAGTCTCAGACTGTTCAGCCACAAATTTGTCCTTCTTAAGGCCATGGTATTTGAAAGCTAATCACAGGGTTTCGGGATTCGGATGCTTTGCCCTTTGCTAGAGTAAGTCTTTTCATGTCATATATTAAACACGGCTTGTTAGCTTGTGAAGTTGCAGAAATGGTAAGTTTATTTTGTGCTCTCTCTCAGATGTCCGAAATGGAACTGAAAGCCTTTGGAAGTGGCATCGACATGAAACCAGGCACACCTCCCATCAGCGGCAGAAGCACCACACCCACCTCTAGTCCCTTCCGGTAAAATGGGTGTTTACACTTGCTTATAGAATTCCCAGGTAACTGAGCACTGTCTGTTAGGTGCGCAGTACGTCAGCAGTCCTGTGGTAAGCTGTTAAGGCAGTCCGATCGATAGTTTTAAGTAAAATGTTAAGCTGTTAAATTATTAAGAATGTGATTTGTTATACTATATTTTAAGAAAAAACCTTTTACTGCCGGCACATCTGGCCGGCGCCCTCCTCGCCTCTGCCGCCCAACATCTCCCCACCGCGGTAACGTTGGTGCCCCGGGGTTAAGCCGCTACGGCTCCCCCGTCTGTGGGCCTGCCCAGCACACTGCCTCCGGCTCGTCTAAGGGCACTGTGCATCTGGCACCACTGTACTGACCAGTGACGACTTCTTTCCAAGGGCCACGTCCACCAGTCCCAGCAGCCAGTCCAGCAAAATGAACAGCATCGTCTATCAGAAGCAGTTCCCGTCGGCCCCCGCCGCTGTGAGAATGGCACAGCCTTTTCCCACACAGTTTGCACCCCAGGTGGGCAGATCTAAGTGAGAACGGAGTCCTAGCTCCTTCCAGATGATCGCTTATGCTAGTTCCCTGATCATGTAATCTTGCCATTTTATAACCAGTTTAGAAGCACAGTTTTTAATTAGAAACAGTTTCTAATTTAACAGTAAATTCATGGCATTCAAATATAGTGTCTATAATTTTTAGCTAGACACAGGTTATTCCTAAAGCAGACAGTAGAAATAGTCAGAAGGTTCCCCACACAGCTCTGATCATTTACTCCACTTCTGTTCCTTTTATCTTTTTGAAAAAGTTGACTTTTTAGAGAAGGGTCCCAGTGCTTAAAGTTTTCCAGGTTTAAAGGTTTTTGTTTGGTTTGGTTTGGTTTTTGAGTTTTTTGGTTTTTGTTTTTTGTTTTTTTATAATAACTGTGTAGTCGAGGTAAATTTTCCAAAAGCTGTTTTAATATATGTGAAAAAGTGTTGGCTTCTCTTCCCTTTGCTGATCATATGGAAGGACTAACTAAAATTAATAAGAACGCTCACAAACTAGAATTGGTTCCTGAGAAAACACATATTTGCTGAATTGGCATTATTTTTTATTTATCTTTATCTTATGTTTGGTATGGGAATGTGCCTTTCCTACAAATATACCTTTTTTTAAAAGTATTCTAAGTAATAGGCTTTCTATCTCCCCTTCAGAATTTGTTACCAAAATGCTAGCACCAAAGCATGCTTTGCCTGATTTTTCTGTTAGATTCTCCAGGCGTGGCCTATTGGTTCTTAGCCCCCGCACTAGAATGGCGCCCGCCCACAAATCCGTTCACTTCCCTCCACTGGCAGAATTGGTACAGATTTACTCTGGGATAAGCCAGCCCTGTCTAGTTGGCCAGAAAAATTTTTTTAACAGTTTAATGTTGTATGTTTTGTTTTTTTCACTCAGATTCTCTCTCAGCCTAACCTGGTCCCTCCATTGGTAAGAGCCCCACATACTAACACCTTCCCAGCGCCTGTTCAGAGGCCACCAATGGCACTGGCCAGTCAGATGCCTCCTCCGCTGACCACAGGCCTCATGAGCCATGCTCGTTTGCCACACGTAGCCAGGGGTCCTTGTGGATCACTCTCTGGAGTCAGAGGTAATCAGGCCCAGGCTGCGCTGAAGGCTGAGCAAGACATGAAGGTTAGTACAGCGTTGACAGCCAGCAGAGCACGGCTCTGTCTCTGCGCCACGTCTCACGATGCCTCTGGACCCGTAACCGCACATCCAGGCATTCACGCCTCAGCAGACCCAACCCGCGCACCACTCCTGTTCATTCTTTTTTTTAATTATTTCTTTTATTTTTCTTCCCTATTCCCCCCCCCTTTTTTTTTTTTTTTCTTTCGCAATTATAGTCAGCAAACAAGTTTAACATTTTAAACTCTGGCCAAGTGATCGCTTTTAAAACATATCCGAGGGAGATCTGAGTCTAGCTGCTACTTTTTTTTTTTTTTTTTTGAAGAGCAAAAAGGTCATATGAATTATTATACGCTTCCCCATTTTCTTTCATTTGTTTTTCTTTGTTTTTCTCCCCATACCCCACCCCCCATTCCCCGAGCTTAAGAAATAGAAATCACAGTTATGCAAAAACTTGGAATGAGTGAGACATGTTACCTGTCTTGATTTTTTTTTTTCTCATGGTCATCCAAGTACAGTTTTCTCCAAATGTTTTCATACCCCCTTTTTGCTTGCCACCTTGGGTGGCTGTGCTCCACAACAGATTGTGTAACTGTAGATGAAGAGCTCAATAAAGCACTTTGGGATCCTTCATGACAGAAGGCACTGGTCAGCGTGAGGTTCGCTGACACAGAAGAGTGCCTTCAGGAGTCTGTGTGGGGACAGTCTTCAGAGCACAAGCCTTACAGCGATGCCTTTGTTTCCGTGTTTACGGAGACTCGACTTTAGCAGTCTTAGTAATTTTGCCTGTTTTGTCATTAATATGTGTCAGGTCAGACTAGAGCAAAGCCGCCTGCTTTCCAGCAGAGACTGTCCGTGGTCCTGCTTTACTCTGAAGGAGAGCCGGGCTTACGGTTACCCGGTGGGAGGGTTTGGGGACTGGCTAGAGCTGTTTTTGGGATTGGTATCCCTTGTTTCTGATCCCAAGTAATCAAATCTAAAGACTGCCCTGCAGCGAAACTCTTATTAACTAACTTCTCCTTTGATTAAGGCTGTGCCTAAGGTGTCCACCCATCCTTAACTGTTAAAGGTACTAGTTAGAACATGTAGAAATCTCTGGAGACCGTTTGGCCTTGGTTTCCAGTTCCCCTCCTGGCTCCTTGGCACTCGATTGTCCCTTGTTGGAACTGGCATTGGAGCTAATAATGGGGTGGACAAGGGCGTACGTTTCTTGAAAATTGCTTCAGATTTTTGGGTCGTATAAATTACCTGTAGGGCATGAAGGGCTATTTTTAAATGTAAGAGGCATAGAAACTTGAGTTATAATTGTGTAAGTCACAGTGGTATAACTTACAGAGCGACGTAAGTAGGTCCTTGGGGGCACAGAGGACACCCAGGAAGTCGTTTTACCCGCTCAGAGCGTGGTAGGAGCTATCAGAACTTAGTGATCAGTGAGTTCGTAGTACTAATTTCTGATGCTCTTCCCCTGCAGAAGAGAGCTGTGGGAAGAGGACTCAGCCACCAGACATTTGGTCCTAGGTGTTGGTAATGCCACAATATAAGTGCTTCCTTTTCATTTTATTGTAGACCACGTATTGATAACTACAGATTTTAAGTGTTACGTATATGCTTTCAAATTTGCAAGCAGGCTCCCTGTATAAAATTGCATCAATAAGGTTTGTTCCAGAAAAGATAACAAACCAACAGCAATTTCTATTTTATTATTTTATAAGAGGGCGAACTTTGAAAAGGTGGTGGGAGGTGGTCTGTTCTTTTCAAATATTAAAAAAAAAAAAAAATCCCACGGAATGTTTTCAGAGATAGGAAGAGATCTATCCATTAAAAGCTGACAGATCAATGAGGTGCTTCTGGTTTGGCCAAGCCAGCGTGGGGAAACCGATCTGTGATTGCTAAGAGAATTCGAACTGAGACTGATCGACAGGCTTTGGTAGTGCTGCAGCCTCTTCAGTTGTTGTTTCTCGTTTTTTAAGGCAAAGCAGAGAGCAGAGGTGCTTCAGTCCACGCAGCGGTTCTTCTCTGAGCAGCAGCAGAGCAAACAGATAGGAGGCAAAGCCCAGAAAGTGGACAGTGATTCAAGCAAGCCTCCTGAAACGCTGACCGACACTCCTGGTGTCTGTCAGGAAAAAGCAGAAGAAAAGCCACCCCCCGCGCCCGCCATAGCCACCAAACCTGTTAGAACTGGACCAATCAAACCTCAGGCGATCAAAACCGAAGAAACAAAATCTTAAAAGGCTGTGGTTTATTCCGGGGGGCTGGGGGCGGGGAGAGGGGAAAGAGGAAGAATGAAGTGAGATGATGCCCCCAGCCAGAGGGGCCGGCGGCCTCTGACATTCTCCTTTCCAGAGCTCGGAGGTGCCCGGGGACACAGCGGCCGTTCACATTGACGCACAGCTGCTGTCAGCTTGCACCTACCGTACAACACGCACTCTGCCGATGGCCATGCGTCTTCAGTCAGAATTTACATACACACACACGTGCACGCATTTCTCGAGTGGATGTAATTTAGAACTAAATCCTTATGGTTAGATGACACACCGGAGGTAAGAGGAAAATAGCCCGGCCGAGGGAGAGCTCGGCCTGACCAGTGCGGAGGTCCCAGCTGAATGCATCACATGTGGTTTCTTGGCTCCCTTCTGTCCTCCGGATGTGGTGACAGCATTTGTAGGCTTGGTGGTGAGACACTGAAGATGACTGGGGCTGGAGAGAGGAGCCTTGTTTTCGAGTCTGGCAGCTTGCTGTTTTTTGTAACATGGCGATAGAGTTGAATACAATCAGAGTACAGTAACCGACCTCCCCTTCTCCCTGGACGAGCGAGCACATGATGAATTAGCGCTGCCCGCGTCCTGACATACCCGAGCGGGCGGTGTGGGGCTCCTGCTTCTGTCTGAAACGATGCTGTGTGGTGGCCGTGGCCGAAGCTCTGCAGTGCTGCTTGGCATCTGCCCCGTGGCGCGCTCGCCGTTCAGACGGCGGATCTGGGGAGGCGCTCGTTAGGCTGGGTCTTGCTTGCCTCCGCGCGGTCATCTCTATGAATCCAATGGGTTGTGGGTTTTTTTTTTCTCCCCGTCTTTTTTTTTTTTTTTTTTTGTCTTTTTTAAACGGTTTTTAGCTGATATTCGTGAGGAGCAGTGAGTACCTAGAACCGCGCCCCTGACGGAAGGAAATCCTAGCTAAGAAGGCGCATTCTTCACCAGAGCCGTGTCGTTCCACCCTTTGGGCCCTCTGCTGGAACAATAGAATCAAGTCTCAAATAATGCCTTTTTAATTGTATCCTCTAGTACCATAGACGTAGGACAGTACTGTACCATACCTCTGTGAATGTAAGATATCTCGTACCTGCTTCATGATACGTAGTAGTGACCGTGCTTTATCAGAGCTGTTTTTAATGACGTTATTCTAGAATGTTTTCTTTCCAGATGATGATTGAGAAGCTAATTTAAAAAAAAAATGGTGCCAGGTACCACGACAGTAACAGAACTTTGCTGTTTTCTGGGGTTTTGTTTTTTACCTTTTTTTGTTTTTTTAACGGAGTGTGCTGGATGTCTCTCTACTTCTGTGCAGATGACTGTAGAGCCTGGAAAAACTGTTATTGCTATTGATGCATAACTTATTGCTATTGCTCTTTACACACACATACACAATTTGAATTTTTGGAAACTTTAGCTGTGCTGTCAACTTTGGAAAAAGTATCCCAGGTGTACCGTGTTGGGTTGGCATTGTACAGAAATTAACAGCCATATTGGTCTAGAAACGTTGGACGTAATTTTCTCCATTTGTACAGGGGTTACGCACTGTGTTAAATACGTAAGGTCTTATCTACATGGGTTTGATTACAGAAACTAATAAAGTATTCTCTAAATAATGAATCTTGGCACTTCTGATCCATTCCTAAAATCTGAAGCAATCTGTCACGTACCAAAAGTAGTGAGCAATATTATCTAAAGATTTGATTTCTGACTTTGGGAACTACAAAGCCTATTCAGTCAGAGTAAATGTGGTCTGGCCCCTATCGGGGTGGCTGTTCTCATGTTGAAAACACGAGGTCCGTCACGGAAGAAGAGAGAGGTCTGTCTTGGTGATGTGGAAAATAGCGTCACCATTCTGCTGGGCAGGTGTCGCTTGGATTTGCACTGTTCGTGTCCTTGCAAGCACATTCCCAGTCATCACCTGCACAGGCGGACACTACGGGAATTGACTCACTCACTCAACTTGGAGAGTGAAGTACTGCGGGAAAATAATTGCCTAAGATTCCATGGCCAGAACGTGGTTTCCAGGCCCAGCTTTCGGAAAACTAGGAATTCAGTCGCCGATGACCGCGTGCCTTCTTTACTCGCGGACCCCGTGGTTCTTAAACACACGGTGCTCAAATACTAGAAAGCCCTCCCTTGACATCCAAGCTTTTTGGTCTAAGGCTTTTCTCAAAATATGCCCTAACTAGTGGCTGACGATAGATTTGGTCACACAGATTTAACATTCTCTGCCCTCGTAAACTGTTTGGGTGAGAGGGCAGTGGGCTTGTTTTTGTCCTTAGTTAATAAATTGTGCTTTATGATGGAAGAAAAGATGGGGGAGGAGGGGTAGAGAATGAGAGGAGATAGTCTGAAAAGGCATTTTGTTGTCTTCACGATACAAATCAGAAAAAAGTTTTAACGCTTGGCTGGAGGCAAGATGTAGAAGGGAGAATCGGAATGTGTCATGGATTTTTAAAAGCTGACAGTAGACTGATGTACGAGGCGTGTCTTCTGACAGGTCACTGGGGATTTTCACGCTGTCGTTGTACCATATTTCACAGCTCAGCATTTTGGGTATTTTCACATTCCCTTTCCAATCTTTTTTACCATAGTCTGCAGTTCACTACAGTCGGCCTGTTTGTGAAAAGCGTCTTAATTTGATTCTATTTTAGGTGCTTTAAGTTTCAGCCATAACGTTTCTGCTTGTGAAATGGAGTAGAAAGAACAGGGTGATGGTGTGTGCATGCTGTGCCGGCCGTGTCAGCCCCTTTGTGTCGCTGCTTTCAAGGTGCAAACGAGAGGTGTTCCCTGGGCCCGTGTCCTCCCGTCTGCTGGCCCCGTTCACCCTCTCAGGCATAGGGCTGAGTCTGCTGTGGGTGCTCGAGGCAATGGCTCCATATGGTTTTCCCGAAACACCCAGGAGACAGTGACATCAGATTTCAAGCCACGACTGCTGTGGATTCTCTATGGTAGGGTGAACGTGACATAGCATCACTTGGATTCTTAAGAAAAAGCCCTCCGAGGGTCTTTCTGGACGGGGGGCTGGTCAAAGTGGTAAAATCGAAAATTAGGGGTGCCTTAAGTGCTTGATTTCAGATATACATTTATTTTCCATCCAACTTTTTGATGAAGCCTAGGCCGTTTCTTCGAGATGCCTGCTAAACTGGAAGAGTCTTAGTATGGTGATCAGGGGTCCAGATCTGTCGTTGCCTTTCCCAAATGCGTCCACACAGTAGTGCTGCCCCCGAACCTCTCAAAAGCTTGAGATACTGGACCTGCCAGTTTATTCCCTTCCCCCAGAATCGCATCCAGCCTCACCACCAATGAAACGGTAACAAGTGGCCGTCACAGCTTGCCAGGGTCATTAATGCTCCACTTGCCACCAGGGGGTGACATGGTTCTCTCTGCCTAGTAATCCACTGCCTGTATCTTCTCGAGTCCACTACCGGTGCCAACTGTGTTAGACTGAGCTCATTAGGACACAGACACTGAAATGAAGACGGACGTGCAGGGCGTCCAGTAGTGGGGGGCCCTCTGCGCGGATCTCCAAGGACAGAGGGGGGAAACGAGCTGCAACGGCTCCGTTGAAGGCCTCAGTCCATTCTGCAGGCCACCCCGGAGCGGGAAATGGCCTTCAGAGTCATCCCAAGTTGAGGCAAGGGGCTGGGCATTCTTATCCCACAGTGGCCGGTCTTTGGCTGAGGGCTGTCCGTCTCTAGGGGAAGGCCATGAACTTGGCTGAGAGGCCGCTGTCCCAAGCTGAAAGCAATGCCTGGGGAGGGACTTGCCATCAACACCCCCAGCAGCTGACAAGTGCCTCAGACAGAGGAGATCTACAAAGTGGCTGGCGGTGTTAGGTGCTGTGACTGCTCTTTTCCCCATGTACATGGAGGACTCGAGCCGTCACCATGCGGGCAACACGACGAAGACCCGAAGCAGGGGAGGAAACGAGCCACGCAGGCCCTTGGGGCAGAGGTACTCCAGGCAGAGGCCGCCGCAGGGGTGTCCCGGGGGTTCGGGAACAGCAAGGCCCGGTGGAGCAGAGTGAGGAAAAGAGAGGGGTCGCGGCTGAGGTCGGGGCGAGGGGAGGAAGCGGGTCGTCTTGGGTCTCGAAGGCCGTTTAAGGTGTGGGCTTCTCCTCGGGAATGTGACGCCGTTACAGGCTTGAGCAGAGAAGGTGCCGTGACTTGCACAAAAGGACTGCTCTGGTCGTGTGCCACAGAGACGGAAGGAGGGACAGGGACGAACGGGCAGACCGGTTAGGAGGCTTTGCAATTACGCCGCAGAGGATGGGGAGTTGGGCCCAGGGCGGTGACAGGGAAGGTGGCAAGAAGTGGCCGGATCCCGGGTACAACTTGAAGAGTGGAGCTGAATGCGGTCACGGGTTTCCGGAGAGACCGCTCATCAAGTGGTGTTTCTCTCTGGCCACTACGGCCGCCAGGGGACCGGCGGGGAGGAGGTGGAGGGTGAGTGACGGGCTGGCACTCAGCCGAGCACGTGCAAAGACGCTAGCGCGACAGGAGAACTGGGAATCCGCTCGAGGGTCCCCTCGCCCCGTCGCCGGCGGGGCTAACCATCCTATCACCTCAGCCGTATCTGTCTGTAAAAACTGCATCAGGCCCACGAATTCTGCAGTGAGGGAGACGGAGCCCGTTCACAGCAGACCAGACCCACCAGCTTCTGCTCTCGCAGGGAGGGCAGGACAACGTAGTCCCCGCAGGTGCCTTTGGCCCTCCGGCTCGTCTTCTTGTGAGGCCAGGTAGGGGCACCTGTCCTGTTCTCCCAGGCCTGTCCTCAGCCTGTTTTCCGTACACGAAGAGCCTTGCTGAGAAGTTTCTGCGCCCCATTCTCCATTTAGTCGTAGCGTCTCGTAGCTGCACATTTTTCTCCTGCTTCTGAAGCATACATATTCTCGTATCTCACCCACGTGTATTCTGTGGGTGGGAAAATGTAGCTGTTAAATATTCGGACACGTTTTGAATCGCAGCAGTGTCACCTGACAAGTGGCCGCGATCTTCCGCGGTCAGCGTAGAGGCACAGGCTCCTGCTGCCAGCCCCCCGCACTGCCGGGGACTCTCCTCACAGGTCTGACACGTACACGTCACGCTTGGGTGTCAGGGTCTGGGAGCGCCTTGCGGGAAGTGCGGACCATCGCGATGGCGAGCGCGGGCCGCAGGGCGCCTGGGCCGCGTGGTGGTCACTGCGGATGTGCCCGGACCCATGCCCAGTCTCCCGGGGGCTCCTCACGGAAGCCCAGACTTTGTTCTCGGAAGCCATCACACCGGCAGAGCGACAGACACAAAACGGAGAAATCAGTGGTCCCTGGGTCCCTTCTGAAGTTGACACCCAATAATGGCCTCTGACAGATTCAAACACAACACAGAAGTTCATGTATTCCTCGAAAACCCTTCACAGTTTAGAGGCTTTGGTAATGGTCTGACCAGAGGAGGCGGATGGGAACACGATGCTCTGGCAATCAGATTGCGACTCAATTTAAGCGATCGTTGGGCCCCCACAGCCAAGCCCGGGGGCGGGAGGGAGGGACAAGGCGGGGCGCCCGCTTTCAAAAACTACAGAACAGAACGGGGTCCGCGAAGAAACGCTTACGCTCATGGTGTCCCGTGAGGGGCAACATCCTGCACACGCACGTATTCATCCAAGCTAAACGCACACACGAAAACATTCATAAATACGAAGAAGTCCGATCAGGGATTTTCACAAATACCTTCTCGACCCTCGCAGCTGCCTGGGGAAAGGAAGTGTCACCGCTACGGGTCAGAACGCCGGAGCCCACGGAAGTGAAACGACTTGCCCAGGATCACGCAGCTCAAACGAGGGAGTCGTGCCGTCAGCCAGGGCTTCCGTCTCAAAGCCCACGCACCTGCCCCCTGAGCAGACGTGCTGTCCATCACCAGGAAGGGGCGGGCTCATCTCAAAGGCAGTCGACAGCTACTAGATCAAGATGTCGCCTTTACCAGTGGCTAAGCTGCAACAGCCTCCTAGCCCAGGTGGCAGAATGCCCTTCCCCAGCTCTGCACTCAGACCTGCCTTCTGCCACATCTAAGGGGATTTGTCATGAAGGTCACGTCTACCGGGATCATTTGTGTCAGCTGCTACTTTCTAAGGGCACAAGTCAATCCCATTAACTCGAGCTCCTCGGAGATTGCCTGCAGGAGGATGAAAGACCGAAGGGGAGGCAGCTGGTGGCGGTCTCGGCCTGTCCGGCTCTCAGGAGGTGGAGTCTGCCAGGAGGGCATTGCTTTGCAAGACCAGGAGCTCAGTGTGGAAGGGGCCCCGGCCGAGCTGATCTGGCGTCAAAAGGTGAGTCAACGGGCTTCCTCTTACGAACAAACTTGCAGCCAGAAGACCAGGCTGGCGAGCTCAGGCCATCGCAATTCACACGCCGAGGATGGCAGTGCCACCATGCGAGTGTGGCCAGCTGGCCGGGAATGGACAGTCACCTCCCGTTCCTCGGGGGGAGGCGTGGCACCGAGGCAGAACGTGAGGGTGGCCCGGTCCCCAGCAGAGAGCACGGCTTCCGAAGCCGGACACTCGGGCCCAGGTCTCTCCTGGGGAAGCCACCGGATTTCTCTGCTGCTCGGTGTCTCCATTCATTCGATGGGGATCTTAACAGTCACCTTGCATGTGAGATCATGTAAAGACGCCTCACGGTGGCCAGCGCCAAACAGGTGGCCGCTTCGGCCTCTGGTGTCAGCATCAAGCCTCCAGCGCCTGTGCCGCGTCTGAACAAGCGGCCTGGCCCGGAGCCCCAGCTTTGTCCGTGTCCCCTTCCTGTTCCTTAGAAGGTCGAGTGCTCTGGGGAGGCTGTGAGGGCAGGGCCCCGTGGCAGAGCCGCCGCAAGGAAGCAGCAAGGGACGAGGCCCCGCTGTGAGGGCCAGGGAGAGTCAGTTCACCCGTCTGGTCTCCGTCTCCCCATTGTCACCCAGGGTCGCTGTGGCTGCCCTCGGTTGCCGCCTGGCGAGGTGGCAGTAACGGTGCCTGTCCTACCTAGCTGCGGGAGGACCTCACTCCTCCCCGTGGCGCATATTTGCAGAATTACCTGCCTCCCAGGCCGGGGCAGGGGAGTAGGGCTGGGGCGGGCCGCAGGGAGGACCCCCGAGTGCTCCGCAGTGAGTCCTTTGCAGACTTTGCCGTGCGGCCTCGGGGGAGCGTTCCTCTGTCACCTGGAGCATGTGTGCTGGCTGGCGCTTGTGTCTTAGATTCACAGGTGCAGTGAACCTTAACTCCTGGAATCCTCCGAGCGCAGGGCCATGGCTCAGAGGAGCCTCGCGGGCAGCAGCATGAACCTCCCCTCCCAGGACCTGGCCTCCGAGGTGACCAGGCGCAGGCTCACCAAGGCCACCAGGTGAGCTCAGGGGCTGGGGTGGGGTGAAGCTTCAGGAGACGCTGGTTTATGCAAACGTATGCAAATGTATGGAGAAATTACTGTCACCCATTGTGTCACCTGCTGTGGGAAGCTGACCTTTCTCACATGGTCCTTCAGGAGGTGGTGGGATGAATTTCAGATCCGTGCTCTTAATCGGAGGGGGGTCGCTTTGATAGATAATCAGGTGGAAGTTACTATGTACCCTCCCAGGACAAAAGTGCATGACTTTGCAAAGCGTGGGGACAGAATGGCCTCCCTGACACTCCCTTTCATCCCTCGCTGGGCTGAAACTCCCTGCAGTCAGGGACTGTCCCCTTCACCATGACTGCCTGGTGCCCACTACTGAGTTAGCGGGGCTCTGGGGACAAAGGGACCTTATATCTGGCCCGAAAGAGGGTTTGCCTGCGGCCCAGCAGCA
>NW_011888975.1:1306836-1313676 GCF_000151845.1 Pteropus vampyrus | reverse complement strand
GTTCCTCTGTCACCTGGAGCATGTGTGCTGGCTGGCGCTTGTGTCTTAGATTCACAGGTGCAGTGAACCTTAACTCCTGGAATCCTCCGAGCGCAGGGCCATGGCTCAGAGGAGCCTCGCGGGCAGCAGCATGAACCTCCCCTCCCAGGACCTGGCCTCCGAGGTGACCAGGCGCAGGCTCACCAAGGCCACCAGGTGAGCTCAGGAGCTAGGGTGGGGTGAAGCTGCAGGAGACGCTGGTTTATGCAAACGTATGCAAATGTATGGAGAAATTACTGTCGCCCAGTGTCACCTGCTGTGGGAAGCTGACCTTTCTCACATGGTCCTTCAGGAGGTGGTGGGATGAATTTCAGATCCGTGCTCTTAATCGGAGGCGGGTCGCTTTGATAGATAATCAGGTGGAAGTTACTATGTACCCTCCCAGGACAAAAGTGCATGACTTTGCAAAGCGTGGGGACAGAATGGCCTCCCTGACACTCCCTTTCATCCCTCGCTGGGCTGAAACTCCCTGCAGTCAGGGACTGTCCCCTTCACCATGACTGCCTGGTGCCCACTACTGAGTTAGCGGGGCTCTGGGGACAAAGGGACCTTATATCTGGCCCGAAAGAGGGTTTGCCTGCGGCCCAGCAGCATTTGCCTGGGCTGCATGTGGGAATGGAAACGCCTCAGCTGCCTGACATTGTCCCCAATAGGCTGCCCTGTTAAACTTGAATTTCAGATCAATAAGAACGAAAGAATTTTTTTGGCCTAAGTATGTCTGTGCAATATTTGCGATCTAGTAAAAACTAGTTGTTGTTTGTCTGAAATGTCCATTGAACTGGGCAGCCTGCAGTGGCCACTGTGGGATGGACGCCCTCCTCCCTCTCTGGGCTGAAATCTCCAGATCCAGCTGGGTGGCCAGGACATCGTGTGTGAAGGTATAAAGGACACATTAGGACTCCTCTGTAGATTAGAACCGAGCTCTGTGGAAATGGGGGTTCGGCTGGACGACCCCTCCTTGATGTGTGTCAGAAGGTCGCGTGTGGAGGACGGCGCTGGAAGCTGGGGGCAGGGGCGCCCACTTGTGTTGGTTACGTGGAGTTACGAGTTATATTCTCTAGTCTTAAGGAGCATAACTCTCAGAAGAGACAAGTAGCCTAGTGATTTTCTGCCGAGACCCGGGTTGAAATTATTCTAATAAGGCAAGTAGGGGTAAACAGCAAAAATTGTCAGAGCTGACCCTCTGATCAGGCACAGTATGCGCTTAAAAATAATGACTTTGTTAAACCTGATAAGTTGGCCAAAAAATTAAAAATTACTGATTTGAAATATGGACCTCTCTCCAATACTGCTCATGCACTTCTTAAACTGAGTTTATAGGGATGTGAGATATTAGTGAATTGATAACTAAGAAATTACACATATTTTGTAAAACACAGATATGGGGTGTGGGAAGCCTTTACAGATCGGAGTACATGGCAAATTCGTCACCGCCGGTTCAGGCCGTGAGAGCTGGCACGGTCTCCAGAGGTTACTGTGCTCTCGCTTCCACTCAAGAAGAAAGAGACTCCACATTCCGGAGCCCCTGGTCGCCCACACACGACCCCTCCGCACCCCTCCATTCCCCCACCCCGACCCCGTCCGAGCAACACCGGGGCCGCCCTGACTGAGGGGCCGGCAGAGGCCCCGCTCCCATCTGGGTTTGCAGTCCAGTCCTTCCAGTTCTGCCTCCTCCCGGCCTCGGGACCTGGGTGAGTCCCCAACTGTCTCAGCCTCCTCAGCTGAACACCTGTCTGAGAGTCTGCAGGTGGCTTCTGGTGCTGTTCCCAGCCCCCGGGGACATAAGTGGTGCTCAGGAGACAGTTAAATCCGCATCGTTAAGCACTTGGCGGCCTCTTCCTGTCCCCTGAAGGCCCGTTTGCGGACCCTGTAGGCAGATGGGGTGAGGAGAGGTGAAGCGAGCCTTGGCTGAAATCTCAGAGAGCTGGTGGTGGGGGCGGAGCCCGGGGCCTTTGCTTTCCCGGGACCAGTGGACGCAGCTGAGTCCTCTCTCAAGAGCAGGCTCAGTTCAAGCGTAAGGGCTCGTACCCACCTCATTTTGCCAGGCGGCAGCTCTGTCAGCCTGGGTGGGCAGGAAGGACGCCCTCCCAAATGGGAACTGCTTCTCTTTAGGGGCTGGGGTCTGGGGGATTCTTCTTTAGAAAAAAAAAAAAAAATCCTATCTTTATTTAAACAGCATTCATTGCGCCCTTCCTCCCAGAGGAGAGATGCAGACCAGGAGCAGTGACGAAGCCGGGGAGCCAGGCCCTCCCCCTGGCCCTCCAGCCCCACCTCCGTCTCCAGCTGAGGACCCCAAAGTCTCCTAGGCGGCTGGAACGTCAGTCACTTTGAAGCGGACTGTGACGGAAACTGTGGAACACAGTTCCGGGGAGGCTGCAGGTCGTCCTTGAAGACCGTCTTGGAAAATCTTCGTCCTTCCTTCCCAAGGCCTCTCCCGCACCCACCGTTCCTCAGCGCTGTCCCCGCAGACGCCCTCAGTCACCCTCGGGCCCCGCGCCAAGGCTCCGAAGCGTGTACATATCCAACTTCGAAGTTACGCCTTGCCGTGGGGCACTTATGGCAGTCAGTTGTGTCTGAATTAAAAAAAAAGATTATTAGGCCTCAGTGCCTGTTACTGAATCTGGATGATGAAAAGTCCGGACCTCTGTGACCTTGAGATCTGAGCGCCACAGCACCCTGAAGGATTTGGGTTTTCCAAACCCAGCCTGGGACACCGCAGCTCCACGGCCTTCTGGCTGTTCCCACGAGCGTCTCCTGTGCTGGTGCTAAGCCGATCGCACTTCACAGGTAGGGACAATATTTTCAAAGTTTGATTCTAGGAGATTTAAGTGGAACTGAATTATATCTCACATCGGGAGATGATAAATGGCGGGGGGGGGCGGATTCTAAATCGCGAGACAGGGTAAGGAAGGTTGGCCGTGGCAGAGGAAGCAGCGGGTCAGCTGCAACTTTAAATAGTGTCGTCTGGGCACAGCCCGTGCGGGAGGTGACGTGTGAGTAAAGACGTGAGTTGGGTGCGTGCACAGCTGCGGGAGCCAGGGCCAGGGCCTGAAGGCAGAACCGGGCCTGGTGAGGAGGGCGAGGAGGCCAGTGGGGCTTGGCTGGGGGAGTGGAAATCGGGGGGCCTGAGTGGAAGACGAGGTCACAGTGGTGGGGGAAGGAGGTGGGGACCGCGTGCGCTTGGTGAGGACTCCCAGTCTGACTGCGCGAGATGGGAAGCCTAGCTGGCTTTCAGCAAAGGGGAGGCGGGCTCTGGCTTGTCCTGTACTGGGGGTCGCCGGCTGCTGTGCTGGGCTTAAGCTGTATGGCGGGAGGGAGCAGCATCACTTCAGAGGCTACTGAAGCAGTCCGGGAAAAGGACGATGGCGATGTGGACCAGTAGCAGTTGGGGCGGTGACAACTGTGGTCAGGCCCTGAATAATGGAACCAACACGTTTCTGTTGGGTTGGATGTAGGGTTACGAGGGAGGAGGGAGGAGGGAGGAGGTCTCTGAGTCCAGGGATTGTGGCCTGAGCACCTGGAGGGACAGAGTCCCCGTCAGCTTCCAGACAGGCAGATGTGGCGTGTCCAAGGGGGTCGCGGCAGTTCTGCAGACATTCTGTTTTTTGATGGTTTGATGTGCCTAATAGACATTTAAGTAGAGATGTCAAGTGGGCAATGAATATGTGAAGCAGGAGCCCGGGAGTAACGTGTGAGCTGGACACATACATTTGGGGAGCCGCCAGCACGGTGATGGCCTCTAACACCCTGATACTCAGTGAGATCCCCAGAAGACTGGGACCCTAAGCTGAGCCCAAGGGCGCTTCAGTCTTAAGAGGCTGGGACTTGGTCATGGTTAATTTTATGTGTCAGCTGACCGGACCGAGGGGCGCCCGGATCAAACATTTCTGGTGCGTCTGTGAGGGTGCACCTCTGGTCCAAACGGAATCTGGGGGAAACAAGGACACTTCAGAGAGGGGATAAAAGGCTTAGATTCCGGAGTTCCTGACAGGACCTGGTGTCCCAGACACTTCGGGGCATGAGAAAGCCGAGGCGACTCGGGCGCATTTCTGGGGAAAGCCCGTGTGGGTGGCAAAGTTCCAAGACAGGGGCCCTGCCCCAGCAGACCGAAACCTGAGACCTGGGAGGAAGAGTGTGAGCACCTGAGTCTCCTGCCACGCAGGTGAGCTCCCAAGACGTCCCCGTGCCCCGGTGGGACACAGAACAGGCTAGAATAAGGTAGCACGCCTGAGGGGCCGGCCATCGGAACTGGCGATGGAGGCACGGATGTCACCAGCAAATGCCAGAATCTGCACCGATGCTGAAAACCGGGCGTGATGAGGGGCTCTGCCTGGATTCTCCCCTCTGCTTGCTGAGGTCCCCCCCCACCCACTTATCTCAACCACAGGCGCCACCTCGAAGAGAGTGGAGCCGAGGAAAAACCTGACTTGACCGAAAACACACTAAGGGAACAGAGTCGCAGCTGAATTGGCAAGAGAAAGTGTTCTACCATTACGTACAACGGCGCCTCGAGAGAGAAATCAAGTTCGGTTATTAAAAAATAAAGCTATAAGCTTTGCTCACCCCAGGTTTATGAAATTCATGCCCGTGACAGCAAATGAGAACCAAGGTGGAGCCCGCGTGAAGAGAGGGTGAGCTGGGGAAGGATGGAAAGATGGCTCGGGAAGAACCGAGAACACCGGGGGGAGGGTGGGGAAGGTGCGTGGGTTCCACTGTTCGCTGGTGTCGTCCCGGGCAGCCCCTGAAAACCTGGTTACACACACACACGTGCACACACACGTGCGCACACACACCACACACCTTCAGCATCCCGCAATCACAGCTCCCCGCCCAAAGGAATTGTCTGATGGTTGGAATCCGTACTCCTACACAAAGCGGCCCACAAGGTCCCCGGGGAATGCTGCGTGCGATTGTTTTATTTCACGGGGCAAAGGTTACGCAACACCCAACCGGACTCGCCCGGCAGCACCGGCAGCCAGCTCCAGTCAGCGCGTCTTGCGTGCGCTGGGTGCTGGCCACAGAGCGTCCCTCCGCCTTCGGAAGCAAGAATTTTCACCCTGGCTCGTGGTGACCATGTGACAGGCCAGGCCCAGGATTCCACCCGGGGTGGCCCATTTCTCCCCAGCTCTGCTCCTCCAAACATGTCCCCTTTGGCCAGCGAAGGCCATGTATAAAAAGCCTTGTGGTTTTCATGAAGAAACTAATGCATTATGGCTTCTGCCCCAAATCACCAGAACACTTAAACTATTTCGGCTAAACATCCCTTTCGAAGCTGACAGAAGATTATAATGTCTATTGTGAAACCGTCTACATCCTCAGCTTGCTATTCACACGCAGGCAGACGTGGCGACAGTGCACATTCTCTGGCCTTGAGGAAAGCTGTAGGGCTCGGGCGGGTGGCTGTCCGCTCGGGAGCCCCGAGCACCGTCTCCTTCTGCCTTTGCTGACAGAGCTCAGCCGCTCATCACATCTTGGAGAGCCTGACGTCGTAGGTGACCATGTTGAAGTTGTCCCAGGCGAAGAGCTTCTTCTCCAGCGGGTTGTAGTCGATCATGCTGCTGTACTCGTAGAGGTTCCTGAACGGGATGGCCAGGGCCTTGCTGCTGCCCGTGGCTGTGTCGAAGGCGAAGTTGACAGCCGCCTCGGGCGCCGAGTAGCTGCTGACCGTGTACAAGGTGCCGCAGATGACGAAGGCGTTGGCCACCGACTGCTTCCGGATGTTGGTCTCCCAGGTCTGTCCCAGCTCCAAGCTCTCAGGGTTCAGCCTGGAGAGGACGATGGCCCCTTTGGCCTCCTCCGTGCTGTAGATGACCCAGAGGCCCGTCTCGTCCACGGCCAGGTCGATGTCCGTGTAGCCACCCCAGGAGTATGGGAACTGTCCATGGTAGCCAGCTCGCGGGACGTCCTTCTCAGCCTTCACGGTCTCGGTGCTCAGCTCGTACCTGACCACGGTCCTGGACCCCGCCCCCTGGAAGTAGAGGCTCCCCCCGTACACCACGGAGCCCGTGCTTTCCAGCGGCCTGGGCAGCACGTGGACCTTGGAGGGGTAGCCCTGCGTGAACTGGCTGACAAGGCGGTACTCGAACACCTGCCGGACGGCCGAGCCCACCGTGTCGATCCTCCACGTGGTGTCTCGGGTGTAGGGGTACACAGGCTTGGGGTCTCTCATCCACACGCCGTACTTGCCGGTGATGGTGTCGGCGGTTCTCAGAGTGACCGGCTCTCCTACCCACACGAGTTCTCCGCATCCTGGGGAATTCAAAACAAAACGGGAAGCACCGATCGGCCGTTCCACGCCGTGGAGGCGCGGCAGAGCCAGCGGGCGCGAGGACCCCGGACGCAGACGCAGACGCAGACGCAGACGCAGACGGTCTGGGTTCAAATCCTGGCTTTGCCACTCGCTGGCCGTGTGACTTTCAGTTAAATTACTTTGCTCTCTAAGCCTCAAATCATTATAATCATCTCTATAAAACAGGGTTTTTCAAGCCCTAATCGATGGGCCCCATATTTCAGGCAGCGTTTTAATACAATCTTAGCATCATTTACAAATGTAACAAAGAGGTGGTTGAAAACTCAGGTTCAGCGGAATCACAGAAAATGCCTGTATTTTCATGGGAACCTTCACTTGCCTTACAGAAGGTGTTCATGTCTCAGGGAGTCATATTTTAAATATTTCAACACTCCCCAGCCCCATGCATGCCCTTCAGTGCTGGCAATAATTGTCAGCAACACAGCGACCGCAGTCTTTGTCGTAAAGTCGGGCTCTCAGGGGAGTCTTTGGAGAGGGGCGATCGTGTTTTT
>NW_011888975.1:1304939-1305996 GCF_000151845.1 Pteropus vampyrus | reverse complement strand
GTTCCACGCCGTGGAGGCGCGGCAGAGCCAGCGGGCGCGAGGACCCCGGACGCAGACGCAGACGCAGACGGTCTGGGTTCAAATCCCGGCTTTGCCACTCGCTGGCCGTGTGACTTTCAGTTAAATTACTTCGCTCTCTAAGCCTCAAATCATTATAATCATCTCTATAAAACAGGGTTTTTCAAGCCCTAATCGATGGGCCACATATTTCAGGCAGCATTTTAATATAATCTTAGCATCATTTACAAATGTAACAAAGAGGTGGTTGAAAACTTAGGTTCAGCGGAATCACAGAAAATGCCTGTATTTTCATGGGAACCTTCACTTGCCTTACAGAAGATGATCATGTCTCAGGGAGTCATATTTTAAATATTTCAACACTCCCCAGCCCCATGCATGCCCTTCCGTGCTGGCAATAATTGTCAGCAACACAGCGACCGCAGTCTTTGTCGTAAAGTCGGGCTCTCAGGGGAGTCTTTGGAGAGGGGCGATCGTGTTTTTCCTAAGCACCCGCATTTTGGAAAAGATACCTTTAGCGAGACCGCATCCCCGGATGGTGCATGGGGTCCATCTGGCCTTAAGATAAACATACGAAGGGCCCAATGAAAAATATCGTTTTTCCAGTGGAATCAGTTCCACGTGACAACCAAGGGGGTGAAATCAACACATCTCTCGTCCTCCCCCAGTGCAGCCCAACCCACTTCCCCAGGTGTGGGCGATAAGATACAGGGCTTTGTTGGGAAGAGGCCAACTTCCTGCCAGAATGCCCCGGGAAGGGAGCAAAGCACAGGACCGGACACAGACAAAGACCACGTAGCTACAAAAGAGAACTTTAACTTCATACCAGTGTCCCCCGCTTCGCTCCTGGGGTGGCCAGATGGACTGTCCAAGATCTGGGAAGCGGGAACCGCAGTTAATTCCGACTTCAGTTCCTGGAAATCCGAATTCTCCAAATTCCATCGAGAAACTATATTAAGAGAAAGAGACAACATTGCACGGTGAGGAAAAACGGCCCAAAGCCGGTGTGGAGGATGGCGTTTTAAATAAATAGGCTTCC
>NW_011888975.1:1300579-1304889 GCF_000151845.1 Pteropus vampyrus | reverse complement strand
AGAAACTATATTAAGAGAAAGAGACAACATTGCACGGTGAGGAAAAACGGCCCAAAGCCGGTGTGGAGGATGGCGTTTTAAATAAATAGGCTTCCCAAGATCTGACGATGTTTTGAGATTTAAGACCATCATTCGGGGAGAGGAAGGGAGGATGAACCGAGATCGGACTCTGCTGAAGACTGCCGGGACTGGGAGTGGGTACACTGAGGCTCCTAGCGCTCTCTCTACTCGTGTGGATGTCTGAAAAATTCCATCATAAAAAGCTCACAAAGAATGCATTGCACAGTCACGTGCCGAGCACAGAGTAGGGCATTTGAAATAACATAGAGGCAGTTGGCGCAGCATTAAAATCGTTCCCAGCAGAGGATCTGCCTTCCGAGTAGGCGAGGTGAATGGTTCCAGGATGTTGGGGAGGCCCTCAGCATCTCCTGCGGGGTGAGGAATTCGACACCCAGCCGTTCTCTGCGTGACTTAGGGTTTTCCTCCTCGCCATGAGAAGCAGCACGTTAGCTTTCTCGTGCTCTGTGGAAATACTCTTTCTGACACCAGTGTTGGACACCGGAGAGAGCGTGCAGGACTCCGCAGAGAAGGGCAGAGGTGTGGACGCTGGTTAGACATGGTCGCCACGTCATCACAGTGATGGGGCTTAGGGTTATGGTCATACAGGAGTTTCTGAATACAAGGGAAAAGCAAGAGGCACAAGGAGCAGGCGTAGCTGTTTTAAACTGGGGGTCCGGTTGTGATTCACGTGTGGTGAGGCCAGCAGGTCAGGACACAGTTGCCACGGGAAAGGGAGTTTGCTGTACTCACTGGTCCTGAGGGGCGGGGCGGGCACGTCACAGGCCGCACGGGGAAATGCGGGGTCGGTCAGGAGGGAGGGGCTGTGCCCAGCTGTCTGGCGGCTGCACTGAGGAGAGCAGGCCCTGGGCGAGGCACTCGCTATCATCACCTCTACCCCACACGCCAATCCTGAGGGCGAACTTCATTGTCTTCACTTTGCTCATGAAGAAACCGAGGCTCAGGGGGGTAAGTAACCTGCCCACGGTCACACAGCTGGTATGAGGTGGGGCTATGATGTGACCATGTCTGCCAAGGTCGAGGCGGCCGAGAACCCTTCCCCCCCGGGGTGCCGGCCTGGCATTGTGCATGTGAGGACTCGGGTGGGGCCGAGGCACAGCTCCTGGGGGACCTGGCAGCCTCATCCGGGCCATAACCTTCAAACAACCCTCTCACAGGGCCCCTGGAGCCCTGCACGGGGACCTCTCCCGGCTCTGCAGGGCTGGGCAGACTGTCTCTGACACCTCCGTGCCCAGCCGCAGCTGGCTGGCCGCTCCTGCCGACCCTCTGGAGGTGGC
Source organism: Pteropus vampyrus (assembly GCF_000151845.1). Lineage (NCBI taxonomy): Eukaryota > Metazoa > Chordata > Mammalia > Chiroptera > Pteropodidae > Pteropus > Pteropus vampyrus. Next base: position 1,303,534 of record NW_011888975.1, on the reverse strand, counting down.
CTTGGTGGCTCTGGATCTGCTCCAGCCACCATCTCTGCTCTGCTATGAGCTGAACCCCACCTTCCCAACAAGGTCCAAACCCCCTCAAGTCTGTCCCCGGCCCGAGGGCGCCATGTAGAGTTTACTAATATCTCACGGTGTCCCATCCATCATTGTAATAATTCTTTATAGTAAACGTCTCTGACTTAACTTGCTCAGTGGTTTCTGCTCTGAGTGGACCCAGATTGCCACCGGAGGCTTGACGAGAGCCTCGAAGGTGCCGCTCAGCCCTGCGGGGACTGACCCGCTCCAGGGGCCGTGATCCGACTCCAGGGGTGGGGGTGTTGCTGGCACGCGCAGCTCCCTGGTGGCGCACGCAGAGAGCCCAGGAGGCGGTGTCAGGGGCCAGCAGAGGGGCGTCCTTTCCTGTCCCACCGAGAACCTCAGGGCTCTGAGCAGCACCACCCCCTGCCCACCCGCCTCGCCCAGCCCCTCATCACTCTGCAGGAACCAAACCTCATGTGCCTTTTGGGAGTAAACAAGAACCACAATAAAACATAGTATCAGGGAACGGCTCCGGGGCGGCTGCAAGGCCAGCTCTCAGCTGGCAGGTGGGCCGCTTGGATCAGAAGTCTGCTGGCTTCTTCTTGGTCGTGTCGGCCAGGAGCGCCTGGCACCAGTCCGATTCCCAGAGTGGAGCCGTCTGGTGTGAGGACCGAGGCCCGTGGGAGTGGACGCAAGGCCCAAAGGAAGGCGCCGGACTGGGCCAGAAGCCGTGGCTTCGGTCCTGCCGTGGCCCACTCTGCGACTTCGGGCCAGTTACTCCACCTCCCTGAGCCTTGGTATCCTCAGGTCAAACTAGAAATGAAATGGTCCTCCCTGGGGATGTGTCAAAGCTAAAATTTCTCTGGACTATTTAAAAATCACATCTCATTGCGAATGTCGGGGGAAAACCAAAAAGGTTACGGAAGTATCGAGGGCTATGGTGTCCGACAGGGAAACGTCTTTAGGGCTTTGTTTCTATTAAAATTCAGTTCTCCCAGGGTTGAAGGGTTCACGTCGACTACGAAATTTAAGTCTTTCTCTGCTTGTCCTTCCCTACCTCCCTTCCCTCTGCTTTATAGACACTTTCTAGAGAGCTCAGCCCTGAACAGTCAGGTCAGTGTCACAAACACGGAGAGGACGGAGAAGGAGAAGCGTGCCGACATAATCACAGGTCGTCATAGTACCCTAGGAGAGCGATGACTAGCTAGCAGGCCATCGTCTCCATCTCCAGAATCCATGAGTGTTACAGAAACACCATGCACATGTTGACGCTTTAATGACATTTTAAAACAGTAGTGGAGCTCACGCGACAGAAGCTCTTTGTAGCTGTAATTTATTTCCTGGGAGGCTGCTCTGTGCCAGGCACCGTGCTGGAGGCTTCTCCAGGTGACTTCTAACCCGAGGGACAACCGCATGAGGGACTGTTAGCCCCACCTTACAGGTGAGGGAGTGAAATCTGCAGCTTCTGGGCTGAACACCTCTGGTGCCCCCACCTCCCCCGGCATATCCTGCCCACCCGTTCCCAGCCAGTGATGTGGCACCCTGCCTCACGCAAGTGTCACCTGCTAGGACCTCGCCTCGCTGCTCTGCCCCAGCTTCCCTGATGCTCTGCAAGAATTAGCCTGGTGCCCATGTCTGTGCATCATGGAAGTGGCATATTCCCAGCGCGATGGCCCTTGGCCAACAGAGCATCCGCCCCAGAGATGATTAATGTCCCCTCCCCCACGCACTCTGCACAGGCCTGCTGGCAGCGGGCCTCGTCGCCCACTGAGGTCACCAGCTGGAGGATGTGCCCCTCGATGGCTCTCCTTCCTTCTCTGTCTCCCTCTCCCCTGTCCCTTACTTCTTCTCCCAGAGACTGTGACCCATAGAAGCCACTGTGCACAAGCCCTCATCCAGGCTCTGTCCCCTGGGAGGGCCAGTCCGAGCAGAGGCTCAGTTAAAGGGGAAAGAGGGGCTTTTGGTAACGTGTATCTTCCTACTTCGGGCTCATTTAGAAGATTTACAGACATTTCTATTGTCAGGGAATGGCTCCAGAACGACTATTCCGTGACAAAACTATTACTACGAAATTGTGTGTGTGTGTGTGTGTGTGTGTGTGTGTGTGTGTGTGTGTGTGTGACCGCAACTCATACACACACATATAAACAAGTGATTTCCATGAGGCTAGAGAGATTTTTTTCCTATGCAACAATTACATGGTAAAGAACGTGGTAGGTGACAGTCTGAAATAAGTACTGCCTCGTGACACTTTCACTGAGAATGATTCCTTCCTTTGTTCTCAAAATTCCAGTTCACCAAGTCTCAGCTCCTGATCAGCCCTGCAACCTGAGTTCCCTTAGCAACACTGCACCTCACTTTCCTTAGCTGTAAAATTTAGAGCTGGCTCTCAGCTCTAACAACAAACGATGCTTAAAAATCCTTGCGTCCCACGAGCATTATTATTCGCAGTAGGCATTTCCAGTTCCCCGGGTGGAGAAGAAACCGAGCGGGGGAGGCTAAACGACTTGCCCGAGGTGACACCCAGGCACTGGCGTGAGTTTTCTAGCCTCACGCAGATGTGACTCCCACGCAGAAAGTCTTTTTAGGAAGTATTTTTTCCATCATTTTGTTCTGAAGATTTTCAAGCCTATACAAAAGTTGAATACTACAATTGCTGACTGCTTAGATGCATCAATCGTTAGTATTTTGCCACGTTTTACCTTCCTCTCTCCCACTCTTTATAGTTACGGTCTTTGCGGAACCACTGGAAAGCGAATCGCAAACATCCTGACACTGCAAAATGCCGTATCTCACGCAAGAAACCTGACATGAACCCAGTGACGTAATCTGAGCCGATCCCCAACTGCCCTGTGTTAGTTTTCTACCCGGGGTGCGGGAGCCAATCCAGGGTCGTCACTGCGTGTGGTCACCAGGTCTCTGGAGTGTCCC
>NW_011888975.1:1299912-1300259 GCF_000151845.1 Pteropus vampyrus | reverse complement strand
TGAAGGTGTACTGGCAGCGACCACTCCGGTCATTGGACTTCTGGAGCTGGGCTGTCCTGGCCCCCACGCCCCACAGCAGACGGGCCAGCAGCAGCAGCTGGACAGCTAGCATCTCCGGCCTGTAGCTCCAGCGGCGTCACAGAAGCCCTCAGTGCAAAGGCCAGGCAAGGCTCCCCCCGGAAAGCTCTGCTGCGCAGCGAGGTGTCTGGATGGGTGGCCCTGCCGGCTCATATATAGCGGGGAGCCAGCCCCGCCTGGGGGGAGAGAGGTGGCCACGTGAGGCCGGGCGGGGCCGTGCACACGGACGTTGTTTTCACACGGCCAGCACGACTCCTAGACAATGACCT
>NW_011888975.1:1293613-1298907 GCF_000151845.1 Pteropus vampyrus | reverse complement strand
GGGCCGTGCACACGGACGTTGTTTTCACACGGCCAGCACGACTCCTAGACAATGACCTTCCAGAAGTCTGTTTTGAATTTCTTTTTTAAAAAAAAATGTCCTACTCTATGCACCCACACCCCCTAATGGTCTCCATAGCCCCCCCCCCGCCCCCCGTTCTGCATGGACGCCCTTGCACCCGCCACCTCATCCAGCAGGACTCGTGTGCCAGTTTCAACAAGGACTGATTTCCAGCTTCTATTTCCATTTACTCTGCAAACTTTACTGAGAACCTGCTGTAGGCACTAGGAACGGGGGTATGGACGTGCCTAAAATGCAGTCCCTGTGTCCCTGGAGCAGTGACAGAGACAATAGCCAGCCAGGACATAAGGGCCGCAGGCCACCGGGCTTCAGGGAGCAGTAGAAGCAGCGGGAAGCGGAATTCTTCCTTTGTTTCGGGCTTTTAAACAAGCGCGGGCGTATCTCCGGGAGAACTTTCTAATTCCGGTCTTGCATCTCAGGCACCAGTGTCAATGCGAGCGTCTACCGTGTCTGTGTATGTATGTGTGTTTGTGAACCTGACTGACGAAATCTGTGGAGCCCATCTCAGGAACGTGTTTTAAAATGTATAAAATACATAGGGTTGCATAGAAAACACATAGTATCGAAACAGTATTATCAAAATATTTTTCAAATTTGAAATATACCTGTTTGTCTTTGTTAAAAACCAGGTCTAGCTGGGGGCGGAGGTGGGGGGAGGGTCTAATTTCAAGTAGTTTTGAGTGTAAATGCGAACACACGTATCTGCCACAGCGTAGCGGGAGGTAAAATGTGACTTCTGTTGGGGGTGACGAAGTTGCAGGTACTGCTAACACGACTTTAGATTTATGGCCATATTCATGATGGAATGAAATGTCAAACCAAAGTTTTAGTTAGAAGGCGGTGACAATAAAGATGTATTTTTTTCCCCATCCCAATTTATGGGCTTCCTGGACCCTAGGTTAATAGCCCCTAATAAACCCAAAGAGAAAAAATAAAATAGAACAAATGGAAGAAAAAAACACACCAAATATGCCAGGAGGAGTCCAGGCAAATCATAACGCTTAACATACCCTCCTCGGTAACTTTTAAAACAACGTTTGCATTTGAGCAATTGAGGTTGTCTGATGCCAGTAACATCTTCAATGTTTGTGAAGTAAATATTTCAGAGGTGCCCTGGCCGACTCACATTTTGCTCTAAATATTCTATTCCTATTTGATTGGTTCTGACGTTAGACTTGAACTTGAGAAATTTACAAATGGGCGTCTGTTTACTGCTGGCTAAAAGGTACTATCCTCTGTTTCTGAATCAGATAATAAGCACGACTGAAATGATTTAACAAAAAACATATCAGCAAGAGCTAGTTCAAACCTGTCAGGCTTTCTCTGAGAAATGTTTTCTTTCTGCTGAAATGGCCGAGCTGGTTCCCGTGCTGCTAGCCCCGGGGAGGTAAAGAGCTCCAGATAAAGCAGTAATTTACTGCGTCAGTTTGCTCAGGATGACTCTGCTTGTACAGGAAGAACGTAGGGCTGGAAGGTCCGCCTTGAACTGATCGCTTCTCTGTGAGTCAGTAGCATGAATCTGTAATTCCCGTGGCTTTTCCGGTCGGTTCCCATTGCCTTTTGATGAATCTTTGCCTTTTCCGCTCACACTCTGTCCCTCCCTCTTTCTTTACCTGCCCTAAGCTGCAGGCCAGTGGGTGGCATGAGCAAGCACCGTGGAGCTGTGTGGGTGCTGCTCAGGGGCGTAGAGCTGTGTGGATGCTGCTCGGGGGCGTGGAGCTGTGTGGGTGCTGTTCAGGGGTGTGGAGCCGTGTGGGTGCTGCTCGGGGGTGTGGAGCTGTGTGGGTGCTGTTCAGGGGTGTGGAGCTGTGTGGATGCTGCTCGGGGGTGTGGAGCTGTGTGAGTGCTGCTCAGGGGTGACAGTTTTAACAGCCTCTGCCATTTTCCCTTGGTCCAACTCAGTTTCTGAACGCAGGGCAAAAGCTGCCACCAGTTTTTCTCAGCGTTCCCTGGCAAATGCCACCGTGTACATGCTTAGGGGCTGTACGGTGGCTGTTGGGTTCATTGAGCTTTCCTTGGTCATGGCGGGCCACCATCCTGTCCTCCCCCGAGGACCTGTCCTGCTAAGAGCTGCTCAAGCTCGCACGTCGGCCTTCCTCGCTGACCCGCCATCGCCAGCCCCATGGCGGGCACCTCAGCTGCTTGAGCTCGGCCCGCAGCCCAGTGTCAGCACCTCCCTCTCGAAGCCCTCATGGACACCCACAGACAAGGACAGAAGGCCCAGAGAAGGAGAGGGACTTGCCCAGGGCCGCACAGCAGGTGAGCGGCAGAACCAGAGAGAGAGCCGAGGCCTCGCGATGCTCAGGTCTTCCACCGTGCACGAGCCACATGCGCAGCCTGGCGCTTTCACGGTGGCTCTGTGACACTGGATTCCGTGTTCTCCCGGAGCAGAGCGGAGGGCACAGGACACGCCCGGCCGCTGGCCCGTGGTGAGCATCTGCGCGCCTTCGGCCGCCCCCTTCACCACCCCGGCCGGGGACCCCGTTCCACCGTCTGCCCCACACTGGCCACCAGGCCCTGTCCCGTCTCTGTGTCCTTTCTGGAGCCTGGAGCCGGAGGGTCCCCCGCTCAGACGCCCCCCGCCGCCGGGAGGCGCTTCGGGGCCAGCGTTGGCGTTGGGCTCGTTGTGGGGCACGGGGAGGCGCGGGATCCGGGTCGGCGATCGAGGCCGAGTGGGTCCCTGTCGGGTTTCAGCGGCTCGGCCTCCGGTTTTCTCCTGCAGCTCATCCCTGACGATCACCCCGTGAAGGCAGGCTTTGCTCCCCTCTTTGTCCCCAGTGTCTGGCAGATAAAATGCTCAATAAATTTTCGGTGGGCGCGGACGCGTACATAGGGGACGAGGACACAGCTTCCAGTGTCACCGTCTTCCAGGCTGCTCAGGACCCTGCGTGCCTGCCTGGTGGCTGCGCGCAGGGCTCTCAGCTGGAGAGGTCACCTTTGGGGGGCCGGGGTCCAGGTGGGATGGGTCTGCGTTCGCCTGCGTCTCACTGCGGACATGGGGCTCACCGCAAAACACGCGGGATTGTATGATAACTTCAGCGTGGAGACGAGGCCCAGGATAGGGGCTGCGGAGAAGAAGCCATCCCGAACTGGGGACCTCGTGGCCCCATTCTTCACCCCGCAGTCTTCACGGGTTTCCTGGGCAGTGCACCATTCAAATGACGCGTTATGAAGCACCTGCTATGTGTTCGGGGCTGTGGAACATACGCTAACATGTAAGACCCAGAGCCCACCGGCAAGGAGCTCCGGAGATGTAACACGGGAGAGGCCATTCAGGGGACCTAGTGTTAGCGAAGCGGGGGTAGAGTGGGGAGGATGGAGCGGGGAGAGTTCACCCATGAATGGGACTGGCTCCGCCGGGAGGCGGCCTTTGTAATGGGACCTGAAGAGATGACGCGTTAACAATGGCTGAGACACACGGGTTGTAGACTCGGCTACAGGTCTGCCCGGGTTCTTCGGGTTGTGTCCGATGACGAGGCATGCAGAATCACTTTCAGAGTAAACACGTCCATTTCCTCTGTTGCTGCCTCCTGACACCCTTTGGCCCAAAACGGCAGGAAAGGGGAGGGTTTAAGCCAGAAAGCTCTGCACAGTCTCTTCCATCCAGCGCTGGTCCATGTGGGAGCTGGTCCTGGGCACCGGGGCATCCTCATCCTGTAGGGAGAGGCAGAGGCTTCCAAGACGTCCCTGTAAGATGGCCCTGCACGCGGAGAGGGAGGCTTTTATGGAGCCGAAGGGGTGTAGCATAGGGGCAGCCCTCCCAGCAGAGCCCAGGGAGCCCCAACTGTCAAGCTCGCATCCAATTAAAATCAAGCCACACTGAAATCATCACAATAACACTGTTGGCAATTTTCAGCCCATAGATTCTACTGCTAGTCCCATGAATATCCCGTGACGCTGTGTTAAGTGAACTCAGCACATTAAGCTGAGTTTCTTCTCCACTTACAGACGGGTAGGATTTTCACAGGTATTGGGGGCGGGGGGAGACATGGAAATATGAAAGGAAGCACACAAAAAAAGGTGAGATCCTTTTAAAAGACCAAACAAGAGTCCAGTTTGAGAAAGAGCATCTGGCCTGTGATTCGAGGGTCATGATCTATCAGCTGGAAGGGTTAGGGGTCAGACACTGATTTCTAATGACTTCTAATCTGTCAGCAGCTGGACACAGCGTCCGCGTACACCTGACGTTCCAAAACTGTCACCCATGTCTAAATTAACCGATTATGTAGCACATATTAATTTCATACTTAAAATGATGAAAGTCGGTTCTCTTTCAAGAGTTTCTTGCGATTCCTTAGGAAAACTGGACTCACTAAAGGGGCCTCAGGACCCCTGCCACAGGCCCTGTGATTTGACCATAGCAGGTGCCTTTTAATTGTCTTTTGTTTGACTCTTTCTTTTGCCTTTTCCTCAAAAGCCAGACTTAGTCCAGTCAATTGTCTGTGTCTCTTGACAAGGAGATGCGAATATGTTCCAACCCCTGATCAGCTCTGATATCAAAGCCTACCCAGGCCCCGTTAGCTTCTTGCATTTGGAGAATTTTGGTTTTGGCTCTTATTTTTATGTTTTCTGTGAGCTTGACCTTCCTGAGCTCGCCTCCTAAAGTGATGCTGCCTGGGGATCCCCCACCCTCTTTTTAAAAAATAATGACCCACTTTGGGATCTGATCAGACCATGCTTTTCATTTTTCTCATTTTTCCCCCCAAATTTCCATCCTAAGGAGCAGATACTTAATTATCAATTTGTCAATATCTTTCTGAGCTGTTTTCCTTATTCGCTGACCTGTGGTTCTCATCACTTTTTCCAGAAATTAATAACAAGGGGAATGTGTATTTTCCATCATTCTTTGCGCTCCTGGAATTCTCGCTGGGGCAGGCGCCAGAAGGCAGCCGTGTTTCCGTGTCTCAGCCCCTCCTTGATGGACTTACCTTATGGCTCTCATGCTTCTGGAAGCATCTGCCGGGAGCAACGCTCAACAGCAGACACGGCTGAGCCTCTCCCAGGGCTGGCACGCCTTGTTCCCTGCCCACCCTTTATTTCCCAGCTGAAGACGACAATGCAGGACGCTTTGCTGGATCTCATCTCATTTAACCCTCTCATACCACCCTGAGCTTCGCCGGGTGGGGTTCATCATCCCTCCTTTACAAATGGAAAATCCTGTGGAGCAGAGTGACTGACTGATTCCTTCCAGGCCACAGAGCTGGTTCACGGGA
>NW_011888975.1:1290680-1292632 GCF_000151845.1 Pteropus vampyrus | reverse complement strand
CCACCCGCCTGTCACCTCTGGTGGCCTGCGGTTAATCACAGAAATGTCGGATGCTTCACAGTGGGATGCTACGCATCTCCGAGCACCGGCCACTCGAGCGACACGCTGGAAAATGCGCCGAAACCAGAGCATAGACGTGCACGGGCCGAAACTCCGAGCTTTCGAGAAAGTTCACGGATGGGTGAAATGTTGCTCTCTCTCTTTGAATAGTCCCTGGCACCTGACACGTTTTTACATTTACCGATATGTTTTCATTGTGAACCTTACGATCATCTGAGCAATAAGAACCGTTTGACCCGTTTTACAAAGAGGATATTGGAAATCGAGCGACTTGCCGACCCACGAACGCGTTAGCACAGAGCCCAGCCTGGCATCACCGCACCAGGCCACTACCCCTCCCCGCCCCGCCTCACCAAACGGATGTAAAAATGTAAGCCCCGACGTGTATTAAGTTCATCATGATTTTTCCTGACGTAATTAGTATAAACTTTACTTTCAGCACGACATTCTGCGAAGAATTCACGGAGAAGCAGAACACTTTCCACAGAAAGCGATAAACGGTTATTCAGATACTCCCATTTTATTGTTATTTGTCCAAGAGTAGACGTTAATGACCCGCTTGAACTTGTTTTAAGTGATTGATTATCGCATAACTTATCTTAAAATTTTAGTCAGCTTCTTCCAATCTTCCTCTTCACTTATTCCGTGCATCCCTGCTCTTGTCGGAGCCAAGATATGACGGCAGAAAGGGGATCGGGTCTGGGTATCTCACTCACGGTGTCATTGCGGCTACAGGGCAAGCCACACCTTACTCTCTCCAGCTTTAAAATGCCTCCGACATCCAGCGTCGGGGGACAGAATGACTGTGGAAGGCCTCAGAGCACCACACCAGCATCTTTAATGCTCAGGACTCCCCATCCTTCCCTTCAGTGGGGCAGAGGGACCCCGCGGGATGAGAATTCCTTCTGGATTCATTTACGAGACGTGACTGGGTGACACCAGGGCTGTGACTCATCTCCCCATAAAATGGCCACCACTTCTCACGCCCTGATCGTAAACGAGGTGTTTTACATGAAGAGTCTGTCCTCCTTCTAACCACCCCGCTGGAGGCTTAATATTTTCTTCACATCACTGAGGAAATTCAGTTTCTGAGTCTCAATGAGAGACCCGTCGGTAATTATGGGAGAGTGACTGGTGCGTTCTTCCTTCTGTGACTGAAGTTAAGCAAACTTACCAGTAGATAATCCCTCAGTGTGACATGTATTATTAAAGAGAAGGATTTCGTAACTGGAACGTTTTCATCTGTTCATTTCCTTTCTGAATTCTTTTATTCCACGGAGAACAGAAATTGTCTTCCCCGCTGAGCACTTAAATCTATGTAACAGATTTCGGTAAGTGTGACTCAAAGGGTTTTTAATTAAGAATGCATTTCAGTGTATTTTGTTTTCCAAGATGGAACTGTGATCTCCCACCAGCAAAACCCAAGTGATGAGAGAAGGCCAAGGGGACAGGCACACACGTTGGCCACTTGGTTTTAAGTGAGAACAGCTTGTTCTTCAAGAACTCAGTGTTGGCGGTTTATGTCCAGTGCTCAAGAGGGTGGGGTGAGGGGGTTATCTCAAGAGAAAGAGCTATTTTTTTTTTCCCCATGTAAAAGTGGAAAAACATCAGGTGTGGAAAATCGGGAGACGACCTTTTGTGAATGACCCTGAGGCGAATTACACACGCTGTAGATTGTCTGTGGAGGTATTTCAGGTCCTGCGGGCTCCGTCACAAGCTGCCAGGATCCCAGGCTGTTGTTCAGAAAATCTCGCCGGCCCATGGTCCAGGAATCCGAATGATTTCACTCTTAGCACCAGCAAGACTGAACCCAAGAGGTAAACCTGCTAAAAGCAAAACCAAACAAGCAAACAAGCAAAACCCAAGAACGTAGTGCAGCCTAAGTTGAATAT
>NW_011888975.1:1285726-1290630 GCF_000151845.1 Pteropus vampyrus | reverse complement strand
GTTTTTAATTAAGAATGCATTTCAGTGTATTTTGTTTTCCAAGATGGAACTGTGATCTCCCACCAGCAAAACCCAAGTGATGAGAGAAGGCCAAGGGGACAGGCACACACGTTGGCCACTTGGTTTTAAGTGAGAACAGCTTGTTCTTCAAGAACTCAGTGTTGGTGGTTTATGTCCAGTGCTCAAGAGGGTGGGGTGAGGGGGTTATCTCAAGAGAAAGAGCTATTTTTTTTTTCCCCATGTAAAAGTGGAAAAACATCAGATGTGGAAAATTGGGAGACGACCTTTTGTGAATGACCCTGAGGCGAATTACACACGCTGTAGATTGTCTGTGGAGGTATTTCAGGTCCTGCGGGCTCCGTCACAAGCTGCCAGGATCCCAGGCTATTGTTCAGAAAATCTCGCCGGCCCATGGTCCAGGAATCCGAATGATTTCACTCTTAGCACCAGCAAGACTGAACCCAAGAGGTAAACCTGCTAAAAGCAAAACCAAACAAGCAAACAAGCAAAACCCAAGAACGTAGTGCAGCCTAAGTTGAATATCACTGAATTTTTTTAACCGTTACGTCCTCTTCGGTCGTTGTAGCGTCTTGTTGCTGATTCTGCTCTCTCTCGGGGGCCCCCTGCACTCCTGAGGCGGCACGCGGACCCTCCCGGCTCTCCCGGGTCCGCGTCCCTCTGGCTGTTCCTCCTCCTTAGCCGGGCTCTTTCCTTCCTTCTGCCCCGACCCACGGGCACCCCAGCGCTCTTTCTGTGATGCTGTGGTTTATAAGAAATATACATCCGGTCACCCAGATGACCAAAACGTGTTTCTCATAGACGTTTAGTCTTTGCCCACAGTTCTCGGCTCAGAGCTCCCCAAACCCTTGGAATTCCCTGAGTGATGAGGGTGACCAAAGCGTCTTTTGTTAAATGAGTGACTTTTGGACCCCACCTGGGGATGGGGGCTGGTTGCCAGGGCCACCAACCCTGTGATTAGGAACTTTCGGTGTCCACCCCCCAAGCCCCCACCACCTCTGGGGAGGGGAGAGGCCCTGGAGGTCAAGTCAGTTGCCTGTGGCCAGTGAATTCAATCACTCAGGACTACATAATGAAGCCTCCACTAAAAGCCAAGGGGATGGGGCTCAGAGACCTAGTGACCACGTGGGGATCTGGGGAGAGCGGCCACCAGGAGAGGGCCCGGAAGTTCTGTCTTCTCCCCACACCCTGCCCAGTGCGCCTCTTCTACCTGGCCGTTCCTGTTATAACCTTTTATAATAAACCGGTAACGCAGTAAGTCAAATGTCTCTCTGAGTTATGGAATCCGCTCCAGCAGATTAGTTGAACCTGAGGAGGGGTCTTGGGAACCCACTATCTGTGGCCGGTCAGACAGAAGCGCAGGTGACAGCCTGGGCTCGCCACTGGCGTCTGAAGTTGGGGGCTGTAGGACTGAGCCCTCAACCTGTGGAATCTGATGCTCCCTCTGGGTAGACAGTGTCGAAACTGAGTTGAATTCTTGGACACCCTGCTGGTGTCTGAGAATTGTTTGTTGGTGGAGGGGACCCACTGTCGCTCACAAAATTGGAAATTGGGTCTTGGCGTATCCAGGTAGACCTACCTTTCTTGCAACACACACACTTGCTTGGTGAGCTCGTCTGGGGGAGCCGGCCTCCAAGATGGCCCTCGGAGACCGTGCCTCCCGGCATCCAGCCAGGCCGCAAGTTACAATGCATTCTGTACCCTCGGGTCATAATGATTCCTCACCACGCTTCGAGCGTCTGCTGCGTTCCAGACGCGACGCTGCGCGCTTCACGTCCATTGTTTGTTTTAACCTCACTGCGGTCCGACGAAGCAGGCGTTTTCATCCCAAGTCACTGGAGAGGAAGCCGAGATTCAGAGACGATACAAGTTCGACCCAAGGTCACCCACCTAGGGAGCCGTGGAGCCAGGAAGGGGACAGACGACTCTCTGGCTCTTAACCTCGCTCCCTTCCTCTGTGCCACGTGCTCGCCTCGCCCGGTTCTTGACCCGGGGCTGTGGTCTAGTACTTCTTTTTAAGACAGAAAACACTTAATATGTTTTTATGCTAAAGAGAAGGACGCACAGAGCAGAAGCATGGGTATTAACGATAATAACAGCCGACGTTTATTTGGCATGTCCATGAGCCAGGAACCCGCTCAGCCCTGGCTCAGGACCCATCACTGGGCTTTCGTAACGCTCTTAAAGTAGGTCCTGATCATTCACAGATGAGAGAAGGAAGGCTTCGTCCAAGGTCGCCCGGTGAGGGTGATTTAAATCCGGGGAGTCTGGGCGGCCGTGCCCAGGAATGCAGAGGTAGCCGCCTTGCCCGGCGTGGAAGCCCAGCGTCCGATGAACGAGAGCCTAGTGAATGCCAAGTGCACCGTTTTCGGGGCAGGTATATAATCCCCCACTTTAGAAGCGAGAAAACGGAGCCCGCATGGCTAGCAACTTACCCTAGGCCCGCATCTTCTCTCTTTAAACACTGTGCCGTGGGTCATGACGGGTGTGGGGCCCGGTGGCGTCTCATCCTCCCCGGCATTTGTCCGCAGCTCTTCCTGCCTAGCAAACCAGACTGGGAATTCCTAGCTCAGAAGAGGGATGCTCCCCAGAGTAGTAATGTAGGGCTTTTGGCTGTGTCGCCTTTCCAAAGAGCTGTGACTCAACTGTGGTGGTTGAAACAATTTTATCTGGCAATCTTATCTTTTATTTATTTATTTTTAATTATTTTTGCTTTTTAATGGGGGATTTCTTATACCTCTTTTTTTATTTTTTAACGCCTGCAGCACCTGGTCTTCCTAGGTGGTCTCCCATCCAAGTACTAACCAGGCCCGACCCTGCTTAGCTTCCGAGATCAGACGGGATCGAGCTTGTTCAGGGTGGCATGGCCATAGACTCTTATACCTATTTTTAATGATACTGTTTATAATCCCATTTCACTAAATACGGCAAATGATTTATTTTTGCGTGTGTTTCTTTAATTTAAAATTTCAGTGCACACTATATTTCGGTTTAATCATAAAAATTTGCTGAAAGTAATCAACCAGGAGTAAGTAATTGGACAAATGTTGAAAGAAGATCGTGAATGTAATACCGATTCTTGATGAATGAGAGGCTCGGAGAGGCAAACAAGATCGCAGGTAAAAACACAGTCGGCCTGGTGATCATTTTCTATTTCATCGACCAGCAAATAGCATCCGAAGCGCAACCCCCGTGCCCCCCGTCTGCCCTTCACGACGAGTGGTGTGTCAGTTAGGAATGCTTTCATCTGCAGGAAGCAGGATGTCTGGCTTAAATAAGCGGAGGTTGTTTTTCTCATTTGACCAGAGGCTGGGAAGTGGCCTTCTGGCACGGGTGTGGTGGCCTGACAGTGTCACCGGGACCCAGGCACCTTCCACTTTCTACTCCACCCTTCTCATCAGAATGCTGACCTCTCACCCTCGAGAAAGTCACCGTATGGGTGCCAGGTAGCTGCTCCAGGCATCACATCTGGGTTCGAAACTGGAAGGAGGACGGGAAGGGACATCTCTGCTTTTATTAGAAAAGCAAAATCTTTCCTAACAGACCTTTCGATGGCCAGAACGGCGTCGCTCGGCCATCCGAGCTGCAGAGGAGACTGGAAAAGCATTGTTCAGCTTTTCCAGCCTGTCTGTGGTGGGGGTGATAGGAACAAAGCGTTTGGCACAGAAATCAGCTTCGCCAGCCAACCCTGTGGGCCATGGAATGTGCCTTTCATCTGCAGCTCACAGAGGAGAAAGTTAGTGGGGGTCATGATCACTCAGTCACAAAGAGGCAGAGCTGGGGCACAAACTGACTCCAGCACCCATGTTTCTGCCATAGTTCTCAGCTGCAGGAAGTGGACAGCACTCGAAAGAATGGAGATGTGTTCTAAACGGTCAGGTTTTAAAGCAGCACATATCAATAGGTCAAATGACGTCTTTATCATTGCTGTTTAATAACGGCATCATCATTATTCCATTTTTATAAATTAGATTTTGGACTAAGCTGGTCATCGAACAACTAAGCTTTAAAAATATCGATCGAAGCCCTGGTTATAATGGCAAAACATTGCGGGAAACCCTTAACGTTTAACAATGGGAGATTGAGTGTAAAAAAAAAGCACCTACCGTAAAACAGAATAGTCAGAAATGAAGCTTCAGAAGAATATTGAGGTTTATAATATTTTATTAAACAAAGTAAATTATAAAACTGTAAATATAATATGACCCTGTGTTTGTAAATATACATGATATCTATAAAAAACATAGATATACGTACAGCCAAATACTCATTATAGTTGATTATATTTAGATGATGAGAATACATGATATTTTAGTTTTCATCTTTGTATCTTTTGCAACATAATTTCACTTTTAGAAGTCAGGTTTACTGAAGTATAATTTACACACAGTAAAATTCACCCTTTTTTATGTGTATGTGTTTTGACGAATATATACATTGATGTACCCACCACTATAATTAAAATACAGAATATTTCCTCTGTCCCCACCCCTAAAGAATTCCCTTGAGCCCTTTTGTGGGCAATCCCTTCCCTCTTCTCACTGGCCCTTGGCAACTACTGATCTGATTTCTGTCCATATGCTTTTGCCTTTTCGAGAATGTCATATAAGTGAAAATATGGAGTTTGCAGCCTTTCGTTTCTGCCGTCTATAAAGTAACATAAATGCTTTGGAGATCATCCATGTTGTTACAATATACATCAGTGGTTCATTCCTTGTGATTACTGAGTAGCATCTCATAGTCTGGTTGTACCCTAATACGTTTACCCTTTTACCAGTTGGTAGACACTTGTCGTTTTCCATTTTGGACTCTTCGTGAATGTACTATGTTTGCCAGGGCTGCCGTATCAAAGCACCACGAACTAGGTGGCTTCAAAAACAGAAATG
>NW_011888975.1:1282167-1285096 GCF_000151845.1 Pteropus vampyrus | reverse complement strand
GCTTCAGAAGAATATTGAGGTTTATAATATTTTATTAAACAAAGTAAATTATAAAACTGTAAATATAATATGACCCTGTGTTTGTAAATATACATCATATCTATAAAAAACATAGATATACATACAGCCAAATACTCATTATAGTTGATTATATTTAGATGATGAGAATAATGATATTTTAGTTTTCATCTTTGTATCTTTTGCAATATAATTTCACTTTTAGAAGTCAGGTTTACTGAAGTATAATTTACACACAGTAAAATTCACCCTTTTTTATGTGTATGTGTTTTGACGAATATATACATTGATGTACCCACCACTATAATTAAAATACAGAATATTTCCTCTGTCCCCACCCCCAAAGAATTCCCTTGAGCCCTTTTGTGGGCAATTCCTTCCCTCTTCTCGCTGGCCCTTGGCAACTACTGACCTGATTTCCGTCCATATGCTTTTGCCTTTTCGAGAATGTCATATAAGTGAAAATATGGAGTTTGCAGCCTTTCGTTTCTGCCATCTATGAAGTAACATAAATGCTTTTGAGATCATCTATGTTGTTACAATATATATCAGTGGTTCATTCCTTGTGATTACTGAGTAGCATTTCATAGTCTGGTTGTACCCTAATACGTTTACCCTTTTACCAGTTGGTAGACACTTGTCGTTTTCCATTTTGGACTCTTCGTGAATGTACTATGTTTGCCAGGGCTGCCGTATCAAAGCACCACGAACTAGGTGGCTTCAAAAACAGAAATGTATTGTGTAACAGCAAAAGGACAACAAGAGAAAAAAACAAAAAAACAAAACATTCAACAACTTGAGGAAATGAAGAGGGAGCTCGAGTTTGTCCCCCGAGAAACTGTCGTGCGCCTTGCATGGATGTGAGGGTCGAATTGATAATGAGGGGCCCCAAACCCCCAAGGTGAGAAATAATTTAAAAATTGATCCCTGATAATACTCTTGGAATGCTTGGCAGAAATGATGTAAAAACTGGAAAGCAACTTCTATATGTTCCTATGGGAAAAAAGCCCCCTACTAAAGATGATGACCAATAAAAATGTATAAAACAAGGCAGAGCCTATTACGCCTACCACGGATGTCTGCGTAGGTGTCTGTGGCACACAGCAGGGGCACAGGGACGGTGATGGGACTGGCGCCCCTGCAGGTGTGGCTTACGGTGGCCCCCGAAACCGTCTGCCATCAGCGATCACTGGCAGAGACTCTCCTATTATTGTCTTGACAATAACATGAAAGAGAAAAGAAAATAGGCATTGTAAAAATAACTGAGGACTTGAAAGAAAGTCTTGACATCCTAAGAAAATAACAAGATGCTATTAAAAAAGAGGCAGATTTGAAAAATAAATATAAACTCTACAAATGACAAATACAAACTAAAAACTCAAATATATAGGTTAAAGAGCAGTCAGATGTAGATAAAGAAAAAAACTCATGAACTGGAGGATAAATTGAAAGCTATCCCAAGATTGCATCATAAATAAGAGATTGAAAATACAACAGAAATTAAGGAGCGTGGGGAGGTTTCACACATTCTCTTAAGATATGGCTCCTTAGCAGTTTGTTTGTTTGTTTGTTTGTTTCCTGGATGGAAGAGAGACTATTACAAGGCAAAACATTGTTTAGCTTTCTCCATTTTAGAAACTGAAAAAGAAAATTGCACAGAGCCAAGTCTTAAGAGATCTGGTGTTTAGGAAAAGCAGGACACAACCCTCTGAAAGCATCTGTTAGTAGAGAATTAGAATGAGTAGCAAGGTGATTCAATGAAGAACACAGCTTCTGTGAAGGCCGAGGCATCAGGACATGTGGAAGCTCCGCGTAGGCATTAGACATCCAAACTCTACATGGAAGAAGCTTTTTAAAAAAAATCTTCTTGGGAGAATGAGAGAAATCATCGTGACATGGTGATACCTAATGCTTGAGTTTCCTGTGAGAAGAGACGCTCACTTGTGCTTTGGTGAATATGTTTCTTTAAGTCTTATTCCAAATAGGTATTTATATTAAGCAAAAGCATTACGGGCGAAGCCGGAAAGTTGTGTTCGCAGTTATAGTTTTCGTTGCTAAAACGTCCTGATGGCCTCAGGCCCATCAGGAGCAAGTTTCACGATGGGCAGCCGCTGCCAAACACGAGGATCCAATATTCACTCGGAAAGATCAGCCACAATCACGAACAGAAAGCCAAGAAGGAAATTATCAGTCTCTTTAGAGCTGACTTGTACTTCCAGTTAATACAGTACAGCAGGAATCTGGTTACGATTTCCTTTCAGAAATAACATAAACTCCTGGAGAACGGACAAAGGCAGGAGGTCCTGAGGGGGACAGCTGGAGGGTGAGATGGCCTGTTTACAAACACAGGACTGGAATACTTTGGGATTCCTCAAGTCATGGTGGCCCATCGACCAGTGTTTCTTGTAATAAAATGAGGAAGGGAGAAATCATTCCAAATTTTAAAAGTAGACTGGGGAAAAATTTTAGGTGCATCCTTTTGGGAAGGCTATTTTTCCCCTTTAACCAGAACCCCCCCTTCTTAAGTAGGGCACATTGTTCTGAATTTGAAATCTGCTGGCCAAGTTTCTAGGATAAACAAGATTGTGGCTCAAGAACGGGCCGTCTTGAACATGGATTTCATTTGGAAAAAGGGATGGAGGAAGGGAAGAGTTCTCAAATGAAAGGAATACGAACTTTAAAAATAAATAAGGAGGTTTGAAGTGCCCGGATTTTGTTCCTGACACTGGTACTTCTCCAGGCAATTTTAGGCACATAGAAGAGCTAGTAAGCCAACTGGGCTGAGCCCAGAGCTGGCTGTGAAGGGCGCTCAAGTGTGAGAGCCATCAAGAAGTGGGGGCTATGTGTGCAGAGACCAGTTTTAGAGGACGATAAACTTTGGGGGGAAGTAGGATAATATAAACTTTTTTTT
>NW_011888975.1:1279287-1280157 GCF_000151845.1 Pteropus vampyrus | reverse complement strand
CCTCCATCCCTCCATCCCTCCATCCCTCCTCCCCAGTGCCTTCTGCCCGGCCGGCGGTGACATCCTGCTGCTCACTTGTCCTGCCAAAAGGAGCCGGAGTTCAAGGGCTTGGCGTGGTCTCACCTGGGGCAGGCGGCCGCTGCGCTCAGGTACAACTGTTCAGATTTATCGCTGGTTTTGCGCGGGTCACGGAGAGCAAGGGGGACCCTCAGGGGCAGCACTAGGACCTTGCGTATGGGTGGGCGGGCAGATGTGGGTACAACCAAACCGCCTGGTACACCGCAGCCGCCCTGCGCCCCTGAGGCTCCCTGCCCTGGGCCCCCCCCCTCCCAAACTTGTAACGATATTTCGAATGTTACCTCGCTCTCAGGCTCGTGCTTTTAATGCTTTTAGCCAATGACCTAGGTTCTAGGAAAAAAAATTTCATTGCCTTACAGGTCACAGCTGTGAGGACTGTTAAGCGGACACAGTTGCCTCTTAATAGGGGGCAGATGGTTAGCAACAGAGGGGAGAGTTCAGAGGGGAGGCTGGGAATTCGGTGGTGTCTTCCGCACACCTTGACTTTCACGATCATCACGACCACTGCTCGTCCTTGGGGAGATGAGGGAGGGGGAAGGGGAGAGCGCCTGGCATAGGGGAGGTGCACCGGAGGGCGCTGTGACCCACCCGTTACCGAGCACGTGACTGTGACGGGATGACAAGCAGAAGTTGCCTCTTGGGAGGTGTGTTCTCACGAGGGTTAAACAGGATCGTTGATTAAGCAGTGCAACTAGCCGGAAGCACCTGCTTTCTGCCAGGTTTGAATCCGGCCAGAAACGACTCATCAATTGAGAAGAGAAACAGAAGGCTTGAGATTCGTGGGTGAGCAAT
>NW_011888975.1:1265711-1279237 GCF_000151845.1 Pteropus vampyrus | reverse complement strand
CCTCCATCCCTCCATCCCTCCATCCCTCCTCCCCAGTGCCTTCTGCCCGGCCGGCGGTGACATCCTGCTGCTCACTTGTCCTGCCAAAAGGAGCCAGAGTTCAAGGGCTTGGCGTGGTCCCATCTGGGGCAGGCGGCCGCTGCGCTCAGGTACAACTGTTCAGATTTATCGCTGGTTTTGCGCGGGTCACGGAGAGCAAGGGGGACTCTCAGGGGCAGCACTAGGACCTTGCGTATGGGTGGGCGGGCAGATGTGGGTACAACCAAACCGCTTGGTACACCGCAGCCACCCTGCGCCCCTGAGGCTCCCTGCCCTGGGCCCCGCCCTCCCAAACTTGTAGCGATATTTCGAATGTTACCTCGCTCTCAGGCTCGTGCTTTTAATGCTTTTAGCCAATGACCTAGGTTCTAGGGAAAAAAATTTCATTGCCTTGCAGGTCACAGCTGTGAGGACTGTTAAGCGGACACAGTTGCCTCTTAATAGGGGGCAGATGGTTAGCAACAGAGGGGAGAGTTCAGAGGGGAGGCTGGGAATAGGTGGTGTCTTCCGCACACCTTGACTTTCACGATCATCACGACCACTGCTCGTCCTTGGGGAGACCAGGGAGGGGGAAGGGGAGAGCGCCTGGCATAGGGGAGGTGCACCGGAGGGCGCTGTGACCCACCCGTTACTGAGCACGTGACTGTGACCGGATGAGAAGCAGAAGTTGCCTCTTGGGAGGTGTGTTCTCACGAGGGTTAAACAGGATCGTTGATTAAGCAGTGCGACTAGCTGGAAGCACCTGCTTTCTGCCAGGTTTGAATCCGGCCAGAAACGACTCATCAATTGAGAAGAGAAACAGAAGGCTTGAGATTCGTGGGTGAGCAATGAGAAGCTGCAGCCAGGGACTGACGGGCCCGAGAAAGATCTGGTACTTTTAACAAGGGCGTGGGACATAATGAGCAGGGATAAGACCAGCAACGGGGCACAGGCAGGAGGAAAACAGGTGACCCGAGACGGAACTAGCGGGCGCTGTCCGGAGGGCACTGCCCTTGGTGACGAGCTCTGTGGCCGTCTGGAAATGCGTCGTGAGCTTTTCCGTGCACTCGCGTCAGTGAGCGCAGTGCCCGGGACAGCGGAGCGTGTGCGCCACATGCCCGCGGAGACGCGTCCCCTCCAGGCGGTCGCAGACGGCGCTCGCCCCCGGCCCCCCGGCGGCCGGCACACGCTTGGCCTGTGCCTGCCGGGTCTCGCCGAGCTCCCGCGTACCGCGGGCCCCCCGGGTTCTGTGCTCGTGTCCATGTCGAGGCGTCTACAACAGCAGGGGTGCCGATGGCCCCAGGAGGCCACACTGTCCATTAGAACCAGACCTCGCCCTTCGCGCAGAAAGGTGACAGCACTCAGAGAACAAGAATGGCCTCGGGACGCGGTCGTGCCCTTTCCCGGGGGACCCCGCGACAGGCTGACGGTGCGGACTCAGAGCGGGGACGGCGCAGCCCGAGGTCGCCGTCTCGCGGGGGCTCAGGCCGTGGCATCCGCCGTCAGGCAGGTGCGCTGGGAGGACGCGCGCGCCGGGAAGTGAAATCAAAGGTTCCGCGCAGCATCTTCTCCGTTCTGCTCAAACGAAGCACGTCCGCATGCGCGAGTCACACAATACAACCGCGATTTTCGCGGGTCTGCTGATGAGACAGAAGCCCCTGTGTCTGCATTCGAAACCGGCACTGCGTAATATACGACGAATGGCAAGATTCATTCAGCCAATTAAAAATTAAAATTTTTCTTAGAATGATTACTCCCTCCTACTATGCATTTAAAAATGGTTTTTATTGTGGGAAAATACACACATTTTAAGTGTACGGCTCAGTGGCATTAAGGAGAGTCACGCCGTTGTGCAACCAGCACCTCATCTAGTTCAGAACTTTTTGTCTTACAAAACTGAAGTTCTGGACCCATTAAAAAGTCAACTCCCCAACCTCCGAACCTCCCAACCTCCCGGGGCCTGACAACCATTTACTACTCTGGGTACTTCACATAAACAGAACCAGAACATCTTTTGTGACTGGCTTGGTTCGCTTAACATAATGTCCCCAAGGTTCAGCCACGTTGGATAGCATGCGTCAGAATCTCCTTCCTTTTCAAAGCGCATAATATTCTGTTGTGTGTACACACCACATTTTATTTGCTCATCTTTCGATGGACGCCTGGGTCGCTTCTACCTGTCGGCTATTGTGAATGCCGCTGCTGTGAACGTGGGTGTACAAATACCAGTTCGAGGTCCTGCTTTCGATTCTTTTGGGTCTATACCCAGAAGTAGAGTTGCTGGGTCACGTGGTAGTTCTATTTTCAATTTCTTTCAGGAACGGCCGCCCTATTTTCCACAGCTGCAGCAGTTTTACGTTCCCGCCGTGAAAACACACATTCTCTCTTTTTTGGACAGTAGCCCTGCTAACGGGTGTAAAGCGGTGTCTCACCGGTTTTCATTGCCCTAACGGTTATTGATGTTGGCCCTATTCTACTTTATAACTAATAAGAATATTTTAAAGGAAACACTGTATAAGTTAGTACTTTAACATCACTTCCTCCTTGCTTTTTAAACAAGTCGCCCTGTGTTTTCATTCTGCATTGGGTTCTGGAAATTTTGTCGCCAGTGCTGCGGATGGGAAAGGATAACTGAGAAGATGGGCTGGGCAGAGACTTGATAATCCGGGCTCACGGCCCTTCCTTGCAAAGAGGCATCCATCACCTGAGCGTGAATTTACGCACCCCCTCCCGCCTGCACCCCTCCCACGTCACCGGAGGTGACCATTTTCAGCCGTTGCACTGTTTCGCAAGATGGCCCATTTTCGAAACTGAAACTTTCATCAGCAAACGCCCAAGTTTATACCATCGGAGGGCAATGTGCAGTGAGCTCTGTCACCGCAGAGGTGCCAAAGGCCATAGCTATTAATGGGTCACAAATGGAAGGAAGAGCTAATTAATGAGCCTTAGAATCACCGAATTCCTGCAGAGCAACAGGCTCCCGGAAGTGAACAAATCATAAATCATGTTGCAGGCGTTAAAACGGTGACCTGATTTCACCAGGTATCAACCAGTATTTATAAAGCTACTTGAATTTTTCTGTTAATCTTCATTGTTAAATAATGATAGTTTTTTGATGGTGGTAAAACTTCGTTTTTCAAGTGCGAGATCTGAGCTGAATGAGAAAAAGAAAGGGAGGGAGGAAGGTCGGCCTGGCATCTAATGCGCGACCTGTTTCTTTTGGTTTTGATCGTAAGAAGGTTTGTGTCTCTAAGGCTGCCACAATGAAGCCCATAAACATGCTGTTTTAAGGGTGTCAGCACTAAGAAGACCGAGAACGATGGAACGACAAGCTAAGCGAGAGCGAGGCTCTAACGGACGCCAGCGCTCCCGCGGCAGCATCTGAAATACGAAGAGAACTGCATGTACGCGATACTGTCATATAAATGCTTCCTTTATTCGTGGTTGAAATTTTAAAAAATAACTTTGTATTTCTTTAAAAGTAGCATCCTTTATTAAAAGAAACACTGGAAATACGGATTCTCTCTGAGAAATCATCTTCATCTTCACTGACAGGTATCATGGAGAAACCAGATTTCTATATCAACTAATAGAAAATTAACCAATCCCCCTAAAAAGGACATACATAAATATGTTAGGACTGATTCTGTACAATCAGTTAAACTACTTCGAGTCCTGAACTGTATTAGCGACTGAAATTCTAAAACCACTCGTTTTCCTAGGCATCCTATTCTGTCAAAAGATTTAGTATTTATGATGTTATTTACATGGACCTTTACAGAGTGGGGAGAACAGACAACACTCTTTAAATGTTCTTAGTGAACTACACAAGTTAGCAATTAATTTTCATAATTTGCCAAGTGCCTTGAGTATCCCTTAATCTGCTTCCTCCCTTCAAATTTCTTTCCATTTTAAACAGAACAGTTTTGTCTCTTAGTGCTAATCCCACAGGATTAAGAAAAAAGATTGTTTCATACATTTGGAATGAAAATGACCAAAGAAATAAAACATATACAGGACCACACCTCCTCACCCCCTTTAAAAACTGGTATTTTCTATTCACCCTATTTCCAATTTATAATTACCTTTATTTGTCAAGGTGTCCACGTGCATAAGTTTCTGCGTTTTGTTCTGAAAGCTTCCCTCACACATTCGAGGACTATGTAGTTCCACTCTGACTTGCTTAAATACCACAAGAAGGCCGGCACATTTTATTTTATTTTTTCCAAATTTCTTTTTCTCTTTTGGGGCGGCCTGTATGTTGGATCTGGCACATTTTAACGCTAACACCTCATTACTGTTATGAAAACGGACTGAGATTAACGGTGACGGATGACGACGACCTAGGCTCCTGACTTGTCATAGACATTACTGGTGAATCTGACGCTTGATCGATGCACAGGCATCTCCCAGGGATCGTCGGAGAAGGCAAAACGAGCCAATTCTAAGCAGATGGTTTTGCTTAGCACTTTCGGCACTTCTGGTGCAAGGGTTAGTTGAAGTTAAAGAAGAAGCGACCAGCAGAAACAAGGGAATGAGTTACCCGTGGGTTTCAATGACTCTCCCTAGGACCGGCCCCTCCCACAGGAGGCTAACTGACAAGAGCTGGACCCTGACTTGTGGCAAGATGTTGGTCATTTTCAAAACTCCGATGACGTGCTCCAATAATTTTATTATCTCCAGTTTTATGGTGCCATGAGCTTTTCACAGTGTTTAAATTTCTCATTTCCATAATTTGAATGCCAAAAAATTACTACACATTCCCTTATATGGTCAAAAATAGGTTTACTGGAATGTTTTTAGTTATAGCTGAAGGCAGCAACATTTACAACACTTAGTTTTTGTTACACTCATAAACATGTGGAAATTGCTTGCAAAGCAACTGTAACACGACAAGAATCTTACAAATAGTGGTGGAATGATTATGCCTCTCTTTTAGCATAATGATCTAGTACTCTCTATAAGCTTCTGACTCCTGCCTCAATGCAAGAATGCAAGTCCTTATGTCATTAAATAATGGTATGAGATATCGTTATCAGTGTTTAACTATGGACACAAATAATCAGCTGGCAAGTACGTAGTTTCAAATTAGATCCTTGGAATATGGCGAAATAGAGGCTGGTTGTCTTGCCCTAAATGTAATTATTAAAAGCACATTTTGCTAGAAGGGAAGAAGATAATGGACATTCTCAATGCTCCAATTTGAAGTGCTACTTGCCTCTTAGTTTCTTGAAAAAGAAGTTTTGAAAGTTATATACATGGGTTTTGTTTAAATTACGCGGCAACCTTTTATTACTGTCCCAGACTCTGTTTAATGACGATCTCTGTCCTCAAATCAAGTGCGGTATTTCACAACTATAACAACTGCAAGAGAAAAGAATGAAAAAGGAACATGTCAAAAATCAGACTCCCATGGAATGTGAGAAACTATTTCTAAATGCAGCGCGTCCATGTCTGGAAGCAGATGATGAGGACTGAACTTCTGGCTGAGAGGATGGCTAACAAATGGAAACGAATAAGCAAAAATAACCCAAAACCACCTAAATGTCTAACGTTGGCATTTTGATCGAATCGATTATGGCATAACCTTAGCATACAGCTGCTAAAGTATTGTAAAGATATTTAATACCATGGGAAAATATTTATAAGTATGCATATAATCTTAGTTTTTGAAAAACATGTTTACATATTATTAGGAAAAGACTTGAAATATATACAATAATTATATTAACAGTAGCTAGCTCTGTGGTAAGATTACAGTTGAACTGTATTTTCTTATGCTATTCTACATTTTCCAAATTATCCACTGACAAGGAGAAAATTCTGAGATGTTCTAAATTACAGCAGGCGGGAGGGCAGAAGGGAGAGACAGGTGAGGTTCACTGGTTAACAGGTGCTGGTGGTTCCGACCTGGTCCTTTTCTGGCTAGCATTTGGCTCAACAAACCCTTTCTTTCTGAGGAGCTTTAAGCTGTGAAAGTTTGTTTAGCGTATCTTGTCAGAAGCAGTATTCTACCTTCAAAGGAGCAGAAAAGGGTGCGTGTGGCACACACAGCAGTCACACTGTGGCTCATTGGGCCAAGATGAGGATCCTGTCATTGGCCTCTCTGAACCCTTGGATTGTGCGCCCACACCTTGTGGCTGATGTGCATGCTTTACTGGGCCAGGGAGGGTAACCCTTCAACCGAAAATGCGTGAAGCCATCTAGGACATTTGGCATCTGTGCCATGGGAGCGGGTATCCTTCTCGTGTTGGGTACCATGTTTGACTGTCCATAAGAAGCTGCCCAGGGCAGGGGACACTGGTGCCAGGCAGGGGTTCCCTCATCTGAATGGTGAGTTACTGAGGGGACGCCCTCAAGTCGGGTTTATTATTATTCTGTTATTCACCAGTACCTGTTTGTTTTTGACTTATTTTTCTGAGGTAACTGAGCTTATAGTGACATCTTGTGGCCATTCTATGTAATTACAGTCTGGATTTTCACTGCTGGTCGAACAATGCTATTAGCTTAGCTCTGGAATTACGTGACGGTGACTTTCACTCCGGAGAGACCACTGCTCCTTCTGGCCCTCTCATGGGTGTTTCCAGGCAGCTAGAAGCCTTTGCAGAAGTGTCTGGACTCACTGTCCAAGATATGTGGCTGTCTCACAGGGCCCCCAACAGAAAAACATTCCCCTACCCCCAGTTTCAGGATTAGAAGGAACATTTCTGGTGCGTCTGGGAGGTACAGCCCAGTACCTGGAGCCTGCCTGAATACCGTGTGGTGCTCAGGTCCCCCCGAGACACGTATGCAGGCAGCCACTGATCCACTAGGAGACAGCTCCCATAAAAGCAGCAGTTTTCAGACCCAAAACGATTTCTTGGCCTCCGTGGATCAAGAACAAAACTTTTGAATCACGGTGAGTCAAAACTTCACACTCCCCCTTCCTTCACACACTTCAGGAACCCCGGCTGGTGTTGTACGTATAAGAATTATGGGGCTAGATCGTGCCCGTTTTTGTCTAAAACGGTTGCCTAACTAAAGTTGACATGTCTTTGCAATTCCCTGAATAGGACACTTGTGATTTGACATAGTTAATCTTTTCACAATCTCATTAATTAGACTGTAAATTAGAGGTTAAACGCAGTGCAATTAAGATGAGTTTATTTTACACGGAAGCCAGGCTAGTTATATGTGCGCACACTCTGGTCACACACTCTGGTCCCTCCTCCTGTGCCTTCTTAACGAAATGGACCGAGTTAGCCAAAATCACTTAAAACTCTCAGGGCCACTAAGTAAGTTTTAAGTCCACATCAAGGGCCTCCCTTAAAGAGAGAATTCCACACCTCTCAGAGACAAGAGGGACAGGGACAGGGCGGAGATGCACTGACATGCAGAAGCTTCTAAAAGACAAACTGACTTTAAAACGGGCTCTAAAAGGATCCCTAGAGAAACTTAGGCCATCTGAGCAGGTGCTTCAAGACATCTCACTCTTTCTCCTGCCTGAATCCTGATGGGATATTCCAAAGAATTAAAAAACTCTATACTCAAAAATGTGGTAAAGGCAGAAGCTGGGTTTTCAGAATTTAATCGCATTATCAGCCTCCTGAACTGTGAGCCGCTCTCCCTGGTGCTGACGTGGCGGGAGGCCGCGGAGCTGCTGCTGCGTGAGAAGCAGACCTTCTTCACCTGCGGCCGGTTTCCTGGGAGGGGAGCAACTCGTGCTTGCTACCACCCAGGAAAGAGCCTTGTTCTCTGAGGAGGGGCTTTGCAGACGGTGCCCCAGTGTGGGCAGCTGGCGGAGATCGGCCCCTGTGTGCACTCACTTTGCTGCAGGCTCTTCTATTTCTGTTCCTCAGAAATCCTACAGACCGGCCGTCTGGGCTGGCCTCTGGCCTCTGCGGACGGATGGGCCTGTGTGTCTCACCAGACCCATGTCTATGTAAACACGCTTCACTGTGGGTCACGTGCTCACGAGGTAAAAGCTATCATTGAGGGACGGTTTGAAGCCAAAGCCACAAACTGGTGGACAAAGGTCGAGTGTTTAAGAGTCGTTAGGACACTTGTCACCTTGAAAAAAGAAGGCTCCCGTGATGGGATAAGTTGGTCACGGAACACCATAGACTGACATCAGGTGACTGCCAACCTCAAGAAAAATTTCTGTGCATAAAAGAACACTGTAAAATGGCTCTCAACCCCCCACCCCATGGCACATCCCCCCAAGTGTTAGTCTCGCTCCAAGAGACCCAAGGCATAGATATCTAAATCCGTTAACATGCACGTAGTAAAAGCTTTTCTTTCATCTTGAAAGCTGGCTTTTTGATCTGTCGTCTCTGAGGCACATCTATCGGGGTGCACGTGGCAGCTGGTCAGGTGGGCTGGGGACTCCCGTAGCTGGACCCAGCGGGACAGACACATGATTTGCGCTCCCTCCTTGGTGAAGCCATAAAAGGCTACTTGCTTACTTTTTAGTTGTCATTACAAGTTAAGACTTCTAAAGATTAGGAATTCTAACTAATATAAATAATGTGTTTTCAGTAAAAGAAGGTATAAGGTATGAAATGTATTTTTGAGAAAATTTAAAAAAATGGTTTGTCCCAGTAAGTCGGTTATTTCTAAATGTATATGAATAGACAAGCTAAATTGGACAAGGAAAGTTGGAGGTTTGTGGGAAAAGAATCTTGAGAAAGAAACTTTGGTCAAGCTAAAGCTTTAAGCTGTGAAAGTTTGTTTAGCGTATCTTGTCAGAAGCAGTATTCTACCTTCAAAGGAGCAGAAAAGGGTGCGTGTGGCACACACAGCAGTCACACTGTGGCTCATTGGGCCAAGATGAGGATCCTGTCATTGGCCTCTCTGAACCCTTGGATTGTGCGCCCACACCTTGTGGCTGATGTGCATGCTTTACTGGGCCAGGGAGGGTAACCCTTCAACCGAAAATGCGTGAAGCCATCTAGGACATTTGGCATCTGTGCCATGGGAGCGGGTATCCTTCTCGTGTTGGGTACCATGTTTGACTGTCCATAAGAAGCTGCCCAGGGCAGGGGACACTGGTGCCAGGCAGGGGTTCCCTCATCTGAATGGTGAGTTACTGAGGGGACGCCCTCAAGTCGGGTTTATTATTATTCTGTTATTCACCAGTACCTGTTTGTTTTTGACTTATTTTTCTGAGGTAACTGAGCTTATAGTGACATCTTGTGGCCATTCTATGTAATTACAGTCTGGATTTTCACTGCTGGTCGAACAATGCTATTAGCTTAGCTCTGGAATTACGTGACGGTGACTTTCACTCCGGAGAGACCACTGCTCCTTCTGGCCCTCTCATGGGTGTTTCCAGGCAGCTAGAAGCCTTTGCAGAAGTGTCTGGACTCACTGTCCAAGATATGTGGCTGTCTCACAGGGCCCCCAACAGAAAAACATTCCCCTACCCCCAGTTTCAGGATTAGAAGGAACATTTCTGGTGCGTCTGGGAGGTACAGCCCAGTACCTGGAGCCTGCCTGAATACCGTGTGGTGCTCAGGTCCCCCCGAGACACGTATGCAGGCAGCCACTGATCCACTAGGAGACAGCTCCCATAAAAGCAGCAGTTTTCAGACCCAAAACGATTTCTTGGCCTCCATGGATCAAGAACAAAACTTTTGAATCACGGGGAGTCAAAACTTCACACTCCCCCTTCCTTCACACACTTCAGGAACCCCAGCTGGTGTTGTACGTATAAGAATTATGGGGCTAGATCGTGCCTGTTTTTGTCTAAAACGGTTGCCTAACTAAAGTTGACATGTCTTTGCAATTCCCTGAATAGGACACTTGTGATTTGACATAGTTAATCTTTTTACAGTCTCATTAATTAGACTGTAAATTAGAGGTTAAACGCAGTGCAATTAAGATGAGTTTATTTTACACGGAACCCCGGGTAGTTATATGTGCGCACACTCTGGTCACACACTCTGGTCCCTCCTCCTGTGCCTTCTTAACGAAATGGACCGAGTTAGCCAAAATCACTTAAAACTCTCGGGGCCACTAAGTAAGTTTTAAGTCCACATCAAGGGCCTCCCTTAAAGAGAGAATTCCACACCTCTCAGGGACAACGGGGACAGGGCGGAGATGCACTGACATGTAGAAGCTTCTAAAAGACAAACTGACTTTAAAACCGGCTCTAAAAGGATCCCTATAGAAACTTAGGCCATCTGAGCAGGTGCTTCAAGACGTCTCACTCTTTCTCCTGCCTGAATCCTGATGGGATATTCCAAAGAATTAAAAAACTCTATACTCAAAAATGTGGTAAAGGCGGAAGCTGGGTTTTCAGAGTTTAATCGCATTTTCAGCCTCCTGAACTGTGAGCTGCTCTCCCTGGTGCTGACGTGGCGGGAGGCCGCGGAGCTGCTGCTGCGTGAGGGGCGTTTCCCCTAAGCAGACCTTTTTCACCTGCGGCCGGTTACCTGGGAGGGGAGCAACTCGTGCTTGCTACCACCCAGGAAAGAGCCTTGTTCTCTGAGGAGGGGCTTTGCAGACGGTGCCCCAGGGTGGGCAGCTGGCGGAGATCGGCCCCTGTGTGCACTCGCTTTGCTGCAGGCTCTTTTATTTCCGTTCCTGACTCAGAAATCCTACAGACCTGCCGTCTGCGCTGGCCTCTGGCCTCTGCGGACGGATGGGCCTGTGGGTCTCACCAGACCCGTGTCTAGTAAACACGCTTCACTGTGGGTCACGTGCACACGAGGTAAAAGCTATCATTGAGGGATGGTTTGAAGCCAAAGCCACAAACTGGTGAACAAAGGTCAAGTGTTTAAGAGTTGTTAGGACACTTGTCACCTTGAAAAAAGAAGGCTCCTGTGATGGGATAAGTTGGTCACGGAACACCTTAGACTGACATCAGGTGACTGCCAACCTCAAGAAAAATTTCTGTGCATAAAAGAACACTGTCAAATGGCACTCAACCCCCCACCCCGTGGCACATCCCCCCAAGTGTTAGTCTGGCTCCAAGAGACCCAAGGCATAGCTAAATCCGTTAATATGCATGTAGTAAAAGCTTTTCTTTCATCTTGAGAGCTGGCTTTTTGATCTGTCATCTCTGAGGCACATCTATCGGGGTGCACGTGGCAGCTGGTCAGGTGGGCTGGGGACTCCCGTAGCTGGACCCAGCGGGACAGACACACGATTTGCACTCCCTCCTTGGTGAAGCCATAAAAGGCTACTTGCTTACTTTTTAGTTGTCATTACAAGTTAAGACTTCTAAAGATTAGGAATTCTAACTAATATAAATAATGTGTTTTCAGTAAAAGAAGGTATAAGGTATGGAATGTATTTTGAGAAAATTTAAAAAAATGGTTTGTCCCAGTAAGTCGGTTATTTCTAAATGTATATGAATAGACAAGCTAAATTGGACAAGGAAAGTTGGAGGTTTGTGGGAAAAGAATCTTGAGAAAGAAACTCTGGTCAAGCTAAATAAGATTAAAATAAACTTGAGTAAATAAATTTAAATATCAAAATTAAGCTAATACAATATTAGAATTCGGCTTTCTCTGTTAAAAGGACAGTTTTCCTGTACTATTGTTATATTCTTAATAAGAAATTGTAAAAGGAAAGCAAAGATTTTACGTCTTATTGAAATTATTTCCTGGGCTCTGTATCATCAGGTCTTTGCTAAATTAAATTGTCTTAACAGTAAAGGAGATAAATTTTGCTTACAATTATTGAACTTGCTGTATTTGCCTGCAAAGTCTCCAACTGTCACCATGATTAAATAAGTACTGTTTCACAGTGACCTGTGATCTTATTTGATTAGGTGTTTTAAAACTTGATGTTTGACAAACTTCTCCAAAATTTAAATCTGAAAATTAACTGACAGAATCTTTGAAACCTTTTAAACAAAATTTCTTCCTTCATAAAAGGGGAAAATTAAACTAATTAGGCCTATTTGAGATCCTAAAATTACATGGGAAGCATTGTCAAATCAAAAATAATTGTTGTATTTGTATGATTAAAATGACCGTTCTTGAAATTATATAAAATTTGTAAGAATCTACAACGTCCTAATATGTTTTTTCATTTGCAATTCTGGTTATCTTAAAGTGGTGTGTGTTGCAGGGAAAGGCAAATTTCTTTATCAGTTGGGCTGTAATCCGATCTTTAAGCATGTCGCTTTTAGTCTGTCATTTACAGAGGGTCGTTGTTTTACCCTGATGTCTTTGTGGTTTATCGTCAGAGAAATTCCTGGGAAAGGCATCTCCAAAAGAACGCTCTACGACCCGCTGGAAAGGTCCTTTCCAGGTACTTCTCGGGCCTCGTCTGCGGCAGAGCCCGAGGGACTGACTGCTGGATCCCTGTTTTTCACTTTAAAAAGCCTCCTTCACCTGAACGGTCCACCTGACCAGGAAGAGAAGCCGCTGACATCTCGAGGTAGACTGCTTCCTCCCAAGAGTCTAGCCCAGGTCTGTACACACCTTAAGTGTGGACTTTACTACGTGTGATTCTTATACTTCCTATTGTTTTATGTGTGTTTCTGTTTAAAGACACCCTATTTAATACATACTGCTGATTCATGAACACTGAATTCATGGCCACCAGCACTACAATGCCTAAGTGAAGCTGTCTAACACACCTGCCTTCTCCTTAAGACACGTCACGACTTAGCAACACCAGACAGAACTTCAGCACTGCACCTGGGGGCCGTTTTAAATAGTGGAATCGCTAACAAACACGCAAACATGTGAGAAACGTGACACTAAATAGACTCTGAAGGACACGCATTCACTCTGGGAGAGGAACCTGCAGGGCAGAGCACGACCTCATCAGACGTCAGGCGGAAATACGCCTGTCACTGCTCTGAACCCATGTGCCGACACCCGCAAAAGCACCCCAAGTACTGACGGGGAGAGGGGGTGACGAGTCCACGTTAGCTGGCAGGTGAATTCACAAACTCAGAAGCCGCAAACACAGACGAGGACCAACTTTATATCACTGTAGCAAAACCTTTTCTGTTTAAAAGGAGAGTATCACCATGGATTTTTTCAAATGGTTATTTTCAGACACTTTCTAAATCTTCATAAAATCCTTGTAAACATAGGAAAAGAGGCCTTGGAGAAAAGGAGATATTAAAAATAATCTGACTTTCAAAAGAATATTAAGGATGCTTTAATGCCTAAAATCAACTTTAAATCTAGAACAAAAACAAAACAAAACAAACTATCGTCTGGAGAATGTATTTAGATTTGTCCTTCAAACACAATATTACCAAGTGCAAGCACGTGAGCGTTAACAATAAACAGTAAATGAGTGTTATGGTCCTGGGTGTTAACAGCCATCCTGGGCCTCAAACAAGTCCCTTAGTCCTGCGTTTAGATACAATTTAAGAGCGTTTTCAGAGGTCTGCAGATTCTCGGTTAAGACTCTAGACTCGGATCAGAAATCGCTACTCAATCCTGACAGTCATACTAGGTCAACTAAAAATAAAATGAACTCCGAAACGAATGATACTCCCCCTACTAAAAAGCCAGTAAATACTTACTGATAATCACCAACAAAAGGACAACAGC